>NC_056743.1:1180669290-1181029813 GCF_019279795.1 Protopterus annectens | reverse complement strand
CACACTAGCCCCCATTGCTGGCACACACACACTAGCCCCCATTGCTGGCACTCACACACACACACTAGCCCCCATTGCTGGCACTCACACACACACACTAGCCCCCTTGCTGGCACTCCCACACACACACTAGCCCCCTTGCTGGCACTCCCACACACACACTAGCCCCCTTGCTGGCACTCCCACACACACACTAGCCCCCTTGCTGGCACTCCCACACACACACTAGCCCCCTTGCTGGCACTCACACACACACACTAGCCCCCTTGCTGGCACTCACACACACACACACTAGCCCCCTTGCTGGCACTCACACACACACACTAGCCCCCTTGCTGGCACTCACACACACACACTAGCCCCCTTGCTGGCACTCACACACTAGCCCCCTTGCTGGCACTCACACACACACTAGCCCCTTGCTGGCACTCACACACACACACTAGGCCCCTTGCTGGCACTCACACACACACACTAGCCCCCTTGCTGGCACTCACACACACACACTAGCCCCCTTGCTGGCACTCACACACACACACTAGCCCCCTTGCTGGCACTCACACACACACTAGCCCCCTTGCTGGCACTCACACACACACACTAGCCCCCTTGCTGGCACTCACACACACACACTTGCCCCCTTGCTGGCACTCACACACACACACTTGCCCCCTTGGCTGCAATCACACACTCTTGGCCCCTTGCTTGCAGTTGCCCACATACACAGACATGCACACACTTGTGCCCTTGCCTGCAGTCACACACAAGCACACACACTTGCCCCATTCCTAGCAGTCACACACACTTGCCCCCTTGCTTGAAGTCAGACACAGATACACACACACATATATAATTATATTGCTTGTACAATGCAGCAAAGTTTTATTGGGTTAAAATATTAAAGAAAACAGTGAAACTAAATGCATGCACCCATAAAGACAGTACTACCCAATTCAGAACATTTCCATCACAAGTCTAGTCAAACTCAAGTAAAGTAAAACAAGCAGCACTAAATGCAAACCACTTCTCCTTGGACTACAGTTCTAATTATAATTTATATTCAGCTTTACTAAACTACCAAGTAACATAGCCAAGCAACGTGCTGCAACTAGCAATCACTGCGATACCCCCCACTTGTAGAAATGTTGGTTATCCAAAACAAATATGCTGGCTGAAAACAGCTATCTACTGGCTTCATGGGTAAAACATGATCACAGTAAAAAATGAGCTATAGATAACCTATACTTGTCACACTGTATCTGTATTACAATCTTCAGCAGTCTGACCATGTATGCACAAGCACTTCCCTGGTACACAAATGAATTATTTCCCCTACCAACATCTTTATTACTACATGTTACCTGCCAAATTTGAGTTGTGCCTTCATCAATGGGATAATGTCTTCTAGTTATGTGAACAGTGACAGCTGCTGACAGTTTTGCCTGAAAAGTGATAATGACTCAGTGCTATATTGTAACGGCACTGTGCTAATGACTTGCCAAGTTATGCATGGTCAGACACAGGTGATAATTGCCTGTTGAGTAGGCATTCATCATATTACCTTCTGAAGCTGTTATGTTACACAGAGTCATTATAATCTGTTAGGAGAAGGACATGGTGATTCACTTACTCAATAAAAATAGTATAACAATTATTACTGAGCCCTTCCTCCCACCTATTTCTTAGCAAGATACCAAGCAATGAGGAATGAATCATATTACAATTGTTTGTGTGCAGACTTGAATAAAGCTTAATGAATAGTCACAATAACTTACCTCAGAATAAAGTGGGCTTACTCTACTAGAGAAAAAATGAAACTAAACTTGATGGTTATGCAAAGATGGCAAAGGAAATATACTTAAAAAGGAGACATTTTTGTTTCAACATTCAGACCATAAACCCCTATGTTATGCAGTGGATAGCAAGCTGGCTCTCGGTATGACCCAGGAAGCTAGGATAGGGGAGTCCACCTCCACAAAGAGACTGGCCACTAGTGGAGTCCCTCATGGCTTTGTGCTGGGTTATTTCCTTTTTGGCATCTACTTTTCAGAAGTCAAGGCCAACAACATCGGCCTCTAGCTGACCAAGTCTGTAGATGATTCCAAACTAAATGATGTCATAGAATCCCCCCAGTACACTAATATCCTCCAAGAAAGGCCAACACAAATGAATGAGTGATACCAGAGATTGAAACCCAATCCCAAGAAATGCATAATACTGCCCTTTGGGAAGTCAGCTGCTCCGAGAAACTACATCATTGATAACACACCCCTAAGAGTACTTATAAGCAAGGCTACGGCATCTAGGTCCAAGGAAGTCAAAGTTCCACTTTATTTAACCATGATTAGGCCCATCATTAAGCACAGTGCTGTCCCGGGTATGTACCTGATCAGGCACATGCAACATGTGGAACATCCAAAGAAGAAAATTCCACACAAAATGAATGCAGTGCAATAGTAATACATTCTATGCAGAGCGCCTTGAAGACCTGGCCGTATACTCTGACTCCTACAGACAGTTGAGGGCCAGTCTATGTCTGGCATACAAGATATCCCTAGATCTCACCCTGCTGAACCTCTTGCATATCTGCTAAACAGTATCAGAACAACATGATCCAGAGACTTAAGCCTTGCTTGTGACATAAATAGGACATGCTGGGGGGACAGGTATGTGTCTCAAATAATATTCCTTCTCTGAAACAGGCTTCCCATTCATGTGAAGCAGAGTTCTTCTCTGACAACCTGGAGCACTGGATTGGAAATCAGACATTCACCCCTGGTCTGATAGCTATGTCTCTAATGGACAAAGGCAGCCTCGAATTGCTTGAGCACTTATGCCCCAGCTTACAAAAGCCCTTGTGATTGTTAATCTACTATATACCTATGAACCTACATCTGCAGGTTTACTTATCAGAAACATTTATGAATGAGTGCTAATTTGATATGCAAGCTTGTAAACGGCAATTGAATGAAGCAAAGGATGTTACGCCTTCTGGATGAAATATTGAACTTGCTTAGGAGAAAAATACATGACAGAATCATTAGGAATGAATTTAATTGTTAGTAAAAGGATGAGACAAAACCCTATAAGCATTTAGCATAAAACTCACCACCTTCATCAAACCTAGAGGCACAAATTCTACATTATGTTCTCCAGTTACTCAAGGCTACTAATCAGATTGAAAGTGTCCTCTTTCAGAAAATATCTGAACTGACCAAAACCTGCCATTTCTCTTCTGTCCAGAATTAGAGATCAACCAATAAAGTGGTGAACAGTCTGGGTGATTCTGGGTGCTGCTGTATTTCCCATGCTTCCTCCAGTGGCATTAGTAGGCAACAGTGAGGAACATAATCAGATGTGTAACCTAACCCAGAACAGCAGTAGGAAGGCAAAAGCATATCTGCTTGGCAGTAATCTGCTTTGAAAATGCCCCTGTTATCACCCCCCCCCCTGCCTGAACTTGATCTTAGTACAGCAGCAAGCAGAGCATGTTATTTTGTAGTCTGTAATGACTAATACATTTGTGTGCAGAAATTTCAATATTTTTTTCTACGTAGTTGGAGCATCATATTTAATCATTGGTTCCATTCATGCGTCTGACCACTGTTGTATGCTCACATCAGCATTACCGCAAAAACAAGTGGTAGCAAGAATGTGTTTTAATTATTTTTTGGAACACTTCAAGAAAGAAATATTAACGTCCTTGTACCAGTAACAAAGAGTAAATATTGCTATGAGGCCTTAATCATTGCAAGGCATATTTGAATGGTATTATCTTTATGGACACGATACTGTTTCATAGAACTTGATCAAGACCTCTACACCAATTCATTTAAATAATTTATATGTAGGTATTGCACATACAATCTCCTAAAGCAACAATCGCAGTTCCTTAGTCATAGCATTTTCACTGGTTCCATTTCTGATAAGTAAAACTTGCAAAATCACGCATGTTTCAGCAATTCTGCCTTCACAACAAATCAGTAAATAACCAGAGAGAAAGATTTACCAGAAATGATCCTTAATTCAGCCAATCCATTCAGCGACCAGTAAATAGAACTTTCAGAATCTCTCTGTGAATCTGAAAAGTGAACAGGCGACTTAAAAAATGGTATTGTGCTTTTTTTCAGTATCCGTGCGGGGGGGGGGGTGATATCTATTTACTGTTTTTAGCTGGCGGGGTACTGAAGGATTGTTTTTTGAAAAAGGTCATGTGGCGCCATTGTTACAGTCACATTTTTATTAGTCATCATATAACTATTTTTTTTAATTTGATTAGACTTGGTAAAGCAAATCATTCCCTTTAGAAATGACTTACTCTATAAGAAGAAATGCACAAAAAGCATGATCAAAAATAATACGACTGACCTGACTGAGGGAGAGAAGTTTCTCTCAAATGGCTGCCAGGGCCAGCGTCGCACTCCGTGAACTAGTTCCACATGCTTCTGTTCTAAGAGTAAAAACTAGCAAGGTGGGTCGTGAAAGAAACATTACTCATCCCCTTGCTATTCTGCTCATTTGTGTTCACAACCGACTGCAGAACACTGCTTAGCTTTATGCAATTCAAAGGTTACCTCCACCCTACTAAAACCCATCAATGGAACAAAGACAGACTCAAATGAGAGAAGAAGAAGAAAAAAGTGTGGGGGGGGAGGTGAATGAAAGACAGAGAGAAAAAAAACATGATTAACTTCCAGCATAACGTGTTCATTCTTTTGCTTTTATAAATAATACCCAACGGAGGTGAAGTAGACAGGCTGTGTCTTTGGACGACTCACAGAGACATTGTATGTCTCTTTTCCATCTTCTGTCTCACCTTCTTTTGTAAAATTGTCTTTCTTCCGTCCTACACAGACTAATAAAACACACACACGTACAACATTCAACGACTAATAAAACACACACAAGGCACACATACAAAATTCACCACTTTCAACATTAACATACACACTCTAACGAACACAAACTAAATCTAAAACTTCCACAAACAAACTTACAAAAGTCACCACTTTCAACATACACACTCTCTCCTACCGAACACAAAGTAAATGTACTACTACCACAAACAAATCCAATACATTCACAACTGCTTTGGCGGGCTTGTGTTTCCACGTGGCTGACGCACATCTTCATTTACTATCAGAGGTCTTCATTTCAATTTTACAACATTACAAGTAAACAATTACACAAAACAAGCAAACAAAAGCTAAGACAGCATACTAAACGACAACTACATATACAATATACATACAAACAGCTTATTTTCCGGATTACTGCATTACTAATCACAAACTAAAGTGAACGGAGCACACTACTTTAAAAAGTTACCGCACTAACACCAATTAAAAGCACGGAGCACACTACTTTAAAAAGTTACCGCACTAACACCAATTAAAAGCAGTAATTACAATTGAACCGAACTATGACCGCACTACCACAAATTAAATTCAGCAGTTACAAAAGATCAACGCTATAAATGCAAGGGGTTTAAAATTATATTTTTTTACACATTTAAATACACTAAAAGAAACGTTACATAGAAATACACTTACCAAACACTCGAGAAGCTGCAGCGGGTCCTTCACAGGAAATAGAGCCGACACAATTGACTTCTAGATGAAAAGAAGTTCCACACAGCAGCTACTCCTTTTATTATGGTTATAGTGGGCTGGCCAAGGCAGCAATGATGTCACGATGTGGGCGGATAACCGGTAGGTTCAACAGAGCATGCTAATAAGGCAGAGTTTACCTCACTTTGGGGGCGGGAACGTACTGGGATCTAGTGAGGCAGATGTGACATCATTATTTCAGTGCCGGAAAGCCGTTTTACACTTTGTTTTTAAAACGGAAACTAATACAGTACGGAGGGTTAGGAAGGTAAGCTGTAAAACAGTTTCTGTCTTTTTATTTTAAAGCTGCATTTTTTATTTTTTGGCCTGTATCTCATAAGGGGGACTTAAGGAGACAACAGGTAGAGCTTTTATATTTGTTATCCCATTGTTTTCCTTTAAGAAGTCTTTTACTAACTCCCCCTTCAAAGGGCATACCTCCCAACTGTACAGAATTCCTCATTATTTCCCGGTTTGGGGCTCAAAATAATAGGGTGCCACAAATTCCCGATTGGCCCCATTAAATCCCGATTTCAGCTTGCAGACTCAGCATTTGCACAAATAATGTTTCACAAAATGCACTGAGTAACTTCAAGGATAGGCCCATGCTCCTCCTTGATTCTTGAAATTACTTAAATAGATAACCGAAGAACAGATGATGAATGTATACTATTTACTTTTATAGTCATGCTTACCTACCACCTCACTTACTCATTTAACCATCAAATAAATAAAAGCGCTACACCTTTTACTATTCTATCTATGACTAATTTGAGCGCTGCAGAAAAACACAGTGTATGTGCTTCAGAAATGCATATGCGTCAAAGAAAAAACAGAAACAGCAAAGGAGTCTGGTGTACAAGATAGGAATGCTGTTGTTACTAGTGTAGGGCAGTCTTCAGATTTAGTGCAATTTATCATCTCTACACTCGATTAGCCAAATTACTGATAACACAGCACAAAGACTTAGCACTAATTGCATAAATATAATTATACTTAAGCATTCATCACAACTCTGTATCATGCGATCACCACAGTAACACAGTATAAAATGCAGGCAGTGCAAAGACTTGACACTACTTAACCATGCATTGCAACTCTGTTGTGCAGTCACCACAAAACAGCGGCCGCAAATCAAAGCTAGCTAAACAAGTGCAGCAAAGAAATACACTGAACAAAGACTGTTTTATTAAGTGTGCTTGCTAATCTAATTGCTTCCTGCTTCGTGTAGTTTGCACACCTTTCGGAAAAAAAAGTTTATATTTACATTTTTATTTATTATAATCGATACTGGTCTGGAAACGCAATCTGAATGCTTTCATCCTTCTTTACCCCCTCCCCCTTTAAGTGGCAGACAAGCATTGGTTAAATGAAGCAGCGCCACGTCGGTTAGATGAAACTGAAGAATGCATGTGGATTGTGGACTTTGGTGTCGAGATGAAGTCAAATGCATGGTAATGAACCATGTAAAATTTTACGGCTGCAAATTTATTGCTTTGGAAACTGCTGTTTTTTTACACATGTTTTAAATTACTTAACTTTTGATTTCTATTGTTATCGAGGAAATCAAAATGAAACCAAACCACTACATTATCAAAAAAAGCGTATGCATTTCTGAAACTGCTGTTTCCCAATAACTTATGGGCAATTGTTAATTTGTTACAGTTTTACAAATTAAACATTAAGCAGATAAATAACCTTGGTAATACAAACATTTGTTCTGATTCTTATGAATTGTAAATGCTGTAAGCAGCAATTAACACATGATGAGCATTTAATGTGAATAGTGGGTTATATGTTTAACTGAGTAGTCAGTTATGCTGTACATGCGTACCTCACCCCCTTTTTTAAGTGGCAGACAGGCGTTGGTTAGATGACATAATTTCTAGATGGTATACAATGCGACTGGCAGAAGAAAATTTGTTTGGCAAGTAGAGTCAATTGGGTGATTTTGGAGGGAAGTTTAAAGGTGGCTGTATTTTGTCAGCTGTAAGTAATAAGCTGCTTCTAGTGTAAATCTGATTTAAATAAAGCTAAAGGACTTCTATGTATTTTTTTTTTTTTTTGCATATGATATGAATTTTTTAAACATTGTGTGAAGCTGATTACAATAACAATCAAAACATTAACAATGCGTTTTTTTGCTTTTTTGCTGTCAAACATGCTAGCTTTTCTTCCACTAAAGGTCAGATCTTGTTCTTAACCCTTCCCCTGTGTGACTCTAGATTTTTGCTATTAAACCATTACTGTATATATGTATAGCAGAAAAAAATACATTTTATTTGCTCTGTATTTTGAAACTGCTTTGTAGACTGTTTAATATTAAATGCAACAATCTTTGCCTGTGCCTGGATTTCTATAGGCATGCTTAGTGTTTACCTTCAATAAGATCTTGTCAGTTAAATAAATTGTTTGATCTCTGACACAGAGGATTATGACTTCTACTTCTAATCTTAACCAAGCATTTAAGAAATACATCTGATTAAAGGTTCATATCGACTAATAATGATCTGAGTCCCACCTGGCTGTAATCTTGTGTAGTACTTAGGGAGTTGTGACTGTGATGCGTCACTGTTCTGTATCTTGCCAAGCATATTTTTTTTCTTTTTGTTTTTCATATAGTCGTGTATTCACAGAAATATTTCTACCACACAGCTCTACTGTAGCAAGCTAGCAAATGATCTGAAAAGTGAAGAGTCATGATCTGAAGTAGTTAACTTCATTTGTGCATCAACCTATGGGTCTTCAGATCCATATTGGATCAGAGCCGGCAGTTTTCAACAGCATAGATCCGAGCTCCAAGCTCCTCCCCCTACCCATAATCCCCTGCCAACCCTACCTGACCTCAGATCTAGTTTGCTGCGGTTTCATCCAGCAGCTCGATCACTGAGTTCCAGGCTTAACGTCTTTGTGAGAAAATGTTAACCTTTTTTCTCTCCTTTTTGGTAAATTTAGTGTGTGTGTGCTGTGTACAAGTCCCTCATTAGTTTCCCTTTACCTGTCTGTTAATCTTCTTATAGTTTTCCTTCCCCACCCTCATTAGTGCGTTAGGGAGTGTGCTGTGTGTTGGGGCCTAGCGTGTGTGTTTTCTTTCGATATGTCGAAGGCCCCAAAAGCTGTTTTTTCCAAGTGTACCTAGTGTGGCCATAAGCTATCCCCGGCTGATGGCCACACTCGGTGCGTGTTGTGCCTTGGGGTTGGACACCTGTTGTCAGGTTGCACCATATGTGCGGCGTTCAACCCCAGGGCACTTAAGGACCGGAGGACCAAACTGGTTCTGGCGGGACTGCTGCCCCCGGACTCTGATTCGGCCTCCGGTCCCACGGTGGCTTCTGCCGCAGCTACGGCTACTGTCACTCCTTCCTCCCTTCCACTGGCCGGGACTCAACCTCCCGCTTCGGGCCAGGAGGATAGGGAGTCCAGGAAAGAGAAGCAAAAGGAGAAGCACCACAAGCGGCGGGCCGAGGCCTCTTCCATCGGCCCCGCCGGCTAAGCGGTCTTCTCCCTCCAGGACTTCTGAGCCTTCCACCCCTCGGCTCTGGTCTCCTCCTTTTTCACCGGGACCGGAGGAGGAGGAGGCCTGGCCCCCATCGAGGTCATCGAGACGGCACTCCCGTCCTGCCTCGGTGTCCTCATCCAGATCCACCCGAAGCCTGACAGACACAGACTTGGACTGGATGATGAGAAGATTCCTCCAGGCCCAGCTACAGATGGGTGTGCTCCTGCCTCCCCCCCCCTCCTCTGGGGGAGAGCTTGACACCTTTTATTGCCCCAATTGCTCCTTCTCCGACCCGCTTCCTGGGTTCGGAGTTTTCGGAGCTGGGTAGCGTCGGTGCTGGGGGGGTGTCGGCGCCGACAGTATCGGGTACTTCAGCGCTGACAGTGCCCTCGAGTCTGTCAGGTCCATTTTCTTCGGATCTGAACATGGAGCCAAGAACTGAGCTGAGCTTCGGATCCGAGGGTCTGAGTGTGCCTTCAGCTCCACCCAGCTCGGAGCATACTGGACCTTCGGATCCGAACGCGTCGGCTCCGGCCCCGATCTGCCCGTCTAATCCGAGGGAGGGTCTGCTCTCAGATCCGAGAGAGAGCGGCTCTCCTTCGGCATTTAATGTAGTGGAGAGGGTTCTGTCGAGAGATTCCAGACCCCCGGCCTTGGCTACGGCTCCACCCTGCACCCCATCTCAGATGGGTCTGACTTCCATCAGCCAGTCCCAGGGACAGCCTGCTCCAACGTCCCAGATCATTCCGTTGGAACATGACGTTGCTGGTGAGGTCTCCTCGGACAGCCCCCTGAGGAGATTCCTCACAAGCGCAAGTGCAAGAGGAAGCACTTGGACTCCCCTGAGTCCTTGACCAAGGACACAGATTTGAACGAAGGGGAAGGTTCCCCAAGATCACCCCCCGAGGATGTCCCATTTGGAGACATCATGGAGATGCTCAGGATTAGGGGGGGGGGGTCTGCCCCAAAGCCTACCGCAGACAAATCTGTGTTCCTGGAGGCATTTGAAGCAGGCCCGTCTACCTCTTGGGTGTCCCCTCCAGCTGACCCCCTGGTAGATCTGATCACTACCAGGGCGTGGAAGGAGTAGGACACTGTGGGGCCAGTCCCAAAAAGACCTGACAAAATACTTAGTCCACTCTTCGACAGATCTCATTGGAGTAAGGGAACCTCTGTAGATGCCATGTTGGTGGCAGCGGTCACTAAAAGGGAATTAGCCCAGGAGAGTCCCTCGGTCCATCCTCCAGACAGGGAGTCTCGGTCGATGGATTGATTAGGGAAGCGGGTTTTTTAGTTCAGCTACCTTCTCAGTGAGGTCACTGAACTACATGGCACATGTCATATGACTGCAGCGAGACCTTATCAAAGAGTACACCACGTCACCACCGGAGTCCATGTCGGTGGAGGACAAACAGTTGTACTCTTCCCGAATGGCCACTATTAGGTCTATCTCGAACACCTCTATGCAGCTACTGTCCCACGCCACGGAAGGGGCCGCTAGAGCTAGCGGAGCAGGCGTCGTTATGGGGAGACAGGCCTGGCTCCGCCACTGTGATTTCGCGGAACCCTTTAAGGCATCTTTCTCTAATGCCCCTTTCAATGGTTCTGCCCTTTTTGGCAAAACTGTACGCGATACCTTGGTCCAGAGCAAGAAGGACAGGAAGAAGATGTCTGCCGTCGGAGTCCGCTTCTCTGCTCCCCAGAGGTCCTTTTCCAAGAACCAAAAGGGGCAGAAGAAGATGTGGTTCTGGAAGTCACAACAGCCCCGTTTCGCTCCGGACCCCCAGTCCTTCTGTGGCAGAGGAGGACAGGGTGGATGCCGCCCTAAAGGCAGTGGGGGCCCGAGGAACTTTGGGTCCAGAGAACCGTTCTCTGACCGACCCACGCAACAGCCCTGAAGGGTTACCCAACTACTCCACTCTGGAGGCAGTCGGGGGGTGCTTCTCGAGGCACCTAGCAGCTTGGGAGTCCATCACGACCGATCGCTGGGTGCTTCACATCATATCCAGAGGTTACCAGATCCCTTTCTCCCATTTCCCTCGCAATCCCAGACACCTCCCCGACGTCCCGCCCGAGCAGAGGGAGGCCGCAGCTGCGGAAATCCAGCGGCTGCTAGAAAAAAGAGCCATCCAGCACGTCCCCCCAGACCAGTACAGATCAGGCCTTTATTCCAGGATGTCCTTCAAGGATGCGTCTGCAGTCATCACATATGGGTTGTCCTGCCTCAGGCAGCCCTTCGGTCGGCCGGATTCCAAAGTCTGGGTCTGACCTCGGCTGATGTCGCACTTTCCCCGACGTCAGAGCGTCTGGGGTATAAAAGCATCAGCCGATGCCATCTTCCTCAGTCTTTCTTGCCGCGTGGTGCCCGAAGCAGAAGCAGTTCGCAAGTGCCGGTCGGCCAGCTCCTGTGATTTAGCTACCGAAGACTTCGAAAAAGCTAAGTACCCCGTTGGGGACTCTTTCTTGCCTCAGCCGATGTCAGATAAAGTTAATAATTGTTTAACTTGTGGGAAACAAATACCTCCTAAGGATTTCCACTCTTACTGCCTCCCCTGCCTTGGCCCAGACCACGACATCTCGGCCTGTTCAGCCTGTGCTTCCTTCAACCGGCGAACTCTTAGACGTCGGTCGGAGTTTGCAGAGGAGTTTTTTGGGGCTAGTTTTGCTTATAAGATGCCGTCGGAAACTCCGACTTCGCATTTAGTTAAAAAACGGAAGGACAAGGACCGACACGCGGACCGCGGTTTCGGCTGAAACCACGGTCAGGCCTACCGCAAGTGTCTCGGTCTCGGCTGAAACAGTGTCCTTGGTACTTCCTATTACCGAAACCACACAACCGCCTACCTCGGCCCCGGAGGCCCCGGCTGAGTCGGTCATTGAATTACCTACTGAAACCGGTGTCCAGGAACCTTCCGACACCATTCCTTTAGATAAGTCTACTCCTGCACGTGGTGCAGCCAGACCCCCTGCTTCCATGTCCATTAAGGCTTTCTCCAGGGCTAAGGCTGCCAAACTTACTAAGGCTTTGCCTCCCAAGGTTTCCTCTCAGAGACCTTCTACTAGCTCTCAGATTCTTACCCTAGCAGAGGATCTGATCTCATTAATTAGAGGTTCCCAACCTCATCCGGACAGGGGCTCTCAACCACCTCCAGACAAAAGGCCCAGGGTTGAGCCCTCTGATCCCCAGTCCTCAGATGAGTCCACCGATGGCTCTGCTCTGTCAGACCACCAGGAGGAGGATTATTCGGCCTACGAGGATTCTGATGCTGAAGAATCTATTCCCTCGGCCTCCCCTCCTGAAGAGTTTTCCTTTGGAGAGACATTACACTCTATGAGAGAACATTTTCAATGGCAGGGTCAGGAATTCTCTGATTCCAGAAAGAGATTAAGGACCTTTTTACATTTACCTCAGCATAGGCCCTTAGCTATACCTCCTGTTTTGAATGTCATTGTTGATGTGTACTCTGATGCTAGTACTGCCCCTGACTCTCTCCCTCCGGCACCTGCCAAACCTGATAGATACTACAGGGTCCCGGACTCACATCTACACCTGTACAAGGCCCACTCTGCTGATCCATAAACTATTTCCCAGGGTCCAAAAGGGGTTGCAGCTGCCACTGCTAAAAATCCTCTACCCTCTGAAAGGGAGTCCAGAGCATTAGAGAGATGTGGTAAGAAAGTGTATACTTCTGCAACTCTTTCCATGAGGGCATTAAATTGTCAATTTCATATGATACAGTACCAAGAGTATTTACTAGATGAATTGCATAAGAAACTGTCCTCTTCTGAACCCCTTGGTCGCAAATCCCTTCAGGATCTGGTGCTTAACTCCCAGCAGGTTAGTAACCATTTCTTGCAGTGTGTTTATGATGCATTGGAAGCTTCATGTAGATCAGCTGTGACAGGTGCAGTTATACGTAGGCATGCCTGGCTGAAGGAACAATCTCTGCCAGACCATGTTAAAGCTAAGCTTTTGGATGCTCCTATGGAAAAGCAAAAATTATTTGGTTCCACGGCTCAAGAGGTTTTAAAGAAATTTGAAGAAAAGGCAAAATCTGTGCAGACAGTTAAAGACTTTCTGCAAGTCCAACCACCAAGATTCAGCAGAAATTGGCCTACTAAGAATTGGCCCTTTCCGGACTCAGACAGATCTCAAAGAGGCAGGAATAGGCGTGCCAGAGGTAGAGGGCAAGCTAGAGGCTCCTACAGAGGCCGTCAGTGGCAGCCTCCCAACCAGAGAGGTAGTGCAGGAACTACAACTGCTACACCAGGACAGACTCAATGACTTTATTTTGACTCCGCTGACCAGGGCTCAGTTAGAAGCACCTTTGGGCGGAAAACTTTCTTTATTCTCAAAAAATTGGCACAGCATTACAAGGGACACATGGACACTGCAAATAATAGACAAAGGATACAGGTTCCACTTCCACTCATTGCCAAAAAGAAAAGGCATGCCAGACCTGCCACCAAATCAGAGGGCAGAGGCTTTGAAGCAAATTACCAACTTAATGCAAATGAAAGCCATAGAAAAGGTACCTCTTTCAGAAAAAGGCCAGGGATTTTACTCCAGATTATTCCTTGTTCCAAGAAAAGAAAATCAATGGAGGTCTATTCTCGACTTGTCCGCACTGAATACTTACCTCATTGTGCCAAAATTCAAAATGCTGACACTACAGCAACTCCTTCCCATGCTGGGCAAGGGGTCTTGGCTGGTGACTCTAGACCTCAAGGAGGCATACCTGCATGTCCCTATTCGACAAAGCTGCAGAAGACACCTCAGATTTCTTGCAGGGTCAGAGCATTATCAATTCTCAGCATTGCCCTTTGGCTTATCTACTGCACCCAGAGTATTCACGAAATGCCTGGCATCAGTAATTGCACACTGCAGACTTCAGGGGATTCAAATCTACCCATATCTGGACGACTGCCTAATACAAGCGGACAGCAAGCAAACTTTGTTAAAGGACTTGGACTATGCCATCCACCTGTTACAGGCCTTGGGATATACAGTCAACATCCACAAATCAAGACTGGTTCCATCCCAAAGAATAACTTTTCTGGGTGCGGATCTAGACACAACCACCCAAATGGCCTTTCTCACAGAAGAAAAACAAAAACAGCTACCAGTTTACTTCCAGAATCTGACAAGACAAACTCAGCTGACTGCAAGGAAAATCCTGCAGGCCCTGGGTTACATGGCATCTTGCATTCTTCTAATTCCGCAAGCAAGACTGCATATGAGAAAATTACAATGGTACCTAAGAAGTTTATGGACACAGCACAGTCACAGCTTAGAAACTCTGATCCCACTCATTCCTTGCTTTCAAAAGGAATTTATGTGGTGGGCTCAAGCCTGCCAGTCGAACAGCGGGTTGCCCTTCAGCAAGCCAAGAGCCAACCAAACCATCACCACGGACGCTTCAGACCAAGGTTGGGGAGCACACATGGAGGGCAGATGTATCCAAGGGCTATGGTCACAAAGAGAGCTGTGCATGCACATAAACCAAAAGGAAATGCTGGCAGTGATACACGCAATCGAGGCCTTCAAACCTTTCCTTCAACAAGGCCACCTGCTCATAAGGACAGACAACACCACAGTTATGTGGTACATAAACAAGCAAGGAGGCACCCATTCCTACCCTCTTTGCAGACTGACAATGAATCTATGGGAACTTGCTTTGAAACTCAACATACAGCTACAGTCCCAGTTTGTGCCAGGGAAAGACAATACACTGGCAGACAGCTTAAGCAGAACTACCATGGATGCACACGAATGGATGTTGCACCCAGACATCTTCTTACTCATCACACAATCATGGGGAAGGCCGGAAATAGATCTGTTCGCTTCCCCCCTCAATCATCAACTGAAGAAATTCTGCTCAAGGACATACCACCCACAAGCATGGAAAGTGGACGCTCTCTCTTTCAGCTGGAAATCTCTAACAGTGTATGCTTTCCCACCTCTCCCATTAATGACCAAGGTACTACTGAAGATCAGGACAGAACAGCCCAGAGTAATTCTGATAGCTCCAAACTGGCCAAGACAGCACTGGTACCCACTGTTAAAGAGCATGTCACAGACGAAACCATGGCCTCTCCCCCTATGGCCACTCCTACTGACGCAGCACAATTTCAGGACTCTGCACTCCAACCTGAAAACCTTGCAGCTAACTGCCTGGAGAATACCATGACCCCTCCTCAGGATAACCTATCCCAGAGAGTGAAGGATATTATTATGGAAGCTCGCCGGCCTTCCACAAGGAAGGCATATTCAGCAAAATGGAAAAGATTTCACACCTGGAACACAGCAAAGGGCCTAGATGTGACAGTGATGAACATGGCACATATACTGGAATATTTGGCAGAATTGTTCCACAATGGCCTGTATACACGCCTCAGCAATCTCAGCAGAATACAATGTTAACCCACCTGTCTTCTCTCATCCTCTCCTAAGACAATTTCTAAGAGGAATCAAAAACATTAATCCTCCAAGGAAAACCACCTCTACCTACTTGGGACCTGAATTTTGTGTTGGAAAAACTAACACTTCCTCCCTTTGAACCAGCAGCATTGGCAGATCTACAGTTTTTGTCTTGGAAAACTGCCTTCCTTCTGGCCATAACCTCAGCAAGAAGAGTGTCTGAGCTACAAGCTTTAATGGCAGTGCAGCCATTTCTTATCTTTCATCAGGAAAGAGTTTCTTTGAGGACCAATCCTACATTCATGCCAAAGGTGGTATCCAGGGTATCTTTGAACCAGGCTATTCACTTCCCTACATTCTTCCCACAACCACAAAATAAAGGGGAGAGACTTCTGCACACCCTGGACATACACAGACAACTGCGCTACTACATGGACAGAACTAAGAGTTACAGAAAGACTGACCAGTTGTTTGTAGCATATGCTGCTGGCGTACAAGGAAAAGCAATTTCCAAACAGACAGTTTCAAAATGGATAGGAAATTGCATTCGTTTTTGTTACTCCTTTCATGGAAAAACTGTGCCAACTAACATTAGACCTCATTCCACGAGAGCCACAGCCACCACCACAGCCTTCCTAAGGGGGGTGGCTACCAAAGACATTTTAGAAGCTGCTACATGGAGCTCCGTGCATACATTTGCCAAGCATTACAATTTACCTTTATACTCCAGATCCAGAGCAGGTTTTGCTATGGCAGTCCTGCAGGGTATCTTAACTACACCATCCTTTACCTAGTACCTCCACCCCCAGATTGGCTATGGTATTCTACCCATATGTGATGACTGCAGATGCATCCTTGAAGGACATAGTACAGTTTTGTACCTACCATAAATGTAGATGTCCGATAAGTATGCATCTGCAGTCAGGTTTACCCTCCCTCCTTCCCCTCTGTGGTATTCCTAGGGTACATGTATATATATATATATATATATATATATATATATATATATATATATTTTTTTTTGCAAATTTTTGGAATTTTATTGCATTTCTCCAAATTTAGCCTTCCTAGAGGGCACCTGGCATCTGGGGCAAGAAAAACTGAGGAAGATGGCGTCGGCTGATGCTTTTATACCCCAGACGCTCTGACATCGGGGAAAGTGCGACATCAGCCGAGGCCAGACCCAGACTTTGGAATCCGGCCGACCGAAGGGCTGCCTGAGGCAGGACAACCCATATGTGATGACTGCAGATGCATACCTATCGGACATCTACATTTATGGTAGGTACAAAACTGTACTTTCTTCTTGGTGTCAGAAACGACGGGGGACTTCAGACCGATCCTCGACTTATCCCTCTTGAACCTGTCAGTAACCAAGGAAAAGTTCCGGATGGTCACCCTTCAATCCATTCTCCCCCTCCTGCGGGAGAACAACTGGATGTGCTCTATAGACCTCAAGGATGCGTACTACCACATTCTGATGGACAGACGATCCAGGAGGTTTCTCCGCTTCTGGCTAGGAGCCAGCCATTACCAATTCAGGGCCCCGTTTGGTCTCACCACAGCCCTCAGGGTGTTCACCAAAGTTCTGTTGGTGATAGCTGCCCACCTGCTACTGCAGGGCATTCAGGTTTTCCCATACCTAGATGACTGGCTCATGACCGCCCCCACAAGGCATCTACTCTGCGCAGCCAGAAACTCCTTTCTTCAACTAGCGGCCCGGCTGGGGATCACTATCAACATAGAGAAATCTTCCCTTTCTCCAACTCAAACCATAGATTTAATTGGAGCAAAGTTGGACACAAACAGGCGTCTAGCCCTCTTAACTCCAGACAGAGTGCGGACCTTACGACTCCATGTGCGGGCCATCCTCCTACCCCAGGCACCCCCGGCGGAATTGGTCCTCAAGGCTTTGGGTTCGATGGCGGCCACCATCAACCTATTGCCGATGGCGCATCTGAACATGAGAGTTCTGCAATGGACTCTCCAAGTTCAATGGTCTTTTATGCAATTCCCTCTGTACCATCCTATTCCCCTCAGCAGGGTTTGCAAGGAGTCCCTCTTATGGTGGCTCCAATCCCCGGACCTCCAGAAGGGGTGCCCCTTTTCTATGTCCCCTCCTCTAACCACGGTGACCACGGACACCTCTCGCCTCGGGTGGGGGGGCATTGTGCGGGCAGGACAGTCCAAGGCACGTGGAACAGCACGGAGACCTCTCTGCATATAAATGTCCTAGAGATGAGGGCATGCTTTTGGCGTTGCAAGCACTACAGAGCCTTCTTCCCGTAGGAGCGATTGCAATCCAGGCGGACAACATGGCAGTAGTCTGGTACATCAACAAACAGGGAGGAACCAGGTCTTATCCCCTTTGTCGAGAGGCCATGAGAGTGTGGGAATGGGCGATTTCCACCAACCGCTTTCTCATAGCGACGCACATTCCGGGACGGTCCAACATTTTAGCAGACAAGTTGAGTCGCACCATCCTCTCGCCGTACGAATGGTCTCTGAACCCAAAAGTAGCGAAGCCGATATGGGGTCAACCTTGTTGCGATCTTTTCGCCTCTCCTTTAAATGTGGAATATAACGACTACTTCGCTCTAATTCCCCCACCCAGGGAATCCCCACGAGACGCTCTGGTGCATGCTTGACCCCCTGGTCTCCTTTATGCTTATCCTCCTCTTCCGCTGATGTTGAAGTTTCTTCAGAAAGCCAGTCGGTTGCAGAACAAGATAATCCTCATTGTCCCATTCTGGCCTCGCCAGGCTTGGTTCCCGTATCTTTGGTCTCGCCTAGTGAATCCTCCCTGGATTCTGGATCCCATTCCGGATCTCATAACCCATCCATTGGATCTTCCGACCCCGAATCTGGACAGCCTCAAGCTCACGACTTGGTTAATCCAGTTCCAAGGTTAGCTAGGACTCCCAGTATCTCTTCCCAGGTCAAAGGTATTCTGGTGGCGGCGCATAAGCCATCCACCAGAAAGGTCTATGATAGCAAATGGAAACGTTTTTCTATTTGGGCGGAGCACAGGGATCTAGATCCTTTCACAGCTCCGTTGCCTGCGGTGTTAGATTTCCTATCAGGACTCTTCGATCAGGGCACCAGCTCCTCTACAGTCAAGGTTCAGTTGGCGGCTATCTCTCACTATCACATAGGAAGCGACCTTGGACCGTTGATCTCCTCCAAGTTATGCAAGGCCTTTCTGAAGGGTACCTTCTTACTCAGACCCCCGGTGAAGGAAGCAGTCTCTCCTTGGGACTTAACTTTGGTATTGCAAGTACTTACAGCCCCTCCCTTTGAACCTGCAGCTTCAGTAGATCTAAAATTTTTATCATGGAAAACTGCCTTTCTTGTAGCTATCACCTCAGCCCGAAGGGTTTCTGAAATTCAAGCCCTTTGTGCAAAACCACCTTATTTGTGCTTCCACAAAGACAGAGTCTACCTCAGGACCAATCCCTCCTTTCTTCCAAAAATTGCATCTGAATTGAATATTAATCAGTCCATTAACTTACCAGTCTTTTTTCCCAACTACCAAAACAAAGGGGAACATAAGTTACATCTGTTGGATCTGCACAGACAACTGCACTTTTATTTACACAGAACAGCTGGTCATAGGCAATCAGATCAGCTGTTCATTCCCTTCACCAAATTTAATTTAAGAAAGGCTGTTTCCAAAGTCACACTGTCCAGATGGATTTCTCAGTGTATTCTGTTGGCATATAAAAGTACTGGTCGGCCTGCACCTCTAGGAGTTTATGCCCACTCTACCCGGTCTGTCTGTACCTCAGCGGCCTTTCGTTCTAGACTCTCGTTGGATGATATCTGCTCATCAGCAACATGGGCTTCGTCTCATACCTTCATTAATCACTACAAGCTGGATATTGTCTCCAGAGGGAGAGCATCCTTTGGCTCTGCAGTGCTCCGGAACATCCTTCCTTGAGGACCACCCAAGATTTAGGTAGCTGGGGACTCTGTCCCATAGGTTGATGCACAAATTAAGTTAACTACTTCAGATTAAGAAGTTATGTACTCACCATAACGTTCCATTTGAGTAGGTAAACTTCATTTGTCAGCAACCGACCCCCCCCCTCCGTCCCCCTGACCTTTGGATGTTCGAGATGTTACCTTCCTTATGGCAAGGGTATGTAGCTAGTTTTGCGGGTGATTTTTGTATGCTTATCTAGCTGTGGGCAAACTCGATCTGAGGTCAGGTAGGGTTGGCATGGGATTATGGGTAGGGGCGGAGCTTGGAGCTCGGATCTATGCTGTTGAAAACTGCCGGCTCGGATCCGATATGGATCCGAAGACCCATAGGTTGCTGACAAATGAAGTTTACCTACTCAGATGGAACGTTATGGTGAGTATACATAACTTCTTATTACAGTTCAGTTGTTTCAAAATCATGCTCTCTCCTCTTTTCAAATCACTCTAAGTAGAATGTCTTGTACTGTCAGCATAATTTTATCATAAATATGTTTTCTGTGGCATTAACATATCTTACTACAGTTTGTGCTAGTGATAATCCTTTTTGGTATTGTGTGGGTCTTCATTATGCCTCATTTTAACTTTCCTTGGCTTATCTTGCTTGCCTTGCCATTTTTTTTCATTCTCAGTTCTTTGCCTAATGCATGCATACGCTTTTTATAAAACTGGTTGCTGCCACAGTGATGTTAATTTTGTGTCTAGAAATTTAAAAAACTGAGTTTGAAAACTGTGCGTTAAGGATTGCATAATTAGATCTCAGCTGTATTTATCTCAAGTATGCCTAATATTGAGTGCTTGTAATAACAGTTAGTTGATGCAGCTTCATTTGCTAGGACTCAGCAATTGTCATCAGTTGTTAAAAGATGCTCGCCTATGAGCAAAGGGCCATATACATATCTAGTCAATTAGTCACAGGCTTGTTGGGAGTTCTAAGTTTAACATGTATATACAAGAACCACATAGTTCAGATTTACATTTCCCTGGAAGGTCAAATAACTGAGTTATTGCTGCAAAAATAGTTTCAATTTTTTTTTCTACTTTTCCAATAATATTTTGCTTCCTAATATTTGCTGATGTGATCACTGTGCTAACTGTAACTCTGAACTTCAATGCTCATCCCTTTTAAAATCTACATCTACTTACCATTTGGTGACTTTATGAGGTTATGCTGACAGTAAAAACATTTTCAGAGTTCAGCCATTGGGTGTTTTCATTGTTAATATAAATAAAACACTATTGTTCTGGTTATATTTTGTGTTTAATATTTTGTCTGTTTTTCAATTTGCGTTTGAAAGTTGGTATCCCATAATACCACAGGAGTGGGTGAGGTTACATAATTATGTATGGAAACTTTATATTAATCAGTGTACAGATTTGTACCTACTTTTCATGGACCTTTTTCCAGATTTTTGATGATTCCAGGTTGAGAGGTATGTCGACGGGTCTACCTTGTTTGGTCCTTCTGTCAAAGAAACATTGACCCGCAGTGAGCAGGAGAAGAAGACTCGGTGGTAGGGATCATGTTTTCTACTCCCCAATGATCCTTTTCCAAGAATCAGAAGGGCAGTAAGAAACTTTGATTTGGCAGGACTCAGTCCCCCTTCAGGGATACTCCACATGAATCCTCTTCTACTGGCCGGGGTAGGGGATTCAATGGCAGACGCTGCCCCAGAGACAGCGGGGTCCGCAGAAACAGAGCTCCCAGGAACCCTTCTCGGAGATACCCACTCAGCACTCCTGAAGAACTGCCCGGCTGTCCTGCCCTGGAGGTAGTCGGGGGACAACTCTCCCTTCACCCATTACCCAGGACAAGTATCACCTCAGATCAATGGATGTTAAACATCATTTCCAGGGGTTATTTCATACACTTTTTTCAGCCCCTTCCAATTCCAAAATCTCTCACAGATATTCCACCCTGCCAAAGGGAGTTGGTCTATCTCAAAGTCCAAGACTTCTAAAAAGAGCTATCCAAGAGATCCCAACCGGGCAACAAGGATCCAGAACTTACTCTCGCTTCTTTTTGGTGTTGAAAAAGACTGGGGACCTGCGTCCCATTTTGGACCTCAGTGAGCTGAACTGGTCAGTCAAGAAGTTCAAGTTCCGATGGTCACTATACAGTTCATTCTGCGTCTTCTGCACATGGGCGATTGAATGTGCTCAGTGGATCTCAAGGACACACACTATCATATCAGAATCGACAGTCCAGGAGGTACCTGTGCTTTCGGGTAGGGGCCAATCACTACCAGTTCAGAGCCCTGCCCTTTGGACTTACCACAGCCCCCTGGGTGTTTGCCAAATACATGGCAGTAGTGTCAGCTCATCTCTGACTGCAAGGATTCCAGGCCTTCCCATATCTGGACTATTGGCTCCTCATGGCCCCCATGAGGCATCAGCTGTCTATGGGCTCCAACTGTACCCTCCACCTCTTTCAAAATCTGGGCATCACAGTCATCCTCTCCAAGTCAAATCTTTCCCTGTGTCAGAGGCTAGAGTTTATCGGGGTTCTTCTAGACACAGTGTCAGAGACTGCAGCACTCCCTGCCCACAGAGTTCAAATCATTCGGGACCAGCTCTGTATACCCTCGATCATCCCACAGCCCACTTAATCTTGTAAGTGCTAGGTTCAGTGGTGGGTGCTCTCCAGCTAATGCCTTTTGCCAGATACTACATGTGGGTCCTGTAGTGGACTCTGGTGGTTTAGTGGTCTGCTCAGGTTCACCCCATGTCCATGACCATCAGGATCTCTCAGGTATGCAGAAACCACTTTGCTTGGTGGCTTCAGGCTCAGGAAATGATTCTAGGCAGACCCTTTTGTCTTCCCCATCCCTAGGCCACAGTGACCACAAATGCCTCCCTGTTGGGGGGGGGGGGCATTTTCAGGTAAGGATGGTTCAAGGCACTTGGTCCCCTGTAGAGACCAAATTGCACATCAATGTCCTGGAGATGAGAGCAGTCCTTCTAACATTGCAAGCCTTTCAGGAATGTCTCCCTGTCAGGACTCTAGCAATTCAAATGGACAACATGGCAGTGTTCTGGTACATCAACAAGCGGGGGAACACGGTCTTCTTCCCTATGCAGAGAGGCCTTGAGAGTGTGGGAATGAGAGATGGCTTCCAAGTGCTTTCTTCTTGCAATGCACATCCCCGGCAGTTCCAATGTGTTAGCCAACAAACTCAGCAGGTCTGTTTTGAGTCCTCACGAGTGGTCCCTGAATCCATCAGTGGCACATCGGATATTCGACCGTTGGGGTCTTCCTTGCTGCGATCTGTTTGCCTCCCCTGTCCAACCACAAATGCAGCAATTACTTTGTCCTGATCCCCCCCATCGGGGGAGTCTCCCAGTGACGCTGTAGTTTACAATTGGCCATCAGGGCTTCTATATGCGTACCCCCCAATTCCCCTCATTCCCAAAGTTTTGCAGAAAGCCCGTCATCTCAGGACCCCCTCTTATCCTCATTGCCTCCTTTTGGCCTGGTCAGGCATGATTCTCCCTGCTTTGGTCTCATCTAAAGCATCTTCCCTGAATATTGGATCCCACCCCTGATCTCATTTCCCACCCTTGGGGGCTTCCTCTTCCCGACCTTCAGTCTCTTCGTCCAACCGCATGGTTCCTCCAATTTCAGTGATCCTTTCCCAGTCCAAGCTTTCCTCTCCAGTGAGGAATATTTTCTTAGGCTCTCAAAAACCATCCACCAAGAGGGTTTATTTTAGCAAGTGGAAAAGATTCTCAGTTTGGGCCAGACAATGAAATGTAGACCCTTTTTCAGTCCCTGTTCCTGACATTCTGTTGATGTTCTTTGTGTTTCACTGTTGCAGTCATTACATTTGGGTAATTTTGCTGGCAGGTTGCCCTCAGTCGGCCTGAATTCCAAAGTCCTGGGCCCTGCGTCGGCCGCTGTCGCCCCTTCCCTGACATCAGGTCATCAGGGTTATAAAAGAAGCAGCCAACGCCATTTTCTTTGGTCTTTCTTGCCGCGTGGTGCCCGAAGCAGAAGCAGTTCGCACATGCCGATCGGCCGACTCCTGAGATTTTCGTGTTCGAGTTTCAGACCTGAAGTCTTCAATAAAGCTAAGTACCCCGTTGGGGAACCTTTTTTCTTGCTCCAGACTGATGTCAGAAAAAGTTAATAATTGTATTTCTTGTGGAAAGCAAATACCTCATAAGGATTTTCATTCTTACTGTATTCCTTGCCTAGGCCCTGATCACAGCGTTTCTGGTTGTCGGTTTTGTGCTAGATTTAACCAACGCACTATTAAGCGTCGGTATGATTTTGCTTTAAACTATTTTGGATGCCGGTTTAATTATCCAGAAATGTCATCGGATAGCCATCCGACTACCGGAGTTCACAAAAACCGCAAAGAAAAGGAGAGAGATAAACAACCGAGGTCCCAAACTGATGACGATGCTTCTCCTAAGCCAGTCGCTGGTTCACCGGTTCTCAGTGAGGTGCTCGCAGCCCCTGACGGCCGCTACTTTAGAGTCGCAGGCCGCAACCAACTCCCACTGGAAACTCAAGGTATTGGAGCCTTGGACACTATTCCCTCAGATGGGTCCGGACCTGCTGAGCAGGCACCGGCTTCTGAGGGTGTATTCAGACCCAAACATCTTTGCATTAAACCGACTTCAGCTTCAAAGGCAAAGACTAAAGCACCTTATAAAGCAAAGAAATAAACTCAAGAGCCACGTGGACAGGCCTCTATGCCCAAAAAACAGATGCTCAAAATGGCTGAAGACTTGATTATCTTGATCAGGGGTTCCCATCCCTCTCCAGATAAGAGGCCTAGGCAAGAGACTGACTATGAATCCTCAGATCAGGATTCTGTTTCTTCTGATCAGGAATATTCTCTTCCCCCTATGAGGATTCAGATGCTGAAGAATCTATACCTTCAGCTTCTCCTCCAGGGGACTATTCTTTTGGGGAAACCTTGCATACCATGAGGGAGCATTTCCACTGGGAGAACCAAGATTTTTCAGAATCTAAGAAGAGGCTCAGGGATTTCCTTTTACTACCTCAACACAGGCCTCTGGCCATACCACTTGTGTTAGACATTGTAGATGATGTATTTTCTGAGTCTAGTCTGACCCCTGACTCCTTACCTCCAGCTCCAGTTAAGCCTGACAGATATTACAGGGTTCCTGACTCTCACAAATTCCTTTTTAAAAACCCTGCTGCAGACCCAGAAACTATTTCCCAGGGTCACAAAGGGATTAAGGCTTCCACTGCAAAAAACCCTACCCCCCCTGACAGGGATTCTAGGGCACTGGATAGATGAGAAAAAAGGTTTACATATCTCCTACCTTGGCTTTAAGGGCCTTAAACTGTCAGTTTCATATGCTCAAATATCAGCAACATGTCATGGCATTGCTTAAACAGAAAATGTTGTTAAACTCTGAATGTGCAGAAAACAAGGAAATGCAGGATTTATTGCATGCAGCTGAACAAGTTGGAAAGCATACTTTGCAATGTGGTTTTGATTCTTTGGAGGCCTCCTGCAGGGCCACAGTTACAGGTTCAGTAATTAGAAGGCATGCTTGGTTAAAGGAACAAAATCTGCCTGATCATGTTAAAGTAAAATTATTAGATGCACCTTTACAGCATGATACTTTGTTTGGTGTTAAGGCAGAAGAGGTGTTAAAGAAAATGGAGGACAAAGCTAAATCTATGCAAACTGTCAAAGATTTTTTACAAGTACAGCCACCTAGGTTTAGTAGACACTGGCCTACAAAGAATTGGTCCTTTCCTGTGTCAGACAGACCTCAAAGGGGCAGATCCAGACGCCCTAGAGGCAGATCCCAGGCGCAAAGTTCATACAGGTCAAAGCAATGGGGTTCTTCTACCTCCAAAGTTGGAGAAGACAAATCACAACCATACAGGAAACAGTCCCAATGACTTCCCCCTGCCGGCACCGAGCCCTTATTTCCTGGAAGCACCCTCAGGGGGGAAAAATAGCACTTTTTACACAAAACAGGCACATTATAACCCAGGATCAGTGGGTTCTAAATATAGTGTCACAAGGCTACAAGTTCCACTTCCATACCCTGCCAAAGGCAAACGGCTGGCCAGATCTCCCAAAAAATCAATGGGCAGAGGCGCAAAAACAAGTCTCATCCTTCATGGACATGGGGGCCATTCAACAAGTACCAGTGCAAGAGCAGGGACAAGGATTTTACTCAAGATCGTTCTTGGTACCCAGAAAGGACAAAGCCTAGAAACCAATACTGGACCTATCTATTTTGCACACATTCCTGGATATACCAAAATTCAAAATGTTGACTTTGCAGCAGCTTCTGCCCATGCTGGGCAAGAATGCATGGCTTGTGACTTTAGACCTAAAAGAGGCATACCAGCATGTCTCAGTCAGACAATCATGCGGTAGATACCTCAGTTTCAAGGCTGGCTCAATGCATTACCAATTCTCTGCACTGCCCTTTGGCTTATCTACTGCGCCCAGGGTCTTTACAAAGTGCCTGGCACCAATAATTGCATTCTGCAGACAAAGAGGAATACAAATATATCCTTACTTGGACGACTGTCTAATTCAAGCAGAGAACAAGGACATTCTTCTACAGCATTTGGCGTTTGTGAAAAGACTTCTAACATGCCTAGATTACACAATCAATGAAAATAAATCAAAACTAGTACCCTGTCAAGAGATAATATTCCTGGGTGCAAGCTTAAATACAACTGCCCAGATGGCTTATCTCACGCCAGACAAACAAAGGCCCAGATGGCTTATCTCACGCCAGACAAACAAAGGCAACTGACTACCTATTTCAAAAGGTTGGCAACAAAGGCCCAGTTACCTGCAAGAAAAAGTCTGCAGGCTTTGGGCTTCATGGCATCCTACTAATTCCATATGCAAGACTGCATATGAGGAAACTTCAATGGTACCTAAAAAGTGTTTGGACTCAACATTGCCACAGCCTGGAAACAATTATTACTCTCATTCCCTGCCTGCAACAGGAGTTTCGATGGTGGGCGAGGGCTTGTCACCAGAACAACGGGCAGCCATTCACATTACCCCCAGTCAGGCAGACACTAACAACGGATGCATAAGATTATGCCTGGGGGGCCCACATGGCAGGAAGATGCATTCAGGGCACATGGTCCTCAAACCAAATGCATCTACATATCAATCAAAAGGAGATGCTAGCTGTTCAAAATGCCCTGACAGCCTTCAAGGACCTACTTCATCCGGGACAACTACTGATAAAGACAGACAACACCATGGTCATGTGGTATATAAACAAGCAGGGGGCACTCATTCTTACCCCCTTTGCAGACTAATCATGACTTTGTGGGACACAACATTGACTTACCAAGTACATCTGCAGGCACAATTCCTGCCAGGAAAGGAAAACACTCTGGCAGACGACCTAAGCAGAAACCTCATGGATCCCCATGAGTGGCAGCTGGATCCACAAGTCTTCAGCATGATAACAAGGAAATGGGGATGCCCCAACATAGATCTATTTGCCTCCCCTCACAACTACGAACTAAAAAGATTTTGCACAAGGACTTATCACAGACAAGCATTGAAAGTGGACGCCCTATCTTTCACCTGGAAAAACCTATCAGTATATGCCTTCCCTTCACTGCTTCTCCTCTCCAAGGTACTCCTTAAGGTCAGACAGTATCCAGTGCTCAGGGACTTGTCTCAATGCCCAGCTTGGACCTTACCTCAAATACCCCATCTACTGTCCCAGCAAAACAATCAGATCCTGTACAGCCAACTCAGTACTTTAAACCTGGTAGCATGGCGGATAATGTAGGCATACAAAACACACCTCTCAGTAAAGCTGTGATGGATGTCATTTTGGAAGCCAGAAGGCCTAGTACTAGAAAATCTTATGCTGGAAAATGGAAGAGATTCTCTGCTTGGAACCAGACACAAGGAACTGATGCAGCTGTTCCAAATATTCCTCAGAGTTTGCAATACTTAACTGAGATGCCGGATAAAGGCCTATCTTTTTCATCAATTAAAATTCATGCCTCTGCCATTTTGGCTCATTACAATACAGAGCCACCAATCTTTTCTCATCCTTTATTAAAGCAGTACCTCAGAGGAGCCAAAAACTTAAAGCCTCCAAGGAGATCACCAATGCCTGCATGGGACCTCAACTATGTCTTGGAAAAACTCACTTGCCTCCTTTTGAGCCAGCTGCTACTGCTGACATAAAGTTTTTATCTTAGAAAACAGCTCTGCTCCTAGCAATAACTTCTGCAAGATGGGTTTCAGAGCTACAGGCAGTCATGGCTGTGGAACCTTTTATCATGTTTTATCCAGACAGGGTCTCTCTGTGGACAAACCAAACATTTATGCCTAAGGTGGTGTCCAGTGTGGCTCTTAACCAAACTATTCATCTGCCAACTTTTTACCCAAATCCACAGAACAAGGGGGAGAGAATTCTGCATTCTTTGGACGTACACAGACAACTTAGATTCTACTTGGACAGAATCAAAGTTTTCAGGAAGACAGAGCAATTACTAGTGGCATATGCTGCAGGATCACAAGGAAAGGCTATCTCAAAGCAAACTATTTCAAAGTGGATAGGGCACTGCATTTGTTTCTGCTGTTTACACCATGGCAAGCCAGTGCCTAAGGGCATTAGGCCACATTCATCCAGAGCTGCAGCTACTTCAGCAACCTTTCTCAGGGGAGTACCAACCAAAGACATATTAGAGGCTACTACTTGGAGTTCAGTGCACACCTTCACAAAGCACTGTCATCTGCCACTCTACTCTAAATCCAGGGCAGGCTTTGCCAATGCAGTTCTGCAGGGCCTCATAGCCGCTCCTAATGCTGTTTAGCTCCAGCCTCCCAACCATAGCTTTGGGACTCTACCCAAATGTAATGACTGCAGCAGTGAAACACGAAACACATAGTACAGTTGTGTACACTTACCATAAATGTAGATGTTCGAGTGTATTCACTGTTGCAGTCCAAGTTACCCACCCGCCATCCCCCTTTTTTCTGCTGGAACTTTTCTTTCCTTCTCTGATTTATACAACCTATGTGGTGTATTTGCTTGTAGATGAAGGTAAAGTTTATATTGGTGTATTTATATATATATATATATATATATATATATATATATATATATATATATATATATATATATATAAATTTTGGCTACCCTTTCGGGGGACACCTGACATCTGGGGCAAGAAAAACTGAAGAAAATGGCGTTGGCTGCTTCTTTTATACCCCTGACGACCTGACGTCAGGGAAGGGGCGACAGCGGCCGACGCAGGACCCAGGACTTTGGAATTCAGGCCGACAGAGGGCAACCTGCCAGCAGGATTACCCAAATGTAATGACTGCAACAGTGAATACACTCAAACATCTACATTTATGGTAAGTGTACACAACTGTACTTTTTTGGCTTTTCTGTTTCAGGAAGGAGCTAGTTTCTCCACGATCAAACTCCAGTTGGTGGCCATCTCAAATTTCCATGTGAATGAGGGTCCCACCTTTTTTTCCAGGCTGTAAGGTCTTTTTCAAAGGGGTTTTTCTTGGATCTCCTATAAAAGATCCCGCTCCACCATGGGATCTTACCCTGGTGTTGTAGTCTTTAACACAAAAGCCCTATGAGCCCGCAGCATCCTGCGATCTCAAATTCCTGTCTTGGAAGATGGCCTTCTTGGTTGCTATTACTTCTGCAAAGAGAGTTTCCGAGTTGCAGGCTCTTAGCATTAAGCCTCCTTTTATGGTCTTTAACAAGGATAGGGTATCTCTCAGGATTAATCCTTCATTTATTCCTAAGATAGCTTCAGATGCCAATCTTAACCAATCTGTTCAGCTTCCTGTGTTCTTCTCTAATTACTCTAATAAAGGGGAATATAGGTTGCATTGTTTGGACGTCCATAGGCAATTGTGATTTGATCTTAAGAGGACTGAAGAATTTAGGAAGTCGGATCAGCTCTTTGTAGCCTTCTCTCAGGCCAGAAAAGGTCTGGCAGTTACCAATGTATCCATTTCCCATTGGATACCAGCTGTATTTCCTTAATTTATGACAGCAGACACATGGAGCTTTCCAGACCAGTTAAAGTTCACTCTTCTAGGTCTGTGGCTACTTCTTCCACCTTTTTGGCTAAGATTTCATTGGATGAGATTTGCGCTGCTGCTACTTGGTCTAATCTCCACACCTTTATTACACAATTATATAAGTTGGATTTGGTGTCTAGGAACAGGGCTTCCTTTGGTTCCTCTGTGTTCTGGCATATCCTTCCCTGAGGCCTACCAGGGTTCATAGTAGCTGGTGATGAATAATGGCATAGATAGCATCAGTTAAAGAGTTTTGTACTTACCATAACTTGAATCTGTGCTATCCAGTGTCATTATTTATCACATTCCCACCCTCCTTCCTCCTTCCTTCTAGAGATGTGGTAGGTGTGGAGGGATGTCTTCCTTTAAGGACTTTGTAGTCTTATAAGCTGTCCAGATTGCTTTTTCTGTATCCAGCAGTCTCAATCTGAGGGTCATAGGTCAGCGAGGGCTTATGGGAAGGGGAGGAGCTTGAGCTCTGGATCTGTCCTTCAGTTGCCGGCTCGGATCCAAGACCCATCCGTGATGAATATTGACACTGGATAGCACAGATTCCAAGTTATGGTAAGTATACAACTCTTTTCTTATTAGTCCGCAAAAGCATGTAAAGAGATTTGATCTAAAGTAGTTTACATCATTTGGTCTTCAACCTGTGGGAATACGGATCGGTATCGGATCCGAGCCAGCAAATATTACTAGCATCAGCTCCGAGCTCCAGACTCATCCCCTTACCCAGAATACACCTCCACTGCCTTCCATCCCCAGATTTAGTTTGCCGCGATTTGTTATACATCGTGTCTTCAGAGCTCCAGCTAGCAGTGGATTATTTCTCTACTGTAAGTTTAAAACTTTCTTTTTCTTTCGCCGATCTAGGTTAGTTTAGGTACCCCTTCTCCCCTCCCATCACTTTGGTGTTGAGTGTCAGTATGTTTAGGTAGATATATAGAATAGTTTGTTCTGTGGTGCCCCTCCCCCCTTTAGTGTTGTGTGTAGTCTAGCGTGGTGAGTGGGTGTGTGTGTTTTTGTCTGCCTTTTTCTTAAGGCTGCTTTCTTTCTCACTTGATGGCTAAAAAGCTTATGTTCAAGCACTGCACAGAGTGTGGCCATAAGCTCTACCCAGCAGATGGCCACACTCTGTGTTGTGCCTAGGTGTGGCCCACCTTAGTGTGGATTGCTCCATTTGTGCGGGGTTCAATCCCCAAGCTTTAAAAGATAGGAAGGCCAAGTTGGCCTTCAAAGGTGGTCTTCCTGCTACTGATCCTCCTTCCTCATCTTCGGCTTCAATCACAGCAGCTGCTGTGACTGCCTCTCCCTCTTCTCTTCCTCTGGCCTCTCCTCCCTTCCAGGCTGGGACTCAAACTCCTGGATCTAAGCCTGTGGTAGCAGAGCAGAGGAGAGGTAGACAACGGGCGAGAGAGTCAAAGATGAAGGAAAAGAGGAAGAGGTCCCCAAACCTCACTTCTCCAAGCAAGTCAGCACGAATCCATGACTCCCCTCGGCTCCGGTCTCTGAGGTTCTCCCCGGAGCCAGAGGAGGCACATTCAGTCTCCCAGGCCTTGGTTCCCCAACCCGCCAGGTCAGAGTCCGTGGCCTTGTCATGGTCAAACCCGCTCCTTAACAGATATAGATCTGGATAAGATGATGAGGAGCTTTATCCGTAAATCTCCAAAACCACACTATAATAAATGCCAAATATTTATTGAAAAGCTTTCGGGCTCATACCCTTCATCAGTACATGAATTAAAATGCTTTTTCAAAACTTTAAATAGAGGTTGCATATAAACACCTGATTCAGCCAGCCATACAAAATTAACCTATAATTAAATATTATAGTGTGGTTTTGGAGTTTTGCAGCTGCAGAGTGTGCTTTAGTTTTGTTTCATCTCGAGCTTTATCTGTACACAGATCCAGATGGGAGGCTTGCCAGCCCCCCTCCCTCTGGAGGGGGGAGTTTGCTTCCTTTTTTTCAACCCATTTCTCCTTCCCCAATCCAACCTTTGGCTTCTGAGTTCTCTAGTCTGAGATTGGCCTTGGTCAGGGGGGTTGGCGCCGACGGTACTTGTTTCCTCAATGCAGACAGCTGCCTGGAGTGTCTCGGATCAGACCAGTTTGGATCCAAGCCTCTCTCGGAGCCGGAGCTTGGGTGTCAGATCTGAAAGAGTGGAACCTTTTCCATCGGCTCCAACGTTGTCGGGCCAGTTCCCCTCCCTTGGAGCTCCGCCCACTTTGGGACCAGCTCTGATTCTCGGATCAGACCCAGGGAGACCGGTCTCCTTATTAGCTTCCCAGGAGGTCCACTCTCCTTCCACATTCGATGTGGTAGAAAGGGTCCACTCCATTGGATCAAGACCCCTGACCGCCCCCTCGGACTATGCCCAGACCCCCTCTGCTCTGTCTACAGTCCCCATTGTCTTACCAGAGAGACAGCCTGTGCTCGAAGAGCCCCAGAGGGTTCCCCCTGAGGAACACATGGCTTGTGAGTGCTCCCCTGAGAGCCCCACTGGAGATGTGCCTCGCAAGCATACATGCAAGAGGGAGGCACTTGGGCTCCCCCGAGTCACTAATCGAGGACATAGATTTAGATGATGGAGAGGGCTCCCCAAGATCACCTCCTGAGGATCTCTCCTTTGGAGACCTCATGGAGGTCCTGCGCCAGCGGGGAAGTTGGTCTGCCCCCAAGCCCTCTTCTGATGAGTCTGTGTTCCTGGCGGCTTTTGGCACGGGCCAGTCTACTTCCTGGGTGTCCCCTCCTATGGATCCTTTAGTGGATTTGATCACCTCACGAGCGTGGATGGAACCAGACACCATGGAGCCAATCCCCAAATAACCCGATAAAATTTTAAGCGCCCCCCCCCCCACTGACAGACCTTCCTGGAATAAGAGCTGCCCTGTGGACACCATGGTGGTAGCAGCAGCCACTAAGAAAGAACTATCTCAGGAGAGTTCCTCTGTCCACCCTCCTGACCAGGAGTCACGGATGATGGACTGCCTAGGGAAGTGGGCGTATGCTTCAGCTACCTTCTCCATCAGGGCACTGAATTACTTGGCCCATGTCACTAGACTCCAGTGCGACCTAGTAAAGGAGCTGAAGGAGTCTCCACACAAGTCCATGTCGCAGGAGGACAAGGTTTCGTTCTCCACGAAAATGACCACTTTAAAAGTGGTATCAGATATGTCCATGTGACTCCTCTCCCATGCTACGGAAGGAGCGGCTAGGGCGGCTGGGTCTGGCTTGTCCATGAGGCCTAATGCCTGGCTCAGGTTGTGTCAATTTACCGAACCCTTTAAGGCGTCTTTTTTAAATGCCCCTTATGACGGCTCGACACTTTTTGGTAAGACCATCAAGGAGCCACTAGTCCAGAGTGAGAAGGATGGGAAGATACTGTCTGCCGTCAGAATCCGCTTCTCTAAGCCTCAAAGGTCCTTTTCTCGGAACCAGAGAGGGCAAAAGACAATGTGGTTCCAGAAGTCTCGGTATTCCTGGGACACTCAGGGCCTTTCTTCCCCTAGAGGCAGAGGGAGACAGAATGGACGCCGGGCCAGAGGCAGAAGGGCTCCGCAAAGCTTCGGGTCTCGAGAACCGTTCTCAGACAGACCCGGGCAGCAGCCCTGAAGGGTTGCCCGGCTGCTCTTCTCTGGAGGCAGTCGGGGGACGATTGTCCTTGCAGCCAGCGGCATGGGAGTCCATAACAACAGACCGCTGGATGCTTCAAATCAAATCATATCCAGAGGATATTCTATCCACTTCGTGGGTTACCCCATATCTTCTAGACACCTCCCGGATGTTCCACCTACACACAAGGAGGCAGCAGCACAGGAGATTTCCAAGCTGCTAGGAAAACGAGCCATCGAAAATGTCTCCCCAGATTAGTCCAGATCAGGCTTCTACTCCAGGTTTTTTTTGGTACCAAAGAAAACGGGGGACTTAAAGAGCATTCTGGACCTCTCTATAGTGAACCTGTCAGTTGCCAAAGAGAAGTTCCAGATGGTCACACTGCAGTCCATCATGCCGTACCTGCAAGAGAGTGACTGGATGTGCTCTTTAGACCTCCAGGGTGCTTACTATCACATAAAAATGCACAGAAACTCCAGGAGGTTCCTCCACTTCCGGCTAGGGGGTCAATCATTATAAATTTCGAGCCATACCATTTGGTCTCACCACAGTCCCCAGGGTGTTTACCAAAGTAATGGCGGTTGTAGCGACTCACCTGAGACTTCAGGGGATTCAGGTCTATCCATACCTGGATTATTGGCTCCTCACTGCTCCCTCCAGGCGTCTACTTTCCCAAACCAGGGATTACTTTCTGACACTTGCCTGAGTTTGGGTATCATAATCAACGCATCCAAATCTCTCCTAGATCCTGTACAGGTAATAGACTACATTGGTGCCAGGATAGATACACTTAAGTGCAAAGTATTCCTGACTTCGGAGAGAGTTCAAAACCTCAGGATGCATGTCTCCATGACCTTTCTCACCTCCTGATGGCAGAATCAGTCTTGAGGGCCCTAGGCTCAATGGCAGCAGCCATAACTCTTCTTCCGTGTGCTCGGCTACACATCAGGATTCTTCAGTGGACTCTAGCTGTTCAGTGGTCCCTGTTGGAACTACCACTAACTTATCCTATCCACCTAAGTCGAGTGTGTCAGTCGTCCCTCATGTGGTGGATGAGTTCTCTGGACATTTTGGAGGGACGACCCTTTGTTCCAGCCCCGGCCCAAACCACAGTGACCACGGATGCCTCCGAACTAGGGTGGGGGGGGGCATTGTTCGGGCAGGACAGGCCAAGGCCTGTGGTCCCCCATAAAGACCAGCTTGCATATCATTGTCCTAGAGATGAGGGTGGTCCTTCTAGCGTTGCAGGCCCTTCATGCCTTTCTTCATCTGGGAACGATTGCCATTCAGACAACATGTCAGTAGTCTGGTATATCAACAAACAGGTAGGGACCAGATCTTACCCCCTTTGTCACGAGGCCATGAGAGTGTGGGAATGGGCAATCTCCACCAGTCGCTTTCTCATCACAATGCACATTCCAGGGCGGTCCAACACTCTAGCGGACAGGCTAAGTCGGACCATTCTGACGCCTTACGAGTGGTTTCTGAATCCATCAGTAGCGGAACAGATCTTCAGCGAGCGGGGTCAACCTTGCTGTGATCTCTTTGCATCTCCTTCCAATACAAAGTGCAGCAGGTTTTTCACTCTGAAACCCCCGGCAGGGGAGTCCTCCAGAGACGCTCTAGTTCATGCTTGGCCACCCGGTCTTCTGTATGCTTACCCGCCAGTACCTCTCATTCCGAGGTTTCTGCAGTAAGCTTGTTGACTGGGGAGCAAGGTGATCCTCATTTCCCCATTCTGGCCTTGCCAGGTATGGTTTCCCTTCCTTTGGTCTCGCCTTCTGGCTCCACCTTGGATCCTATATCCCATTCAGGATCTGATTTCATACCCCTCGGGGGTGCCTCATCTGAGTCTGGACAGCCTGAAGCTCACGGCTTGGCTGCTCCAGTTCCTGTAATTGCTAGGACTCCCGGACTATCCTCCTCAGTTAGATCTATTTTGGTAGCTGCTCATAAGTCATAAGGTTTATTGCAGCAAGTGGAAACGTTTTTCTTATTGGGCCTCTCAAAGGAGTTTAGACCCTTTCACGTCTCCTATTTCCTCTATTCCTGATTTTCTAGCAGATATTTTCCAGCATGGAGCTAGTTCTTCAACTGTCAAAGTTCATTTGGTGGCCATTTCCCATTTTCATGAGGGCGAGAATTCTGCATCCTTAGCATCTTCCAGACTGTGCAAAGCGTTTATCAAAGGCACCTTTTTGCTACGCTCCCCGGTCAAAGATCCTGTTCCCCTGTTAGACCTTACTATGGTTCTCCAAGCTCTGGTCGCTCCGACTTTTGAGCCTGCTGCTACTGCAGATCTAAAATTTCTATCATGGAAAACAGCTAAAATTTCTATCGTGGTAAACAGCTTTTCTGGTAGCTATTACCTCTGCTAGGAAGGGTTTCGGAGTTACAGGCCTTGTCCATCAAATTTCCGTACATGATTTTTCATAAAGACCAGAGTTTCCCTTCGAACTAATCAATCTTTTCTTCTTAAGGTGGCATCACCAGTCAGTATTAATCAGACTGTAAATTTGCCTGTGTTCTTTCCCAATTTTACGAACAGGATGGAATACAAGCTACACATGTTGGATGTTCATAGATAGTTATGCTTCTGTTTACACAGGGCAAAAAATTTTCGTAAATCTGATCAATCGTTTGTTTCCTTCTATAGACCCTTTTTGGAAAAACCTATTTCCAAGGTCATTATAGCTAGATGGATTTCTTCATGCATCCTGCAGGTCTGTAAGGACAAAGGCATGTCTCCTCCAGGTCAGGTAAAAGCTCATTCCACTAGGTCCATGGCTGCGTCTGTGGCTTTCTGTTCTAGAGTGTCTTTGGATGACATTTGCTGTGCAGCTACTTGGTCCTCATCTCATACATTTATTTCTCATTATAAAGTGGATTTGACTTCCAGAAGGAGAGCATTCTTTGGCTCTGTGGTGCTCCGGAATGTCCTTCCATGAGGGCCTCCCAGGAGTTTGGTAGCGGGGGACTCTGGCCCACAGGTTGAAGACCAAATGAAGTAAACTATTTCAGATAAAGAAGTTATGTACTCACCATAACGTTCCATCTGAGTAGTTGTACTTCATTTGTCTTCAACTGTTCCTTCCTCCTTCCCCCGGACCTTGGCGCATGTTCAGCCTACGGTCACAACGTATAGGTCACAAGTATGTTATCAGGTCGGGTTCTAAGTATAAGTTCAGCAAACTCGATCTGGGGATGGAAGGCAGTGGAGGTGTATTATGGGTAAAGGGAGGTGTCTGGAGCTCGGAGCTGATGCTAGTAATATTTGCCGGCTCGGATCCGATATGGATCCGTATTCCCACAGGTTGAAGACAAATGAAGTACAACTACTCAGATGGAACATTATGGTGAGTACATAACTTTCTTTTAATATTTATTGAAAGACTGTTATTCCAGATCCAGTCCAGAGTAGAATAAAATAATCCTGTAGTTGAATTTGTGTAGTCTGTCGTGAAGGAGTTGAACTTAGAATAATGTATTGCAAGCGTACAGTATTACTGAGGAGGATGGGAGAAACATCAGTGAGGTATTTTGTAAACAGGGATAATAAAATTAGGCCAAGTGTGGAGCCTTGAGGAACAAATACTGTGATAGTTCCATTGGTGTTTACCAGATAGGACACTGAAAGCTTTGTTTGTTAGTTTTCAAACCATTTTGAGACATTAAAACCAAAGGCTAGTAGGTATGGCTTGCACAGAAGTAAGTTATGATTACCATAGTCAGATTTATGAAAAGCCCAGCTGTGAGGTCACCCCTTTCCTTCTTGATGTAGGTTGTATCCACTGCAGTATGGATTGCAGTATGAATACTTTGACCTTCACTGAAACCATGCCAAGAGTCAGTTAAGCATCCATATTTGTTGATTGTGAGTTCTACAGTCTGTGTGCAGAGTATTTTTGTTTCAAAAGCATTAGTAAGTGGATAAAGGTTTGTAGTGGACCTCTAATCCGAGGGAGAGGTGTACAGTTTTCACTTTTTAGTAATATGGTAATGACAGTGTACTTTAAATGGTCAGAAAGAAATCCTGTAATTGTGGAATAACTATACGTTGAAGAGGCTTTGTTTTAAAGGCAGCTGTGAGTAGAATAGAGGGGTGAGCTGAGTTTGTTGTCTTAGAAGAGATTTCTCTGAAGTAGAAAGTGATGTTTAGGGATGGGGTTTGGATTTGGGTTTTGGGAGTCTGAGTAGGAATCATGGGTGTTTGCAGAGATGTTAGAAATAAAGTTTTTGTATTCATTAGAATTTATGGACTCGCTACTGGAGGAGAGATGATGTGCCAAGATTAGGTATGTCTTTTGTAAATGTTCAGAGATGTTTAGGTGTGAGATGAATAAGGTTTGCTGGCGTCTTCTTACTCTATTTCTTTTTTTTTTTTTTTTTGAGGAACTTGATTTGCATTGAGCAGGGATGTTATGTTCAGGTATGTTGCTGTTTCTTTTCCAGTTGTGACAAGCTAAATCTTTAACCTCCGATGTTATGTTGTCTTATCTCACCGTAATTCTTGCTGGTTGGGTTCAGCGCTGGTTTCTGCTCTGACTCGGCCGAATACTACGAGAGCTTCCACTGGCTCGAGGCTAACCCCTGTCCCATGATGCTGTGGGCCAAATCCCCAGATCTCGTTTGCAGCTCAAGCATTGATGTTGCTGTCTGGCTCTCTTGTTGGCTAAGAAGAGTCTTTTTTCCTGAGCCACCCAACCAGCAAGAATTACGGCGAGATAGGACAACATAACATTAAGAAGTTATGTACTCACTATAAAGTTCTATATTTGTTGTCCATCTCGCCTATATTCTTGCTTCCCACCCTCCTTCCCCCATCCTGTATTCCTGGAGGAACTGGTGGATAACTATATACTATGCACATAGTTTTTTGACGGTTTGGAGCCTCTGTTCCTGTCCTTATAAAGTATGTGTGTACATATATATATATATATATATATATATATATATATATATATATATATATATATTGGAGCCTCTGTTCCTGTCTTTATAAAGTATTTATATATAATATGTTGTGTGTGTGTGTAAATGTTTTTGTGTGTGTGTGTGTATATATAGATATATATATATATATATATATATATATATATATATATATATATATATATATATATATATAAATCTTTAAATCCTTCTGTTTTACATTAGGTTTCCCCTGGTCGACCACGTGGTGTGCTGCTTCATTGAAGCCTAGTGCTCCTCATCGGGTTGTCCCCTCCCTGCTGACTTATTTCTTGGTTTTCCAGAAGCTACAAGGCAGGCCTTTTTGTGTTGGCACCCAGGAAGCACCCCAACTACCTCTTGAATGCTGGTTTTGATTTCTAAAATCATATGAATTTGCTCATTGAAGCCTAGTGCTCCTCATCGGGTTGTCCCCTCCCTGCTGACTTATTTCTTGGTTTCCCAGAAGCTACAAGGCAGGCCTTTTTGTGTTGGCACCCAGGAAGCACCCCACCTACCTCTCGAATGCTGGTTTTGATTTCTAAACTCATATGAATTTGCTCATTGAAGCCTAGTGCTCCTCATCGGGTTGTCCCCTCCCTGCTGACTTATTTCTTGGTTTCCCAGAAGCTACAAGGCAGGCCTTTTTGTGTTGGTACCCAGGAAGCACCCCAACTACCTCTCGATTGCTGGTTTTGATTTCTAAACTCATATGAATTTGCTGTACGTCCATTTTGTTTAATACTTTAGTGGATATTGTCCTTTTGTGAGCGGCACACACGTGGAACCAGCTAAGGTCGCTTCGGTCCCTTGCATGCCAGCATTCCAATAGTTACTTATTCCCCCTTTCCACTTATTTCCAGTTAGGTTTCCACACTCCCTCTTGCCTCTGTTTGACTTGAGTCTCCGTCTGCTAGCCTTAACATATCTGAGACGTCCTGCTTTCCTTGTCTTTTTCTGTCTTTCCTTTGCCTTTTAGTACTCTCTGGCTGTTGTACTCATTTTTCTGTTTTTCCTTCCTAATGATACACTAAGCGACTATATCTTGACTGTATGTTGTTGCTGACTTTCTAACCCCTCTTTCAGTGTCCCTCAGTAAAGTTTTTTCTTGTACATAACTTGTATCATTTATGTTCTTATATAGTACTTGTACCTTTTACGTTTTTCCACCTGCATAACAAGTTAACACCTCAATACTCTCTTATTCTTACTTTCCAAACTACGTAGTGTCTCAGCTTCTCTGCTGAACTGATTGGCTACGCTCTCTCCTCTAACTGTTTCTGCCCCGCTTCGCTCCCCCCTACCCCCTTATCCCACCCACCCCACGTACTCTTACCCTTATACCTCACGTACCACACCCCCTCTAGAATTGAACCTATCCCAAGCACCTACCTCTATTGTAACTCTCCTCCCACCTGTACCCTCCATATTTCCCTCTCTTTCCTATCTCCCCTCCCTCTTACAACTAAAGTTCATACTTTGACTTTTCCACCTAGCTTCTTTTACTTATACTATAGTCTTAGCCTAATTTTTACTTTGAGAGTTCCTTTCATCCCCACCTCAGCATGACATCTAAAACTAACAAAACTCCATCCATGACCTCTACAACAGAAAATACCCTAGCTAAACTAGTACTCCTGCTTATTCCTTCTCTTGCTCTCACGCTACCCTATCTCTTGACCTCATATGAAATAAAATATAATTACCACTTTAAAAATTCTCCCAAACAAACAGCCTCAGATTTCACAACCCTAAACTTCACTCATTTAAACATTACATCTACCTCTTGCTACCTCCTAGCCAAATATCATAGGCTATCCCACATTAAATCCAATAATCTTATGTTAAGGAAACTAAAATACTTATTGAACTTCACCAGTAAGCCATACTTAGAATACAACCGCTCTACCCTGGCAGATGGTGACATACATCCCAACCCAGGACCCTCAAATACTTCTTCTGAAGCCATACCTATTATTCCAAACTCGTCCCTTCCATTACCAACCTGTAATTCAAATACTTTACTCATAGGACACCTTAATATCCAAAGTGTCAATAACAAAATCACCCATCTCCACTCTCTTCTTGAATATCACTCCTTTGATATCCTCTGTCTAACTGAAACCTGGTTAAAACCCTTCACTAAAGATAATGTAATCATTCCTCCAGGCTACAACATTCTGAGACTCGACCGCAAAACTCACAAGGGTGGGGGAGTAGCACTTCTATTTAAGACTGAACTAAATATATCCTTAGTACCCTATGATCCCCTGGAGATTACCAAGACTGAACTCCTTATTTCAAAGCTGCAACTGAACCCAGATAAATCAATCTATATTATCTGTATCTATCTACCTCCTGGAAATAACTCTACTACAATAGAAAATATCCTTAGTTGGGCCTCTTCCACCTACCTACAAGAAACTATAATACTTGGAGACCTCAACCTTGACTGGTCCTCAGTAAACACTAACAACCCAGCCTCTCATATTAATCTTCATGGCTTTACTCAGACAATAAACACCTCTACTAGGATTAATAAACCTAATAACAAAGAAAGTATACTAGATTGGATTCTTGTTAACAAACCACAACAAAAATATCAAACCGGCACTTTGCCTGATGACATTAGTGACCACAATCTAACCTATATCATAAGACAAAAGAATGTCACTACTAATACCCCAACCTTTAGGACCTCACGTAGTAATAAATATTTCAACCCTATCCTATTTAAAACTGAACTAAATGCCTGTAACTGGAACCCTCTAAAACACTTCCTCTTGAAGAAGCTGTTCAATATTTTAACACCACATTTTTAACAATCCTAGACAATCATGCGCCAAAACGTACCATCAGAGTTAAATCTAAACCAGCCCCCTGGCTATCTAAGGAAACAAGACAAAAAATGTTACTCAGAAACAAATCTTGGATAAAATGGAGAACTAGCAAATCTCCCTTAGATCAACAGACCTTCAGACACTTAAGAAACAGTACCAAAAAAGCTATTCTCTCTGACAAAAAAAACTATTATAGTAATCTCCAGCAAGTGAATCACAATAATCCCCAAAAATTCTGGTCAACCCTAAATAGACTTCTTCACCCTGGACAGATTACCACTCCTTACCCCTCTGGGTCTGAAAAGAATTCTTCCCATGAAACTGCCAATGCTTTCAACTCATTCTTTACTGATACTATCAATTCATTGGCCTCTCACCTTTCCATTGACAATTCTAGCATCCCTGATCTTGCATCTTCTAATCTACCAACCTTTAGAGTACAACCCATTTCCACCACCTTTATCCAAAAATGTATCCAAAAACTTAAACCATGTACCCCCTCTGCTGACCAGCTTCCATCGGAATTCCTTCAAAAAGCAGCCAATGAAATAGCCTATCCCATATCCATTCTTATTAACAGAACTATTAATGAAGAAACCATACCTGACATCTGGAAAATCTCTCACATCATACCCTTACATAAAGGAGGTAACTCCAATGAATATTCTAATTACAGGCCTATAGCTCTCCTGTCTCCACTAGCAAAAATCATGGAAAAATGTGTTCACTATCAGTTAATGAACCACTTAACAAAAAATAACATTCTAACTAACTGTCAACATGGCTTTAGGCCTTTTCATAGTACTACCACCGCTCTCCTCTCCTTTACAGACTTTATAAACAAGAACAGCAATAATAATATCCTATCTTCAGCACTCTTTATTGACCTGTCCAAAGCCTTTGATATGGTCAACCACCCCCTCCTCTTAAAGATTCTGGAATCTCTTTCCTTAGAACCCAAGGCTATCCACTGGTTTACTTCCTATCTCACTAACAGGAAACAGGCAGTCCTCTGGGATAACAAACTCTCTTCTCTTCTCCCAATTTCACTTGGTGTCCCCCAAGGCTCTATTCTCGGACCTCTTCTATTTTCCCTCTTTATAAATGACTTACAAGTAGCTATTCCCCAAGCTGCATGCATACAATACGCTGATGACTCCACACTTATTTGTTCTGCAAAATCCATTTCTGAACTTCAAACTATTACTCAAAATGTATTTTCCACAGTTGAAGCATGGTTCCTAAAACGCTGCCTACTTTTAAATGCGAAAAAAACAAAACTCCTTCTCTTTAAACCCACTACTAGGTCCCCCACATTCGACTTCTCTATCTCATCTAGTAATGGAACCCTTATATCACCCGATTCTACTACTAAGCTGCTAGGTGTCATGATTGATAACAATCTTACCTTTGACTGTCACATCAATAATACCATTAAATCTGTAAACAGGAAACTGGGCTCCCTCTACAGAATTAAAACATTCTTAACCCCTACAGCCAAAGTTTCTCTTGCCCACTCTCATCTTATTTCCACTCTTCTCTATGCCTCACCAATTTATACTAACCTGAAGAAAAATAATCTCTCTAAACTGGCTAACACTTACAATAGTATAGCTAGATTTGTTACTGGTAATCAATTCAGAACTCACCACTGTCTGAACCTACAGCAACTTAACTGGCTTGAATTAAAAAACATGTTGCTTCTTTCCCAACTTGCCTTTGTCCAAAGAGCTTTCTATCAACCTAATAACACACCTGTACTTTCAAACCTTTTTACCCCTTACTCTAACCTTAATTCACTTCGCTCCTCAAGCAAACTTCTAGTAACTTTAACCAAATGTAATAACCTTGCTGGTGACTCCTTTTTCTCTAACACCATTGGTAAATACTGGAATCAGCTTCCTACTGAACTGACTTCCATTCCATCTCCTGTTCTTTTTAAACGAAAACTTAGAATTTACCTTAAAAATCACTGGATATGTCCCTGCTTTAACCCTGACTAAAACTCTAACTTCCACAGTTTCCTCTCTTTTCTCTCTCCCTCTCCTTTATACCTTCTACTTACTTCTAAGGCATACTACCTCCACTTTAGATGGACTACCCCTCATCTATCCTTCCTCCATATGGTAACGTCTCTTTTTGCTGATAGCGTATAAATTTAACAAATCTGCTTACTCTTTTTTTTATTGATTTCTTTTCTTTTTATACTTTCTTTTTATGTCTTAAAATGTTAAAATAATGTTAAATAAGTTGTCCTTTTTATGTCATGGATGTTGAATTCTTGATTTAATACTGTACATTGTCTATTTCCCACCTCATTTTACTCTGTTATTTTGCATACTATGTATCTGTTTTGTCTATATGTGGAGCTTTTCTCCCCGGGCCTCTGCTGAAAATGGAAATATATCCAGTTAGACTAGCCCGGTTAACAAATGTAAAATAAAAATAAATAATATATATATATATATATATATATATATATATATATATATATATATATATATATATGTATATATAGATATAGATATAGATATATATATATATATATATATATATAGATAGATATATATATGCACATTTTCTGTGATTGTCTTTCGCTTGCAAACAAGATCTGGGGATTTGGCCCAGAGCATCATGGGACACGGGTTAGCCTTGAGTCAGTGGACGCTCTCGAGCTTTAGCTCCGAACACAGCCAGCAAGAATATAGGTGAGATGGACAACAAACATAGAACGTTATGGTGAGTACATAACTTCTTATTTCTTTCCATATTTCATTGATGATCCAAGTACAGCTTTTACTTTTGTTTTTTAAACACCTTTATTCAACTATTACTTTTGACATAGATAAACTTATATTATATAAAATTATTTAGACCATATTAACAAGTTCACTTTTACAAACATTATACATCACATATATTGTTACTTATCATATAATGTAAGCAAAGTTACATAAATTATTTAGTTTGCCTCCTCTTAAACCTAATTCCTCTGCCAAAACATTTTTCTGCATGTATTGTTCCCACAATTTCCATTTTTTCTGTGCAACATTCTCATAATCTTTTTCTAAAGATCCCACTTTTTTCTTTTATCTCTGTTGCAATATTCACACAAGCATAGTTGGCTTAGACTTTGATTTCCATTTTTGGCAGCCACCAGAATTAAACTTTACAAGGCCTTAATATGTCTAGGCAGTTCAGATCCTGTATCACACCCAATGTAAAAAAAAAAAAAAAAAAAAGGGGGGGGGGTGCATTTTCTTAGTTATACTTAAAATATGCTGACTCATTACACTCCCAAGACATATGTTCCCAGTTACCTCTTTCTTCTCCAACAGTTTCCATCTACCTGAAGAAAAGTTATTTGGAGTCTGCTTGGGGTATACATGTATCTATGCAAAAACTTCCAGTACAGATTTTATCTTTTTTTTCTTTTTTTGTGATTGGGAAGTCTTTGTCAGTTGTGTGTGAAGGTATGAAATAGAATAGATCTGATGTTTTTCAGGGATGCTTTTGTAGGTAAAGACAGTAAACAGTATTGAGGTAAGTATGGAAAGCATTGTGACACCCCTGTACTGGCCCAGTAATCAGGGAGCCTTAGTCCTCACTACTGACAACAATGAGGGATGATTGAAGCTCCTTGATTACTGGGCCAGTGTAGGGGCGTCACATATTAAGTGGTAGATAGTGGTGGGATATCCACATCACATATTAATTGGTTGACAGTGGCGAGATAGCCATATCATATATTAATTGGCTTGTAGTGGTGTGAATATTGAATTCCTGCAGCCTGTGTTAGTGGTCACTGAAGGTGTTTGTACTCTGTCAGCCATGCAGTGAATATTTAGAGTTTCACATCACAGTTGTTTTATTTATTTATTTATTTTTTGTTAGCTTAGTTAGTCAGGGAGAGCAGGCAAGCATGTCAGCAGAGAAGTATGTCAAGCTGACAGAGAGCCACTTGGCTGAGATATGCCGGGCTAAAGGACTGGTGCATGCCAGCCTGTCTAAGACAGAAGTGATTGTAGCTTTGGGCACAGCTGCCTCACAGGCCAACGATCAGGAGACAACCAGGCTGGCCTTGGAGATGTACAACTCTCTGAAAATGGACAGCTCAGCCTTTCCACAGAGGACTTAAAAATCCATCTGGAGTTAGAGACTTGAGCTGGAGGCCAAGCATTTGGAAATAAAAGTAGCAGAGAAACTGAGACGTCTTGAGGCTGTGGAGAAAGAGAGGCAGAGGCAATATGAAAAGGAGATGCTGACTCTTCGCCAGAGTCATGGAAGTAATGGGGAAGGGAGTAACGGAATCCCAGAAGCAACAAAGGTCAGTAAATTTCTTCCACAATTTACAGAGGGGAATAATTTCATTCATATGTTTGAGAGGGTATGTAAACAGTATAATGTTGGCCAAGGGCTCTGGGTACGGTTCCTGACCCCCTTTTTCCATGGTAAAGCTGTAACTGCTATTTCTAAATTGTCTGATACTGATTCCTTAAATTATAATATTGTAAAAATATGTATTTTAGAATGTTTTAAGTTAACACCTGAAGTTTATAGGAAAAAGTTTCATGAGCATAGACGCAAAGCAGATGAAAGTGTGTGCGAATATGTTGCTGAACTAAGCACTTATTTTCATAGGTGGGTGAGTGGATGTCAAGTCACCACTTTTGAAGGGCTGTCAGACCTTTTGGTGAGGAAACAAGTCCTTAGCACTTTGCCTGAGGACATGAGAATCTGGTTAGCTGATAGACAATCCAATACAACAGACGAGTTGGGGAGGAAGGGAAACCTATACCTAGCAAACATCACTGCACAGGAAAGGGGCACCCAGTGCTGCTCATGGGTCTAAGGGAACCATGGTGGGCAGCCCAGTCCGCCAGTAACAGGGGAAGCCACTAGTCCAGGTACATGTCCAGGACCAAGGCTTAAATGTTTTAAATGCAGCCAGTTGGGCCATATAGCATACAGATGTCCACATAGGCAAGGTGGGGAACAAAAGATGGGAGAGCCAGTAAGTGGGAATGACAAAATGCCAGCAGTAAGTTGTCTTGAGACAACAAAGGTACCAAACTACCACAAGAGGTTATTGTGGATGGGAGAGAGGCCACTGCTAAGAGAGACATAGCCTGCATTGGTTACAGAGGAGCACTACTTGTTTGGGCAGTCTACTCCAGTCAGAGCTTTGGGAGGGACCCCATTCCAAATACCTTTGGCTAGGGCTCACCTTGACTGGGAGGGTGGAAAAGGAAGCCATCAAGTAGGTGTGTTTGAGGATATCCCTGCAGATGTCCTGATAGAGAATGATTCTGATAATGCAGTACCGTGTGTTCATTCAGTAACATGCAGTCAGACTTGGAAACAAGCATGTGGGTCTGGTAGCCTGGGGGAGACCCAGACAGACTGCACACTTGCAGCCAGGACTGGTGAGGTGGTTACTTCAGGGAGGGAGCTACCATGTAGCAGTGAGACCGAAGGTGAGCCACAGCTGCTTGTGGGTACTGATGTTCCCTTGGACAAAGTGACTCCAAGGGCAGAGGTGAGTAGTAGTAGCAGTAGTACCCAGGCTGACAGTGAGGCACCGCTGTCAGAGAATACCAGACTTCCTGTGGAAGGGGAGCTGGGAAGGGTTACAAAGACAGAGTTGAGACAGGCTCAGCTCTCGGACCCTGCATTACAAGGCCTGAGGGTGGTAGCTAGCAAGGCATTTGATTCTCAAGGGAAGGGGGAATCTGTATACTGGGACAAAGAGTTACTGTGTAGAGAGTCGACCCCTGAGGGAGGGCTAGAGTGTGAGAGAATACAGCAGTTAGTAGTGCCCAGAGCCCTACCCTCTGGCACTTCCAGCCATAGCCCATGATATTCTCTTTGCAGGTCATATGGGCATAAAACGTGCAAAGACATGTATTATGCAGAACTTCTATTGGCCTGGGATTTCCAGGATGTAACAGGGTACTGCAGGACCTGTGAGCAGTACCAAAAGTTAGGCAAGGCAGGAGACAATGTGAAAGATCCTTTGATGCCTTTACCTGTGATGGAGGAGCCATTTCAGAGGGTAGCTATGGATATTGTGGGGCCTCTGAGTACTCCAAGTTCCACAGGGAAAAAGTATATCCTGATGGTAGTAGATTATTCTACCAGATACCCTGAGGCAATGGCTCTGTCCTCCATTGAGGCAGAAAAGGTGGCAGATGCTTTGTTAGAGATTTTCAGCAGGGTAGTTTTTCCAGAGGAAATACTGACAGACAGAGGTGTCAATTTCATGTCATACCTGCTGGCTTCTCGGCGGAAGTACTTGTGGAGTGAAGCACTTAAGGACCACCCCCTACCATCCCCAGACTAATGGTCTTGTTGATAGGTTAAACTCTACACTCAAGACAATGTTACAGACATTTGTAGACCAGTTTAAGAGGGAGTGGAACAAATATTTGCCCCATCTGTTGTTTGCTTGCAGAGAGGTGCCCCAAGAATCTACAGATGTTCTGTAGTCCTATCTCGCCTTCATTCTTACTTATGGGTTCAGTGCCGATCCTCAGCTCCGACTCGGATGATTACAAAGCATGAAGTCTTTCAGATGGCTCGTGGCAATGTAGGTATCCCATAGTGCATTAATAAGAATCCCCAGATCGTGTTTGCCGCATCTACGAGTTCAGAAGTGCTTCTTTCTTGGCCGTAGTTAAGTTGGATTTTTTTCTACATTATTACTGCTTTCTTAGTAATATTCTTGCATATACTATTAGCTTAGTTTATATAGCTTAGTCGTAGTTATTATAGATAGAAAATAGTAGTGTGTTTTTACAATTTTGTGAAGTTGTTCAGAAATTGTTGGCCGTTGCTTCTGCAGGCCCATTTTTGTTTCCCCGAATGGTATCCCTTACCTGTGTGCTAGTTTTTGATACTCTTATTAGCACAGATCCGTGTTTGAGTTAGGACCTTTTTCTAATGTTGTATTTCACTAGAGTAGTATTCTTGTTTAGCTGTGGGCATTGTTTTTACTATTCTTATTAGCTAGCAATTAGCCTGTTATTGAAATTCTGCTTTTTTGGTAGCCTTTCTTCTTGACTTAGCTCTCTGTTTTACAGCTAGGTCCATTTAAGTTAGAGGACCTAGTCCTCTATTAACCCTTTTCTGGTGTTTTTTCCTCAGCAGGGCTAGGCCTGTTTAAGTTAGAGGACCTAGTCCTCTGTTTTTTGCTCGACTGTGTGTATGTTGTTATTGAGCAGGGCTAGGCCAGTTTAAGGTAGAGGACCTAGTCCTCAGTTGTGTTTTTTCCTTGTGTGCAGTGATTCTTGCAGGGCTAGGCCCATTTAAGTTAGAGGTCCTTCTCCAACTCTTTTTGCTTTACCTATTGTCCTGTTTGTGTGAACATGTCTAAGGAGTCTAAGGATCATAAATCTTCGGGTTTTAAAAAGCGTCTTAAATGCTCCCAAAAACTGTCAACCACTGACGGACATAGTAACTGTGTTTACTGTCTCGGTGCCATACATCTTCAGGAAACATGTTCTTTCTGTCACTCTTTCAGATGTTCTTTGTGTTTCACTGTTGCAGTCATCACATTTGGGTTATCTGCTTGCAGTAGCCCTCAGTCGGCCTGATTAACAAAGCCTTGGGTCCTGTGTCGGTTGCTATCCCTTTTTTCATGTCGTCAGGGGTATAAAACATGCAGCCGACGCCATTACATCAGACTTTCCTGCCATGCGCCCGAAGCAGAAGTAGTTTGCAAGTGCCAGTCGGCCAAGTCCTGAAATTTTCGTTTTCAAGTTTCAGAACCAAAGTCTTCAACTAAAAGCTAAATACCCCATTGTGGAAACTTTTCATTGCTCCTTACCGATGTCATTTAAAGTTAATCATTGCATTTCTTGTGGAAAGCAAATACCTCACAAAGATTTTCATTCGTACTGTATTCCTTGCCTAGGCCCTGACCACAACATACCTTGCTGTCAGTTTTGTGCTTTATTTAATCAACGCACACTATCTGTCGTCAGTATATTTTCGCTTCTAAATATTTTGGTTCTCTGTTCAATTATCCAGAAATGTCATCGGTAAGCCATCCGACTACCTGAATTCCGAAAAAAGCGCAAAGATAAAGACAGAGATGGGCTGCCTAGGTCCAAAGCTGCTGACGATACTTCTCCTAAGCCAGTCGCCAGTTCGCCGGTACTCAGTGAGACACTTTCACAACCCCTGATAACCGCTACTTTTGATTCGCAGGCCTCTACTGAGACCCATTCGGAGTCCAGTATGCTGCAAGATGCTTGTACTGTGGAACCTGTGGATGTCTCTACCTTGGATGGATCCAGAGCTGCTGTGCAGGTACTGGCTTCTGAGGGTGAATTCAGGCCTACGGACTTGCATATTAAACCGATGCCTCCTTGTTCTTTAAGGCCTAAACCTCGAACCATGTCTAGAAAACCGACACCCAGAGCACATGCTCAGACCTCTGTGCCTAAAAACAAATGATAAGAATGGCTGAAGATCTTATAACTTTAATCAGGGGAAGCCAACCACCCTCTTCTAAGAGACCTAGGACTGAAGTTATTTGTGAATCTTCTGACCAGGATTCTGATTTTTCTGATTCTTCTGATGATCTGGATTTACCCTCATCTACTTATGATGATTCTGATGCAGAGGACTCTATTTCCTCTGCTTCCCCTCCAGAGGATTTTTCTTTTGGTGAAACCTTGCACACACTAAGGGAGCATTTCCACTGAGAAAGCCAGGATTTTTCTGATTCGAAAAAGAGGCTTAGGGATTTCTTACTCTTGCCTCAGCATAGGCCTTTAGCTATACCTCCTGTACTAGACATTGTTGATGATGCCTTTTTGGAATATAGTTTGGCCCCTGATTCTTTGCCTTCTGCTCCCAGAAAACCTGACAGATATTACAGGGTTCCTGATTCTCACAAGTTCCTTTTTAAAAATCCTATTGTGGATCCAGAGACTACTTCAGAGGGACCCAAGGGCATTAAGGCCTCTACTGCCATAAACCCTACCCGTTCTGATAGAGACTCCAGGGCGCTGGATAGATGGGGTAAGAAGGTTTACACTTCTGCAACCTTGGCCATTAGGGCCTTAAACTGTCAGTTTCATATGTTAAAGTATCAACAACATATTAATGGATTGCTTAAACAGAAATTTATGTTGATTCCTGACTGTGCTGAAAATAAGGAATTACAGGATTTAATGCATTCTGCTGAACAGGTTGAAAAAAACATACTTTGCAATGTGGGTTTGATTCTTCAGAGGCCTCTTGCAGGGCTGCTGTCACTAGGTCTGTACTCAGAAGGCATGCTTGGCTTAAGGAGCAATCTTTGCCTGATCATGTTAAAGCTAAACTGTTGGCTGCTCCCTTAAGTCAGGACCGCCTGTTTGGCAACAAAGCTGAGGAAGTTCTTAAAAAGATGGAAGATAAAACTAAATCTATGCAAACTGTTAAAGATTTCTTACAGGTTCAGCCTCCAAGATTTAGTAGGCATTGGCCCTCTAAGAATTGGTCCTTTCTGGCTCCTTCCAGGCTTTCTCAATCCAAAGCCAACAGAAATCCCAGGTTTCATTCCAGGGTATGCACAAGACTAAGCAGTGTGGGGGCTTCCACTTCCAAATCTGGGAGTAGTAAGACTCCCCCTATGTAAAACTGTCTCAATGACTTGATTTTAAAACTTCCAAGCACTTCTCAACTGAATGCTCCTTTAGGGGGAATTATTGGTCTGCAGGCCAAAAACTGGGAACTCATTACCCAGGACAAATGGGTTTTAAATATAGTGTCCCAAGGATACAGATTTCACTTCCACACATTACCAATGCTAAAAGGTTGGCCAGATCTACCCCCAAATCAGTGGGCAGAGGCTCAAAAGCAAATACTCTCCCTTTTAAACATAAAGGCTATTCAAACTGAACCAGTAGAGGAAAAAGGACAAGGTTTCTACTCCAGACTTTTCCTGGTACCCAGAAAAGACAATTCATGGCGTCCTATTCTGGACCTGTCTACCCTAAACACCTTTTTGGTGATTCCAAAATTCAAGATGCTGACTCTTCACCAGTTGCTTCCTATACTAGGAAAAGATGTCTGGATGGTAACACTCGATTTAAAGGAAGCATACCTGCACATCCCAAGTAGAGAAACTTGCAGAAGATACCTACACTTCAAAGCAGGCTACAATCACTGCCAGTTCTCTGCACTGTCCTTTGGCTTATCTACTATGCCCAGGGTATTCACAAAGTGCCTAGCCCCAGTCATTGCATTTTGCAGGCAAAGAAATATTCAGATATACCCATACCTGGACGATTGTTTAATTCAGGCAGAAAGCCAGGACATCTGACCTTTGTACAAAGGGTGCTAACTTGTCTGGGGTGCACCATAAACGAAAAGAAATCACACCTGGTACCCTGTCAACAAATCATATTCGTGGGAGCAAGCTTGAGTACAACTTCCCAGATGGCTTTCCTCACGCCAGAGACAAATTAATTTGACAATCTACTTCAAACAATTGGCCACAAAAACCCTACTATCTGCAAGGCAAATGATACAAGCCGTGGGGTTCATGGCCTCCTGCATTCTTCTGATTTTGTATACAAGACTGCATTTGAGGAAACTACAGTGGTATCTAAAAAGCCTCGGGTGTCAACATTCTCAGGATCTAGAAGCAATGATTCCTATCGTACCTTGTCTACGCCTAGAATTTCTTTGGTGGGCAGAGGCCTGCCACCAAAACAAGGGACTACCATCACTCCACCCCCTGTTGCCCAAACCCTAACAACAGACGCATCAGATTATGCATGGGGGGGGCTCGCCTGGCAGGGAAGTGCATTCAGGGCAAATGGAACCCAAGTCAAATGCACTTGCATATCAATCAAAAAGAAATGTTAACTGTACAGCATGCTCTGACAGCCTTCAAGGACCACATTCTTCCAGGACAATTAATGGTAAAAACAGACAACACCACTGTTATGTGGTACATAAACAAGCAGGGGGGTACACATTCTTACCCCCTATGCATACTAGCCATGGCATTGTGGAACACATCCCCGAGCTACCAAGTGCATCTTCAAGTTCAATTCCTGCCAAGAAAACTAAATACACTGGCAGACGAACTAAGCAGAAACCTTATGGACCCACATGAGTGGAAGCTGGAACCAAAGATTTTCAACATGTTGACAAGCAAATGGGGTAGCCCAGATATAGACCTGTTTGCCTCCCCCCCACAACTATCAATTGGACAAATTTTGCACAATGACTCCCCACAAATAAGCTTAGAAAGTGGATGTTCTGTCCTTCAGCTGGAAAACCTGTTTATAGGTTCATAGGTAGGTATTAGTCTATTGGCCCTAGGGCCAATACAAGCCTAGCCAAAAAGGTACCCTGGCTTTCGCCACCCAAGAAAATGATTATGATCCCCGGGGTGAATTTCCTATTACCCATCCAATCATCAAGATTTTTCTTGAAGAGTGCTAATGAGGAGCTCTGTTTGACATAGGTAGTCTGTTCCAGAGTATGGGAAGTCTCTACGACAGGAATCTATCCCTCCAGCATGTTCTGTTTATTGCGGTGACAAGGTTTAGGTCCCTAGAGTGTGTAGCTCGGAGGGATTGGGATTTCTTTACGTGGAGCATGTCCAACAGCTCTGGGTTTGACATAGCTTTGTCTGTTAGGCAGAGATTGCCTCTGAGTAGGTGATATGCGAAGGAGTAAAGCTGGAGCTTTTTGAGACTGTCTGCGTAAGGCATCTGTTTGTGGCCAGTAATCCTCTTTGTGAGGTATTTTTGCGGCCTATCCAGTTGTTGTAAATGTCTTGTGAGGTACATACCAAAAGGGGCGTTGTACTCTATATTGGGTCTAATGAGTGATGAGTAGAGGGGAACAATGACCTCTTTTTTTCTGGATGACAAACCTTTTGTGATGAGGTGTGCCACGTAGAAGGATTTCCTGACCACTGTGGAGATGTGATTATCAAAGGAGAGACTACTGTCCACCTGTGTCCCAAGGTCTCTTATCACACTTTCAGTGTTAAGTAGACTACCGCCTATGTGGTTGTTCATGGGTACAGAGTTTTTACCAAATGGGATGACAGCGCACTTTTTGGCATTGAGCTTGAGACCATGGCTTTGACACCAGGCATCTGCCTCAGTGAGGCCGTTTTGTAGGATGTCCACATTGTTAGGAGTTTCAATTATGGTTCCTAGTTTGCAGTCATCTGCAAATAGCCAAAGACCTTCTGTGTTAACCTGTACTTCAGAGAAGTAGATACCAAACAGGAGAGGACCCAGGACCAAACCCTGTGGTACTCCACTTGTCACTGGTCTGAAGTCTGATTTGGAGTCTGCTACTTTCATAGTGTGGGTTCTGTCAGTAAGCCAGTTGGCAACCCATCTTGTGACATAGGGATTTATACCTAGTTTAGTGAGTTTATCTATAATTCCAGAGTGGGGGATGGTGTTGAACGCCTTGACAAGGTCTAAATAGGCTGTGTGAACTACCTTACCCTCATCTATGGCTTTGGTGACTACTTCAAAGAAGTCTATCAGGTTTAGGAGACATTATCTGCCTTTTACAAACCCGAACTGTGTGGGGTCCAGAGTTTGGAGATCTCCAGTGTCTTTGTTTATGAGTTCCATCGTGATATGTTCCATGACCTTGCAGACCAGGCTTGTCAGGCTAATGGGGCGGTAGTTCCCGGGGTGTCTTTGTGGCCCCCCCACCTTTGTGGAGAGGGATAACTGTCACGGTGCACCACTCAATGGGCACAAAGCCTGAGGTGAGGCAATGATTGAACATGGTACTTAGGTGGGGTGCCAGTTCATTCTGTAGGTCGTGTAGAAGGCAGCCTGGGATGTTGTCAGGTCCCATGGATGCTCTGTTCTTGGCTTTGGAGAGTGAGGTTTTTACCCATGCAGCCGTGATTACAGGAAATTTGCATTCTTCCCATATAAAGATGGGCCCTTTAGGGGGTGAAACGGGGTAAAGTTAGCACTGAACCTATCTGCCAGGATGTTGGCAATATCAGTTGGTTCTGTATATTTAGTGTCATTGTGCTGTAACTCAGAGCAGATCTGAGTGTTGTCATTGAGATTCTTGACATAGCTATAGAATGCCTTGTGGTTGTCTTTAGAATCGGTGGCAATTTTGTTTTCATAACTAGCTTTGGAGGATTTTATGAGGGATCTCAGCTTCTTACTGAGGCTGACCAGGGAGTTCCTCCAATCGTGGGATTTTACTTTTTTTTTGCAACAGTTTCTTTCTTCTGTTGTAGAGTTTGTTTATGGCAGAAGACCACCAGATTGGCTTCCTTTTTTTTGGAGGGATAGCATCTTGGTTCTGTTAGGGATAGCACGATCCATGCACTTGTGTAAGTGCTTATAAAGTGCATTTGTGTAGGATTCAGCCGTCGTACCTCTATTGCCCATCTGCATGGGTGTCGTAAAGTTTGCCACTTCTGTCTTAAGAAGCGTGAAGTTGGCTTTGGGGAAATTTTTTACGGTTGTTTTCCTAATGGGGGGTGGGAGCGGGATGTGGATATCTAGGGTGATTAGCTTGTGATCAGATCTGACCAACGAGGAGCTGACCTCTGGTGTGGAACACCAGTCACCCATGTTGGTGATGACCAGGTCTAGGATATTGCTGCCCCTGGTGGAAGTGTGGATAAGTTGATCCAAGGTGTTGGAATTGATGATTTCCAGAAATCGTTGAGCAAAAGAGTTGGTACATGAGTAGTTTTCTCAGTTAATGGTAGGGTAGTTGAAATTACCCATTATTAGAGTGTTGGGTTGTACCTTAATATTTTCCAGTATATCAAGAAAAGAGGAGTGGGAATCCTGGGGCATGGTGGGGGTCTGTAGCAAGCTACAATCTGGATTGCGGTTTTGCTCAGAGTTAGTTGAACTTGGATAATCTCGGATGCATTATACTGAGCAACTAGCTTGGAGGTGTGGATATACTTAATGAATGTGGACACACCTCCACCTTTAGTGTTTCGGTCCGGGTTTATTGGCCGAAAGGTGTGGTATGAATTATAGCCTGGTAATGCAGGGTTGCTCTCTGGAACTTTGAACCAGGTCTCTGTCACTGCACAGATGTCAGTGTTCTCCATTTTAAGGAGTGCCTTGAGTGAGTGCATTTTGAGGTTTAGACATTTAGCATTGAGTAGCATTACTCTCAGATTTTGCTTGCTTGTACCTGTTACAGTGGTGAATTTGTCATTTGAACCTTTCCTAAAAAAGGCACTATAGGGGTGGCAAGAGCCTTTGCCAGTATCTGGAATCAGGCCATCTCTGGCAAAGCATCGTGGTCCGTCGATCATGTCATCCCAGGCAGACAGATAATGGATCCCCTTAGAATGACACCAGAAGCTTAGCCAATTGTTAAAGTCAATCATTTTGTCCTTGTACTGTGGTATCATTCTGGGTGATGGCAGGATGCTACTCAGGACTAGGGTCATACCTGCCTGGGCTACAAGATCGGAGAGCTCCTCCATGTCTCTCTTCATGTAGTCCAGGGAGGTATGTCTCAGGTCATTCACACCAACATGGACAATGACAGAGTCGTATTTGTACTTGTTGTGGAGTGACCTGAGTGCGTGCGTTATGTGGCGGATCCTGGCAGCTGACAGTAACTTTTTCCTTGTTTAGCCTGGTGAGTGGAACATCAGTGTGCCTGACTATAGAGTCACCTATGACTAGAGTGTTGGGTACGTTATGCCTTATGGGCCGTAGTTGAGGAGCACACTGAGTATGTGGGCTATGTGTCATTTGAGTTGTGTTGGGAGGTGGAGGTTGCTTGCATTTCTGCTTTGGAGGTCTCTGTTGTTTGGGCAGGTTATTACTGAGAGCCTCTGCGAATGTAGGTGTGCGTTTTGTGCTTCTGTGTGTTTTGGTGGTGTAGGTTTTGAGGGACTATGTGATGAGTGTGGTGCGGTGCAAGTGTTTACCTTCTCCTCTTGACTGTCTAGTCCAGTCTTCGGTGACGAAGGCTTTGCTTCCAGTTTGGCTATATAAGTGCATCTCTCACAGGTCATCTCTCACAGGTCGTAGTGTTGGGTGGTAGGAGGAAAGGGTTGCCTGTGTACATGAGGCAATTGCTGCATTGTCCCAAGATGCCCAGATTCATCAGTTAGACAGGAGAAAACACCGGGAGCTGACCTTTAGACATGCCTGAATAGGTGCTTATTTATTTCCTCCTCTGCCTCTGCTCTCCAAAGTTCTACTGAAGGTCAAACAAGACAAACCAAGGATGATTTTGATTGCACCAGACTGGCCACACCAACACTGGTACCCCCTCTTGCGCAGTGCGTCACTGTTGACCCCATGGCACCTGCCTCAGACTACTACCCTATTGTCTCAGCAGGAGAACCACAAAGGAAATCTGACCAACTGCTGGTGGCATTTGCTGCAGGGGCAGAGGGGAAGGCTATTTCACAGCAAAACATTTCCAAATGGATAGGCCATTGCATTCATTTCTGCTACAAGCACCATGGAAAACCTATCCCACAGGGGATCAGACCCCAATTAACCAGGGCTGCATCTACCTCTACAGCCTTTCTCAGAGGCATCCCTACTAGGGACATCCTAGAAGCTGCTACCTGGAGTTCAGTGCAGACTTTCACCAAGCATTACTATCTGCCAATTTTCTCTAACTCCAGAGCTGGCTTTGCCACTGCAATCTTGCAGGGCCTTGTAGCTGGTCCTAATGCTATCTAAATTCCTCCTCCCATCCTTAGCTTTGGGAATCTACCCAAATGTGATGACTGCAACAGTGAAACACAAAGAACATAGTACAGTTGTGTACATTTACCATAAATGTAAATGTTCGAGTGTATTCACTGTTGCAGTCCTGGTTACTTTCCCTCCAGCCCCCTTTCTTCTTTTGGCTATACTTCTACTCTACTTTACTGTGCTCAAAATCATTTTGGTGTATTTGCTTTTTTGTTGGAGGTATAACCTTGTATATTTATAGATTTAATTGCTTCCCATTAGGGGTGCACCTGACATCCGGGACAAGAAAAAACTGATGTAATGGCATCGGCTGCATGTTTTATACCCCTGACAACCTGATGTCATGGAAGAAGGGACAGCAACCGATGCAGGACCCAAGACTTTGTTAATCAGGCCGACTGAGGGCTACTGCAAGCAGATAACCCAAATGCGATGACTGCAGCAGTAAATACACTTGAACATCTACATTTATGGTAAGTATACACAACTGTACTTTCTTGAGTTCTTCAAGAAAGGAAGAACAAACTGATCCTGAAAGGTCTTCTTAAGCCTTCCTTTGAGGAGGATTTAGCCAGCTCTTCATACTCACACTCCAAATCTCCTTCAAAGAAAGAGAAGATCAAGTCAGTCAAGAGGCATTCTCCCACACCGACTACTTTATCTAGACCTCCTCAAAAAATATCGAAATTGGACAAGCCTTCCATCTCTTCGGCTCCACTGCTTTCGGAGATAGTCAAGGTTATGTCGACACTCCAGTGTCGGCCCCACGTTTTTCAGAGCCGACCATTGAAAATTTACCTCGGAGCCGGTTTAGAGAGTCATTGCCGGTTTCCCCAACTCTGAGATCTCCTATCTTGCAGAGATCTCGGTCACCTGCCTTATCATCCAGATTCTTCAAGAGCCTGTCTGAAGAGGATGTAGAGAGAGTAGTGCTTTGACTCTTCGGCTTTACCAAAATTGTTGCTGGCTCCGATCCAATCTGTTCCGGAGCCATCTAAAACCATACTCCCTGTTGCTGTTCTCCTCTGAGCCATGTTGTTCCTTCAGAGCCAGAGCTATCGGTGCCACTTGTTGTGGAACCCCAGGCTCCAGCACCTCTCTTGTCTGTCTCGGAGCCAAGTTCCACTCTGACACCTTCGGCACCATCCTCGGTGTCTAGGAGCCGAAGTTCACCCGTCGGCCCCGACAGGGATACTTGGACCTGAATTCTTCAGTTCCGAGCCTACCTCTCGGTGCGTCGGCTAGGTTGAGCACGGATCCTACATCAATCTCGGAGCCGATCGCTGCTTCAATTTCCTCGGAACCGGGACTGTCCTTGGTACCAGAGAGATCTGCATTCGAGATGATGAGGAGCGTGCTGTCTAGGTCTTCAACTCCGCACAAGGGTACAGATGCTCTTCCCCCTCAAGCTCCAACCTCTGTCTCAGCACCATCTTTCTCTGTCTAGACAGCAGAGACCCGCAGCCTCAGGTGTCCCCATTGGGTGGCCGCAGCCTTCTGAGACCTCCCCAGAATACCCTTCTGAGGAGCCCCCTCAGAACAGAACTTGCAAGAGGAAGCATGTAGAGTCCCCTGATGAGTCCATCACCTCTGACACTGACCCCGAGGAGTCAGAAGAGTCCCTTAGGTTGTCATGTGTTGATATCTCCTTCGTAGATATCTTAGAGATCCTGAAACAGAGAAGCGGCTGGCCCACTGTCACCCCTTCTGATGAGTCAGTGTACCCGAAGGCTTTCGGGTCTCAACCTTCAGCCTCTTGGGTGTCTCCACCTTTCAGTGAGCTCTTGAACCTAGTCAGTCGAAAGGTGTGGGAAACTCCTGATACCGTGGCACCAGTCCCCAGAAGGCCTAACAAGTTTCTTTCAGTCCCTAAAGAGAAAGAATTTTTGACCAAAGGTGTGCCATGGTGGTGGCAGCAGCCACAAAGAATGAACTAGTGGAGACTTCTTCATCTGAAAATCCACCAAACAAGAAGTCTCGAACAATGGATAGATATGGAAAAAGCGTATCTTCTCTTCAGCGGCATTTACACTCAGATCACTGAATTACTTCACCCATTTTACTAGGCTTCAAAGAGATCTCCTAAAGGAGCTAGGAGAGACTCTCCAAGGTACATTAGCTGAAGGAGTCCCTGAGAAGTTTACTGCTCAATCATCCACCTTAAACTCCATTGTTAACTCCTCCATGAAGCTGATATCCTATGCAGCAGATGGAGCGAGTAGGGCAGCAGGTTCAGGAGTTTCCCCTTAGGAGACACTCCTGGATGCGTTTATGTAACTTTGCGGAGCCCTTCAAATCTACCTTTACCAATGCCCCCTTTGACGGTTCTTCTTTGCTTGGACCAAAGGTAAAAGATACACTCACCAGGTGCGAGTAGGAAGGGAAAACTCTCTCTGTCATGGGAGGACATTTTTCCGTCCCTTCTAGACCATACCCTAAGGGTCAGAGAGGCTGGAAAATGTGGTTCAAGAAATTCCAGAGATTTTTCCTGGACGCACAGGGTGATTCCTTCTTCAGAGGCAGAGGAGGAGGAACTAATGGTAGATGTTGCCCTAGAGGCAGAGGGGGCCCACAAAACCAGGCAGGCTGTGATTCCTTTCCTGGACGTCCCTATCAGCGCTCCTGAAGAGGGGCCGGACTGCGCTTCTCTGGAGCCAGTCGGGGGTTGCTTATCTTTGTTTCCAGAAGCCTGGCACCACATCACCCAAGACAAGTGGGTACAAAGAATAATTACCAGAGAATACTGCATACCCTTCTCTTTCCCACCCCATACCACCAAGAAATTCCCAGATGTTTCTCCCAATCACAGGGATCAAGCAACCATAGAAGTTCAAAAGTTGCTTCAAAAGAGAGTCATCCAAACCATTCCCACAGACCAGATAGCTATCGGAACTTACTCCAGATTCTTTTTAGTGCCAAAATGAACAAGGGACTGGAGGCCCATTTTGAACCTCAGCAAATTAAACAAATCAGTGAAGAAGTCCAAGTTCCAAATAGTAACACTGCAGTCTATACTCCCTCTGTTAGGGAAAGACAATTGGATTTGGTCCATAGACCTCCAAGATGCATACTACCACATAAAAATGGACAGAGCATCGAGGAGTCATTTACGCTTCTGGCTGGGAGCCAGTCATTACCAATTTCGGGCTCTGCCCTTTGGTCTCACCACAGCCCAGAGGGTGTTCACCAAATGCATGGCAGTACAGCTCACTTGAGACATCTTGGATTCCAAGTGATTCCGTGCCTGGACGACTGGCTTCTGACCTCCACCACCAGGCACCTACTTCTGCAAGCCAGGGATTCAACCATCCAGCTTTGCACTCAGCTAGGGATTACGATAAATTGGGAAAAGTCTGCCTTGTCGCCCTCTCAATATGTGACTTTTATAGGCGCAGAAATAAACACAGACGCCATGATGGCTGGTCTTCCTACAGACAGAATACAAAATCTAAGACAACAGATATGCAGTCTACTTGCTCAACAAAGAGTCGAAGCCAAGACAGTGCTGAAACTTTTAGGGACCATGGCTTCTACTGTAACTATAGATGTCCTTCATGGATGCATCTGCAGTCATAACAGCTGGGTTGTCCTGTCGTCAGGCAGCCCGTCAGTCGGCCGGATTCCAAAGTCCGGGTCCGGCTTCGGCTGATGTCGCACTTCACCCGACGTCATCTCTGTTGGTCTTCGGGTATAAAGGCATCAGCCGACGCCATTTTCCTCAGTCTTTCTTGCCGTGGCGAAGCAGAAGCTGTTCGCAAGTGCCGGTCGGTCGGATCCAGAGATTACTTCTACCGAATACTACTTCGAAGACTTCTAAAGCTAAGTACCCCGTTGGGGACTCTTTCTTGCCTCAGCCGATGTCAGAAAAAGTTAATAATTGTTTAACCTGTGGGAAACAAATACCTCATAAAGATTTCCATTCTTTCTGTCTGCCTTGTTTAGGCCCAGCCCACGACGTAGCAGCCTGTTCGGCTTGCGCTTCTTTCAACCGACGAACGCTTAGGCGTCGGTCGGAGTTGCAGAACAGTTTTTGGTTCTGACTTTGCGTACATTATGTCGTCGGATCCTCCGACTACACTCTGCCAAAAAACGCAAAGATAAAGACCGACACTCGCGGTCCGTGGTTTCGGCCGAAACCATGCTTAAGCAAACCGTGAGTGTCTCGGTTTCGGCCGAAACCGAGAAAACTGATCAAGGTACAGCGAATCTATCTCTACAGCTGAGGCCCTGCTACAACTCTTGAATCGGCCTCAGAAATTTTGTCCACTACGGTGGTTGCCACTGACTTATCAGACACCATTCCCTTGGATGTCTCTACCCCAGCACGTGGTGCTGCTAGGCCTCCAGCAGCCATGTCCATTAAGGCCTTCGCCAGGGCCAAAGCAGCCAAGGCTAAGAAAACAGTGCCTGTTAAACCACCCTCAACTAGGCCCTCTTCTAGTTCTCAAATGCTTACTTTGGCAGAAGATTTAATTTCATTAATTAGAGGATCTCAATCTCACCCTGACAGGGCCTCTCAGCCCCAGAGAAGAGACCTAGGGCAGAGCCCCTGAGCCAGTGTCCTCTGATGATTCTGCTGATGAATCAGACATAACTGACCAGCCAGAGGCCCCTTTCTCCAATTTTGAAGATTCTGATGCTGAAGAATCCATTCCAGCTGCTTCCCCTCCAGAAGAATTCTCCTTTGGGGAAACCTTACATGCCATGCGGGAGCAGTTCCAATGGCAGCAACAAGATTTTTCAGATTCCAGAAAAGACTTAGAACCTTTCTGCACCTTCCACAGCACAGGCCCTTAGCTATACCTCCTGTTCTCTCTGTGGTAGATGATGCTTTCAACGATGTCTGCTCTGCTCCAGATTCATTACCCCAGCCCCTGCCAAACCAGACAGATTTTACAGGGTGCCAGATACTCATCACCACCTTTACAAGGCCCCACTTGCAGACCCGAAACTATATCCCAGGGTCCCAAGGCAGTAGCCGCGACCATAGCTAAAAACCCTATTCCTTCTGAAAGGGAAGCAAGGTCATTAGACAGATGGGGTAAAAGGTTTACACTTCAGCTACTCTCTCAGCTAGAGCTTTAAACTGTCAGTTTCACATGATACAATACCAAGAGTTTATGCTTGATCAGTTAACTAAAAAGCTAACCACTGATGAATCTCTTGACAAGAAATATGTATTAGAAATGGTAAATAACATACAACAGGTTAGTAACCATTCCTTAAAATGTGGCTATGATGCACTGGAGGCTTCATTTAGATCAGCCATGACTGGCACAGTGATAAGAAGGCATGCATGGCTAAAGGAGCAAGCTCTACGGATCATGTTAAAGCTAAGTTGCTAGATGCTCCTATGGATAAGACAAGTTTGTTTGGTGCACCTGCCCAGCAGGTTATGAAGAAAATGGAAGAAAAGGCAAAATCAGTTCAAACTGTTAAAGATTTCCTGCAGGTTCAACCCCCAAGGTTTAGCAGGAACTGGCCTGCCAATAATTGGTCCTTTCCTGACTCCACAAGATTCCAAAGGGGCAGGAATAGACGTACCAGAGGCAGAAACCAATCCAGAGGAGGTGCCTACAGAGGACGACAGTGGCAAGGTAACAACAGAGGCACAGACACAACCACTGCCACTACATCTACACACCAACAGTGACTTAATCCTAAATCCGCCTACCAGGGAACAAATAGCAGCTCCTCTAGGCGGAAAGTTAACCTTATTTTCAAAGAACTGGCACCACATAACAAAAGACAAGTGGATTTTACAAACCATAGATCAAGGTTACCGATTCCACTTCCACACTTTACCAGTCAAAAGAGGAATGCCAAATCTACCTCCAAATCAAAAAACAGAGGCTCTACAACAGATAATGGAGTTAGCAAACATGAGAGCTGTGGAAAAAGTGCCAACAGCAGAGCAAGGAAAGGGGTTCTACTCCAGACTATTCCTAGTTCCAAGAAAGGAAAAAGTTGGAGACCAATTCTCGACCTGTCCACCTTAAATACATACATCATTGTCCCAAAATTCAAAATGCTGACCCTACAGCAACTTCTTCCCATGCTGGGCAAGGAGTGTTGGCTGGTAACTCTAGATCTCAAGGAGGCATACCTGCACGTCCCCATTCGACCAATCTGCAGAAGATACCTCAGATTTCTTGCAGGATCAGAGCACTATCAATTCTCAGCATTGCCTTTGGCTTATCTACTGCCCAGAGTATTCACAAAATGCCTGGCATCAGTAATCGCACATTGCAGACTACAGGAATTCAAATTTACCCATACCTGGACGACTGCCTGCTACAAGGGACAACAAAAGCAAGTTGACAACAGATTTACAAAGGGTCATTTACTTGCTACAAGCACTGGGATACACAGTCAATTTACAAAAGTCAAGGCTGATACCATCTCAAACAAGGACATTCTTGGGAGCGGAATTGGACACAGTAAGGCAAATGGCATTCCTAACTACAGAAAAACAAAAAGAACTCCCTCTTTACTTCTTGGCACTAACAAAACTGAGCAAGTTAACAGCAAGGAAGGTACTGCAGGCCTTGGGCTTCATGGCATCATGCATAATCTTGGTCCCATTTGCCAGACTACATATGAGAAAACTACAGTGGTACCTAAGGAATTTATGGTCCCAACACAGACACAGCCTAGAAACAGAAATCCCACTAATTCCATGCTTAAAACAGGAGTTCCTATGGTGGGCTCAGGCATGCCAGTCCAACCCAGGCCTTCCCTTTCGCAGATGTCAAGCAAGCCAGAGCATCACAACAGCCGCTTCAGACCTAGGATGGGGGGCCCATATGCTGGACAAATGCGTGCAAGGATTGTGGACTCAGGATCAACTTCGCCTGCACATCAACCTAAAAGAAATGCTGGCTGTAAAACTGGCAATCCAAAAGTTCAGACCATTTCTCAAAGAGGGCCAGTTGATGATAAGGACAGACAACACCACAGTCATGTGGTACATCAACAAACAGGGAGGCACTCATTCATACCCCCTATGCAGAATGACTTTGGAGCTGTGGACCCTGGCACTCAGCTACAACATCCAGCTACAGGCAATATTTGTACCAGGAAAGCAAAATACTCTAGCAGACATATTAAGCAGAACCACATCAGATGCCCACGAATGGCACCTGCACCCGGACATCTTCAAGACCATCTCAAAGAAATGGGAATGCCTCAGATAGATCTATTCGCATCACCTCACAATCAACAGCTCAAAAAAATTCTGCACAAGGACATTCCACCCACTAGCATGGAAAGTGGATTCGCTCTCCTTCAGCTGGAAAGGCCTAACAGCATATGCATTCCCACCTCTTCCCTTGATACACAAAGTACTACTAAAGATCAAGGAAGAACATCCAAGGATAATCCTGATAGCTCCAAACTGGCCAAGACAACACTGGTACCCACTGCTGAGGAGCTTGTCTCGGAGCAATATGTGGCCAATACCCCTGATGCCTTTGATGCTAACTCAGAACAACTACAGCACCATACATCCAAACCTAAAAACGTTACAACTGACTGCATGGAACATCACATAGCAGCAGCTAATCAAGAACTTTCCCAAAGAGTTAAAGACATTATTCTTGAAGCACGCAGACCTTCAACAAGAAGGAACTACGCGGGAAAATGGAAAAGGTTTGTCATTTGGAGTTCTGAAAGAGGAAAAGATGTGTCAAACATAGATATGCCTAACATTCTGGAGTATCTGGCCGAACTTCTCCATTCAGGCCTGTCCTACTCCTCCATCAAGATACATGCATCAGCTATTTCAGCAGAATACAGCTTTGATCCACCTGTTTTTTCACACCCTTTGCTCAGGCAGTTTCTCAGAGGAATCAAGAATGTAAAACCTCCAAGGAAACCACCATTGCCAGCTTGGGACTTAAACTTCGTACTAGAAAAGTTGACACTATCACCCTTTGAACCAGCAGCAACAGCAGACCTACAACACCTGTCATGGAAAACTGCTTTCCTACTGGCAATTACTTCAGCAAGGAGGGTTTCAGAACTACAGGCCTTAATGGCAGTGCAACCCTTCCTAATCTTCCACCAAGATAGAGTGTCCATGAGGACTAATCCAACATTTATGCCTAAGGTGGTATCCAGAGTGTCTTTAAACCAGGCAATCCACCTACCTACCTTCTTTCCCAACCCACAAAACAGAGGGGAAAGAATACTGCATACATTGGATGTACATAGACAGCTACGCTACTACTTGGACAGAACCAAAAGCAGCAGAAAGACTGACCAACTTTTGTGGCCTATGCAACAGGAAAGGAAGGAAAAGCTATTTCCAAACAGACAATCTCCAAATGGATAGGAAATTGCATACGATTCTGTTACTCCTTCCATGGAAAACCAATTCCACAGAACATAAGACCTCATTCTACAAGGGCAACAGCCACTACGCAGCCTTCTTACGAGGAGTGGCTACCAAAGACATTATTGAGGCGGCTACTTGGACCTCCGTGCATACATTTGCCAAGCATTATAATTTGCCTCTATATTCCAGATCCCGAGCAGGGTTTGCCACTGCTGTACTGCAAGGATCCTAGACACACCATAATCTACTTTTATCCTCCTCCCCTAGTTGGCTATGGTATTCTACCCAGCTGTTATGACTGCAGATGCATCCATGAAGGACATAGTACAGTTTTGTACCTACCATAAATGTAGATGTCCGAACTGGATAGCATCTGCAGTCAGGATTACCCTCCCTCCTTCCCCTCTGAGGTACTCCTAGGGTGTTATACCCTCCTAATAGCTAGCTGATGGGGGGGGAGTCTTTTATGGTGTATTTGTTTGTATATATGTACATACATGCTTATTTTTGTGTTTACCTCTATCCTTTTGGAAACATTGGCATCTATCCAAAATTTTTAGCCTTCAAGAGGGCTTCTGGCATCTGGGGCAAGAAACACTGAGGAAAATGGCGTCGGCTGATGCCTTTATACCCGAAGACCAACAGAGATGACGTCGGGTGAAGTGCGACATCAGCGAAGCGGACCGGACTTTGGAATCCGGCCGACTGACGGGCTGCCTGACGACAGGACAACCCAGCTGTTATGACTGCAGATGCTATCCAGTTCGGACATCTACATTTATGGTAGGTACAAAACTGTACTTTCCGCTAGCCAGACTACGTATGAGAATCCTTCAGTGGCTACTCTTTTCCCAGTGGTCTCTTCAACAACTGCCTCGGTCTAATCCTATTTTGATAATAGAATCTTGCAAGAAGGACCTTCGTTGGTGGATTCAGCCCGGTCAACTAACGACAGGAACACCTTTCATTCTTCGCCAACCTGTTGCTACTGTGACCACGGATGCCTCCCAGATTGGGTGGGTGGGCATTATCTAGGCAGGACTGTCCAAGGCACATGGCAAGATCATGAGGCTCACTTGCATATCAGTATCCTAGAAATGAGAGCAGTGCTACTAGCATTGCAAGCACTTCACGACTTTCTTCCTCTAGGGACGATAGCAATCCAATCGGATAATATGTCAGTGGTATGGTATATAAACAAACAAGGAGGAATCAGATCTTACCCCCTATGTTGGAGGCTGTTCGTGTTTGGCAGTGGGCGATATCTTCCCAACGCTTTCTAGTTGCAACGCATATCCCGGGGACAACCAATGTGATAGCCGACAAGCTCAGCAGGGCAATCTTGATGCCTCACGAGTGGTCTCTGAATCAGAAAGTCGCGGAAAAGATTTTCTGCAAATGGGGACAGGCTTTCTGCGATCTGTTTGCCAGTCCAATCAACACCAATTGCAGCAGCTACTTCTCCCGTATCCCCCCAGACACCGAGAGATGCACTTGTTCATAATTGGCCCCCAGGACTTCTTTATGAACTTCACCCCCTTTCCGCTGATATCGAAGGTGATCCGGAAAGCAAAGACATTGGGAAGCAGAATGATTCTTATCATTCCTTACTGGCCTTGTCAGATTTGGTTCCCCTTTCTTGGGCCTCACCTTCTAGACAATCCATGGACTCTGGACCCAGTTCCGGAACTTCTGACACATGTCAGGCACCTTCCACACCTGCCTCTACACCCTGAGCTTGACAGCATGGCTGCTCCACTTCCATCCCTAGTCAGACTTCATGATGTCTCACCTGCAGTTACTCATATCCTCACTTTTTCCCACAAGCCTTCTACGACAAAATTGTACACTAGCAAATGGAAAAGATTTTCTGTCTGGGCAAAAGAAAAAAGCGTAGATCCTTACACAGCCTCCATTCCCTTGGTGGTAGAATTCCTAACCAAACTTTTTCATCAGGGATCAGCTGCTGATACAATCAAAATTCAATTGGCAGCAATCTCCAGTTTTCATTTGGGACAACATGAGCCTAATCTTATGGCTCATAGATTGTGTAAACCTTTCCTAAAAGGCACTTTCTTGCTAAGACCTCCTTTTCAGGAACCTGTATCTCCTTGAGATTTAAATTTCGTTCTGTCCAAACTTACTTCCCCGCCTTTTGAACCCACACATTCTTGTGAATTGAAGTTCCTTTCTTCGAAGACCATTTCTCTAGTAGCTGTTACATACACCAGAAGAGTGTCAGAGTTACAAGCATGGTCAGTCAAACCTCCTTACTTGATTTTTCATAGAGACAGAGTTTCCCTTCGTACAAATCCGTCCATCATCCCCAAGGTTTGCTCTCAGTCTAATTTGAATCAAAGTATCGAACTGCCAGTCTTTTTTCCTAATCATTCAAACAGTGCAGAATATAAATTTCATCAACTTAATGTTCACAGACAGTTAAGGCTCTATCTACATAGAACCAAGGACCTTAGAAAATCAGACCAATTGTTCCTATCTTTTTCTGAGACAAGAAAAGGTATGTCAGTCTCTAAGATAACTTTACCAAATTGGATTTCAAACTATATCTAGTTTATTTGCTCTTCCAATGGCAAGGAACTCCCATTTAAAATTAAGGCTCATTCTACCAGATCCATATCCACATCTGCTGCCTTTCAAGCTAGAGTCCCAATTGACAGTATTGGTGCAGCAGCAACTTGGGCTACCCCTCATACCTTTATTACTCATTACAAATTTGATTGGCCTCAGGGGGTAGATCCTCCTTTGGTTCCACGGTTCTTAGGAGTATATTCCCATGAGCCACCTGAGAAAAAGGTGCTAGGGCCGCTGTCCCATATGTAAGCATGAAGGCGAGATAGGACTACAGAACATAAAGAAGTTATGTACTCAGCATAACGTTCCGTGTTTGTAGTCCATCTTGCCCTTCATTCTTACGAACCCATCCACCTACCCCCTCCATGTATCCTTGGAGGATCTGGAGACAAGATAGTATTTATCTTCTGTAGGGTGGAGATCTTTCATCTTTGTTGTTCCTTGTGGAAATATTTTCTATCACTTTTTTTAGACAGCAGCAAACAAGATCTGGGGATTCTTACTAGTGCACTATGGGATACCTACCTTGCCACGAGCAAACTGAGAGACTTCGAGCTTTGAGGATCATCTCCGAACCCATATGTAAGAATGAAGGGCGAGATGGACTACAAACATGGAATGTTATGGTGAGTACATAACGTCTTTTCTTTTCACCTTTTGAATTGCTGTTTGGGCATAGAGTGAGGGGACCTCTAGATTTGATTCGAGATGAGTGAGGGGGTGAGTGTGAATCTCACAAGGAGTCTGTTGTGGCATATGTCCTATACCTCAGGACAAGGCTCAGGGAACTCATGGGCTTAGCCCAGGAGAACCTGGCAGAAGGCCAATAGCAGAAAAAGGCCTGGTATGGCAGGAATGCTTGAGCTAAAGTATGCTGTAGGACAGCAGGTAATGGTTCTCATTCCTTTTTGACACAACAAGCTGCAGGCAGCCTGGGAGGGTCCCTGCAAAGTTGTAAGGAAAGGTCAGTGATGTTAACTATATGGTAGAACTGCTAGGCATGAGGCAGGGGCACAAATTGTACCTTGTTAACATGATGAAACCTTACCATGACAAGGGAGGCCCTTGTGCTAAGTATTTGCAGTACAAGGCAGGAGGAGTCTGAGGGGAATCTGGTGACTGATCTCCTCAGTGAGGCTCGAATTGACACCTCAGTGAAAGGGGTAGCAATGTCCCAGCAGTTATCCCCTACCCAGGTTCGAGAAATCCAAGCTGTGTTACAGGAGTTTGAGAGCATGTTCACTTGAAAACCAAGGTACACCCACCTGGTGCATCACCAGGTAGGACCCCAAAGGCCTATTAAGCAGACCCCTTATAGGGTGCCATGGAGAGTCAAACAGACTCTGAGGGTGGAGATACAGAAAATGTTGGAACTAGGGATAATTCAGTAGTCCAGCAGTCCCTGGGCCTCCCCACTGGTGCTGGTACCAAAAAAGGATGGCAGCATCAGGTTCTGTGTGGACTACAGGAAATTAAATAGTCATACAGAGGCAGGTGCTTACCCCATGCAGGACAGATGAAGCCTTAGAGCAGCTGGGTGGGGTTAAGTATCTTACCACCAGTAATCTTACCAAGGGTTACTGGCAGGTGCCCTTGACTCCCAGTGCTAAAGAGAGGTCAGGCTTTGTGACTCCTCTTGGCTTGTATGAGTTCACGAAGATGCCCTATGGGATGAAAAATGCCCCAGCAGCTTTCCAGAGGATGGTAGATTATATCTTAGCAGGAGCAGGAGATTTTGCCCTTGCTTACCTATATGATATTGCTATCTACAGGTATTCCTGGCAAGCGCACCTTCAGCATGTCAGGGAGGTGCTGGGCAGACTACAGAGAGGGTAGGGTTGACCATTAAGCCCAGCAAATGTTAGGTGGGTATGACAGAAGTCTCCTACCTGGGACATAGAGTGGAGAGTGGTAAGATCAGGCCAGAACCTGCCAAAGTGGAAGCCATTCAGGCATGGCCTGCCCCTCTTACCAAAAAGCAGGTGAGGGCATTCTTAGGGACAGCGGGGTACTATAGAATGTTTGTCCCCAATTATAGTTAAATAGCTGCTCCCCTCACAGTCCTGACAAAGAAAAACAGGCCAGATAAGGTAGTGTGGTGTGGAGCCTAGGGTTGCAAGCATATGATATGACAGTACAGCACCGCAGTGGGGTTAGCAATGCCAACGCAGGTGGGCTCTCAAGACAGGGAATGGGGTAATGTATTCCCAGATAGGTTCAGCCCTTTCAAGCAACATTTCACAAGGGTCACTTGAAAAACTAGCTTGAGGTTTTGTGGGGGGTGGGGGGTTGTCATGCTGCCAGCCCAGCTATCTGAAATTTTGTAAATAATTCTATGTCATTTGTGAATATTGATATGATTTATACAGAGCTGTATGATGTTATGTGGTCCAACCTCGCCTACATTCTTACTCATGGGTTTGGAGCCGAAAATCGGCTCCGACTCGGCCAACCTATATTTTTCTAGCACAAAGTCTCTAATTGGCTGGGCTAACCTGGTATCCCATGTTGCACCACTCCACAACCCCAGATCTCATTTGCCGCTCGTGGAGCTAGGACGTGGTCTCACTTGGCTGTGGCTAAGTAGCTTTAAAACTTCTTTTTCTCATTGAAAATTGTTTGCTTTCTTCACAAAAGCTATTTTAATAGCTGTTTGCTTATTATTATCGTTGTTTTGTGGTGTGTGTGTGTTTGTTAATGGTATCCCTCCGTTCCTACGGGCTAGGCCCGTTTAAGTTAGAGGACCTAGTCCTCCTTCCATTGTGTGCTTTGTCTGAGGTAAACGTTTGTCCCTTGCTACAGTGTGTGTCTTGTTGTCAGGTCAGAATCGTTTAACTTAGAGATTCTGTTTTTTTGTTGTTAGCGGTAGTTTCCCGCCTTATCCGTTGTGGCCTACAGTCCTGTTTTCTGTGCTTGTGTACTGTGGTTTGGCCATTATGTCTAAGGATCAAAAAGAACACAAGCCCTCCGGGTTTAAAAAGTGTTCTAAATATAGCTACAAGATGTCCATAACTGATGGACATGCTGTTTGTGTATACTGCTTGGGGGTGATATACTTACAAGAGTCCTGTAGTTTTTGTCACACTTTCAGCCCCAGGGTACTACAGGAGAGAAAAAGTAAACTTATACTGAAGGGCCTTCTTAAGCCTTCTTTTGAGGAGTCCTTGGACTCTTCCTCTGGTTCACAGTCTAAAACCAAGCCTTCTAAGGCTAAGAAAAGATCTCCGGCTCCATCGGTTACATCGGAGCTACCGGAGAAGACTACCAAATTAGACTCTACCTCCTCTGCTACCTTGTCCTCGGGGCCGCAGGAGATAGCTGTGATTCTTGAATCTGCCTCGGCTCCAATCCTGTTAGAGCCCATTCGAAGCCGATCTCCTAGTGTCAGACAAGGATCTCCAGATAGGAGATCACAGTCACCTTCTCTCTCCTCCAAATCCTCCAGACTCTCTGATTTGGATGTGGATAGGATGGTCCAGAAGCTCCTGCAGTCGCCGGTTTTGGCAAAATTATTTTCGGCTCCAACCCAGTCAGCTCCGGAGCCAGTCCCGATGAGTGCACGCATGTTTCCTTCTCCGAGCACCTCCTTGTCTTCGGAGCCAGAGTGTTCGGCTCCGGGTGATGTTTTGCCGGCTCTGATACCTCTTAAGGCCTTATCGGTGCCGACGTAGGCTCCTACCATGTCGGCTCCGTCCTCTGGTTTCGGAAACTGGGTTTCCTCTGTCAGGCCCGAGGGGGATACTTCGGGACTTTTGTCGGTTCCAAGCCTCCCTCTCGGTGCTTCGACTCTGGGAACTTCGGTTCTGATCTTGGCCTTGGAGGTTGGTCGATCCTCGGATTCGGGGGGACCCACCTTCGAATCCATGAGGGGCGCACTGGCCAGATCCTCAGTCGCATCACCCGGATCGGTCATTCCATCCCCTTCCACGCCGGTGAGAGCCTCTGATGTCCCCCTATTGGTTGACAGCGGAGCCCCAAGGTCTGGGGATACCCCCATGAGCAGTCTCCAACTTTCTGAGGGACCCTCAGAGTCTATGCCTGAGGAGCCCCCAAGGAAGAAATTGTGCAAGAGGAAGTATATAGACTCCCAGGATGAGTCCCTCACCTCTGATACCGACCTCGAGGAGTCAGAGGAGTCCCCCAAGTCGTCCTCCAATGACGTCTCTTTCTCCGACATCCTGGAGATTTTGAGGCAGAGAGGCGGTTGGTCGTCCAAAACCCACTCTGAGGAGGAGTCGGTATTCCTCAAGGCATTTGGGGCTCAACCCTCCGCCTCCTGGGTGTCCCCACCCTTCCATGAGCTCCTGGATTTGATCTGTCGAAGGACGCGGGAGACTCCTGACTCGGTGGAACCTGTACCAAGATGCCCTAATAAATTTCTGTCAGCTCCCCCTGGGAAAGAGTTCCTGTCTAAAGAGGTTTCTGTGGATGCCATGGTGGTGGCGGCGGCCACTCAGCAGGAAGTAGCCGAGTCTTCTTCCTCCGTCCATCCTCCTAACAAGGAGTCCAGGAGTATGGATCGGTACGGGAAGCGTACCCTCTCTTCAGCGACCTTCACACTTCGGTCTCTGAACTATGTCGCTTTACTCGGCTCCAGAGAGATCTCCTTAAAGAGTTAGGAGATACTCTAATGGGTAACATACCTGAGGCATTAACACAGACGGTTAACGCCCAGTTGTCTACTCTTGGCTCGATTGTCAACTCGTCCATGAGGCTCATATCTTATGCAGCCGAAGGGGCGAGCAGGGCAGCTAGCTCAGATGTAGCCCTTAGGAGGCAAGCTTGGATGCACCTGTGTCATTTCGCGGAGGCCTTCAAGTCTTTTTTCACTGACTCCCCCTTTGATGGGTCCTCATTCTTTGGGACCAAAGTGAAAGACACCCTCACCAGATGCGAGCAAGAGGGAATGACCCTGTCTGCCGTAGGGGTCCATTTTTCCCTCCCATCTAGGCCTTACCCCAAGGCTCAGAGGGGAGGAAAATGTGGTTCAGAAAGTCACAGAAGTCTTTGCTGCCGGTCAAGGTGAGTCCCCCTTCAGAGGCAGAGGGGAGGGGGCGTCTATACTGGGAGACGCCGCCCTAGGGACAGAGGAGGCCCTCGCAATTTGGGAGACCGTGATTCCTTTCGCAGGCCTTCCTATCATTGTCCCTGATGCATTGCCCGACTGTGCTATTCCAGAGCCAGTCGGGGGACGCATTTCGTTGTACCCGGAAGCCTGGGCAAGTATAACTAAGGATCGATGGGTGCTTCGTATAGCTACCAGAGGTTATTCCATCCCCTTATTGTCAGACCCTCCTCCACCCAAGAGAATCCCCAACATTCCACCCAGTCAAAGGGATCACGTAACATTAGAAATCTCAAATTTGCTGGAAAAAGGAGTCATCCAACCGGTCCCCCCAGACCAGATTGGATTAGGGAATTACTCAAGACTCTTTTTGGTGCCGAAAAAAACGGGACCTGAGACCCATCTTTGATCTCAGCCGACTGAACCGCTACATGCTAAAGTCCAAGTTCTGAATGGTCACCCTTCAGTCTATTTTTCCGATACTGGGAAAAGAAGTATGGATGTGCTCTATCGATCTCAAGGATGCTTACTACCATATCAAAATGGACAGGGCATCCAGGAGTCACTTATGCTTCCGGCTGGGAGCCAGTCATTTCCAGTTTCGTGCCCTGCCCTTTGGCCTCACCACAGCCCCCAGGGTGTTGACCAAGTGTTTGACAGTGGTGACAGCTCACCTGAGACGTCAAAGATTCCAAGTGTTTCCATACCTGGACGACTGGCTCCTCACCGCCCCCACCAGGCATCATCTCATTCAGGCCAGGGAAAGACCATTGCCCTTTGTCATCAACTAGGAATTACCTTGAACCAGGGAAAGTCTGCCTTGCTGCCCTCACAGCGTGTCACATTTATAGGCGCAGAGCTAGACACCGTTCACATGCGGGCTTTCCTGCCTCAAGAAAGGATAGAGGTGTTGCAGGGTCAGGTTTGCACGTTGCTACCCCTCAAGAAGGTTCAGGCCAGATTGGTCCTACAGCTCCTGGGATCCATGGCAGCCACCATTATGTTAGTGCCCCTGGCCAGATTACACATGAGGCTTCTGCAGTGGCTTCTCTCGGCCCAATGGTCCTTTCAGAAACTTCCCCTGTCCCATCTGATCCTACTCACCGATCGGTGCAAACAGGATCTCTGTTGGTGGCTGAGCCCCACCAACTTGAACAAAGGGAATCCATTTATTCCTGACTCCAGTTGCCATGGTGACCACGGATGCCTCCCAGATAGGGTGGGCATTATCTGGACAGGACGGTCCAAGGCACCTGGCAGAATCACGAGGTACATCTACACATCAATGCTCTAGAGATGAGAGCAGTGTTACTGGCGTTGCAAGCACTGCAGAGCTCTCTTCCCCTAGGAACGATTGCAATTCACTCAGACAACATGTCTGTCGTGTGGTACCTGAACAATCAAGGGGGAACCAGGTTTTACCCCCTATGCAGAGAGGCCATGCGAGTGTGGAAGTGGGCAGTGTCTTCCCGACGGTTCCTAGTGGCAACGCACATTCCGGGAAAGGCCAATGTGATAGCAGACAGGCTGAGCAGGGCTATTCTTATGCCTTACGAGTGGTCCCTGAACCGCCGAGTTGTGGAGCAGATTTTCAACAGGTGGGGTCAGCCTTGCTGTGACCTTTTCACCAATCCCCTCAATGCCAGGTGCAGCAACTACTTCACTCTGATCCCCCCACAGGGGGTGTCACCCAGGAACGCTCTAGTCCACGATTGGCCTCCGGGTCTGCTGTATGCTTTCCCTCCATTTCCTCTGCTACCAAGAGTAATCCAGAAAGGCATTTCCTCGGAAAGCAAGATGATTCTTATTGCCCCACACTGGCCTCGCCAAGTCTGGTTCTCCTTTCTTCATCAGTATGCAGTGGACAGTCCTTGGACTCTGGACCCAGCACCAGACCTACTGACACACATGTTGGGACAATCCCATCCCTCCCTGAGGACCCTCAGGTTGACAGCCTGGCTACTCCACTTCCATCTTTAGTCAGACTTCATCGTTTTTCACCTGAGGTAGTACACATTTTATGTTCTTCTCATAAATCTTCTACCAGGAAGATTTACTCCAGCAAGTGGAAAAGATTTTCAATTTTGGCTCAAGCCAAGGGACTGGATCCTTTCACAGCCCCCATCCCTGCTGTCTTAGATTTTTTATCCACTCTTTTTCAACAGGGTTCTGCTCCTGCTACCATTAAGGTTCAGCTGGCCGCTAGTTCCAATTTTCATACCTCTTACGAACCTTCTCTCATGGCGCATAAGCTATGTAAGGCCTTTTTGAGGGGCACCTTGTTGCTTCGGGCTCCTGTGTCAGAACCCATCATGCCATGGGATTTAAATTTTGTGTTACAGGCCCTGACATCATCACCGTTCGAACCAGCTATCACCTGTGATTTAAAATTTCTGTCTTGGAAGACTGCATTTTTAATAGCTATCACATCAGCCAGACAGGTGTCGGAGATTCAAGCATTGTTCATCAAATCCCCGTATTTAATATTTCATAAGGACAGGGTTTCCTTGAGACCTAATCCTTCCTTCCTTCCAAAGGTAACCTCTGCTGTTAACCTCAATCAGTCCATTGAGTTGCCAGTTTTCTTTCCTCAATTTTCCAACAGGGCAGAGTTTAAGTTTCATCAACTGGACGTACACAGGCAGCTTCGTTTTTACTTACACAGGACGAAACAACTTCGTAAGTCTGACCAACTCTTTGTGTCCTTCTCAGAAAATAGAACAGGTTTCACTATTTCTACGATTACAATTTCCAGGTGGATTTCTGACTGCATCTCCTACGTTTACTCGTCGGCAGGCAGAGAGTTACCGTTCCCTGTCAAGGCTTACTCCACCAGGGCTGTTTCAGCTTCAGTAGCTTATCACGCCAGACTATCCTTGGATGAAATTTGTGCTGCGGCCACGTGAGCTTCTCCCCACACCTTCATTACTCATTACAAATTAGATGTGGCTTCTAGGGGCCGTGCTTCCTTTGGTTCCACTGTTCTCAGGAGCATCTTCCATTGAGCCTCCCAGGATAGAGGTGCTAGGGACGCTGTCCCGTGAGTAAGAATGTAGGCGAGATTGGACCACATAACATCTACAAGTTATGTATTCACCATAACACTTGATGTATGTGGTCCATCTCGCCTCACATTCTTACGTTCTCTCCCACCTTCACCCCTCCTGGAGGATTTGGAGGCGGCATTTGCCTCAGAACCCTTCAGTATTGGTTATTTTTTCTTTGCTGCCCTGGTTAGTGTTCTACTCTTCTGACTGTGGTTGTGCATGAGGTGTGACTATGAGCTACTGCAAACTAGATCTGGGGTTGCGGAGCGGTGCAACATGGGATGCCAGGTTAGCCCAGCCAATTAGAGACTTCGTGCTAGAAAAATATAAGTTGGCCGAGTCGGAGCCCATGTTCGGCTCCGAACCAGTGAGTAAGAATGTGAGGCGAGATGGACCACATACATCAAGCATTATGGTGAGTACATAACTTGTAGTTATGTACTGAGCTTCAAGAATGTAACCACAGCGTACCCTGCTGGAACATAGAAGATTAACTTGCAAAACTTAAGAATAGTTGAGGTTAAGTTACTTTATAGCTGGGCCATAAACAAAATATGTTCTCTCTCTCAGTTTCAGTTTAATAGCAGACACAATGTCTAGAACTATAAGTTCTTCTGTTGTCTTAACAGAAAAATAATTACTAGGTTTGAGATGTGAAGGTGTTTTATTGTTTTATGACTTCCTAGCAGATGCAAAGGTCTGAGAGCTATGCATTTCTTACACAGAGATCTGAAATTCTGTTAAGTTTCTATTTAGCCTGGGAACTGAAATCAGGTGGCAAGGAGTGATGTCATCCAAGTTGGCCCAGCAGTAATGTTTGATATTAATTTGGGAACTCTCTCAGAGAGAGACTGTACTTTAGGTATTTTGTCTTGGACCTAGCAAGAACATCCACTCATCATCACCATCTGCACATGCCTTGCTCTGTAAGTAAGATTTAGGGCATTGTATCTCTTTTAGATATAAATAGAAATATAGTAAAGATTAGTTTACATGTTTTCTGTATTTATTTGAGACAGTCCTGCAGGGATATTTTAAAATATTTCCTGTGATTTTGAATTCTGAAGTAACTGTGTTGAGTTACTGATTATTGTTTTGTTCGTTTATTATTAAATATATTTAAACCTATCTTTGTGGCTGATATCTGAGACACATATTTAAGCTCTTAAGCGTACTTGCTTATGTATTTGGTGACACAGTACAGGCCACTCCTAATAGCCTGGCGCTTGGCCAAAACTACCATTTGGATTAATAGTAACATTACACAGTAGGATTGGACACCCTTTGTTAAGGGCCTTAAGTTGCTGATTAAGAGTTGGCTTATGGCAGCTAGAACTACCTTATAGTCAGGGCAAAAGGGGGCATAGCTAGTAAACCTGTGACAGCCTTCCCCAGGTATATGTGTGTGCTTGTATATAAATCAGATCTCAAAGTGTGAGTGTGTGTGTGTGTGTGTGTGTGTGTGTGTGTGTGTGTGTGTGTGTGTGTGTGTGTGTGTGTGTGTGTGTGTGTGTCAGCCAGCCAGCCAGCTACTTGGGCAGGGAGAAGAAGCACTGTTTGGTCAAAGAGGGTGCTTGGAGGTCTTATCTTAGCCATTTGGCTGAGATCTTAACCCTATAGCTGTGCCAATGTGGAGTCTTATTGGGTATCTGGAGAAAGAGGGAGAAACCAGTCCCAGACTTATTGTGATGCCTGTGTGCTCTTAAGGGAAGTTGTACTTTACTGTGTGTGTAGTTGTCATCCTCTCAATGTGTGCATCCCCTAGCTGTTGCCTGTGGTTAGTATTGAGATTATACTTGGAATAGAAAGCAGCTGGAGATACAGTAGCTGTAGTGAACAAAAAGGCAGGACATGAAACACCCATCTAATAAAAAGTTTTGTACCCCCACTAAGCAGCTGCCAAGAGTGACAGTGACTCTGATTCTGATAGTGATGGCTCCAGCCTACAGTTAGTAAACATGTGAACAAAGAACAGGGATTTGTAACCCCTACATCTACTATGCAGATCCTTCACTCCTTGGCAGTAGGTTCACCTCAAATGCAAAAATGGTTGACATTGTCCAACTTATTTGAAAGTTGAGTGTTTTTGCAGCTTTATCCATAAATGGTAAAGTGGGACAAAGTTTCATAATCAGGTGGTCCATAGAAACGAAAAGATTAAATGGACTAATGAAGTAAAAGTGAGACACTGTCACTTTCTCACTTGTCTGTTGAAAAGGGGAATTTAAGGACAGAATGGCAGAAATTATTTAGAAGCTATTAAGGAACATACGAGTTTCATTAGAATGGCTCACTAGTGATTGTGGTTGAATGAAAATGGAGTTTAAAACAAGGTAGAAATAGAGAAAGAGATATGGCAAAAAGTTCTATGAATTGTTTGTAGAGATTAACAAAGGTTAAAGTATTGTAGAAAAAGTGGAGTCTCACAGAACACTAATTGGAACAATCGCAGAGTGTTACAGGGAAAATAATGGTAAACTTGGTTAATATCCATGAGATTAGAAAGGTTGTTAGCTATTATCATTTACTAACAACTTCAGAGCACAAAAAAACGTTTAACACAAAAAAGACATGGGCAACGGTAAGTAGAAAAGGTCATAACCAAGTTTAAGGAGTCTGTAACAAGAAGAATAACCAGAGATCCTATAGAGGTATTAGAGACATTTTGTATGTTTTATGAATATGTGTATAAAGCAGATGAGTGTGTAATCCATGTAAAGGCATAAATGGAAATGTTTGTGTAACGCTTAATTGTGCCAAAGTTGGAGGAAGATGAGAGTCAATAGTTAATAGCTAAGATATAGGGGAAGTTACCTCCACAGAGAGACAAGTCACCAGTGGAGTTATGATGCACCATCAACAGGGGTCTATATTGCAACATCGAACTCTTAAAACAGCGAACGATGTTACATCGGCACATTTTCAGCGAAAGCTGAAAATGTCGAATCCGAAGAACAGCGATTTCTTTCCTAGCGTGTTCCAACCCCCGCAAAAAAAACACATTACACACTTCCAAACACATACACACATACCTAATCGTAATTATACCCCCCCAAAAAAAACAGTAAACAACTAAATACACATATGCACATAACCCAAACATACATTTAACGAAAAAAAAACAGTAAACATTTTAAACCATATGCACTTACCTTAACCCGCACCCTAACCCTAAGGTCAGTAACTCCCACACATTTACATAAACAGCTCCAAACATACACACTTACCTTCACCCTAACTCTACCCCCCCAAAAACAAAAGTAAACAACTGAAAACACATACACACGTAACTCAACCATACATTTAACATAAAATATAAAACAGTAAACACTTTCATACATATGCACTTACCTTAACCCACACCCTAACCCTAAGGTCAGTAACTGTTGCACAATCACGCTCGGGAGCTATACCGGACAAGGGACCACACTACACTTCAGAACACAGCAAAACAACGAAGCGGTCTAGCGACTTCTTTCCCAGGGAAAAATTTCACTGAACAGCCACTTCGCTGTTTTGCTGATTCGCTCTATATGTGTCGACGAAAACGCATTTGACATAATGCATTTTCGTTGTACTCCTAGGAACCCCATCAACAGAACAGTTTGGAGGGACAGGTATATCTTACAGAGGATATCACTGCTCTGAAACAGTTGGAGGGACAGGTATATCTTAGAGGATATCACTGCTCTGAAACAGACTCCCCAGCCATGTAAAACAAAGCTAATCCCTACCCTTATCCAAGTGCAACTTGGATCTCTGGATGGAAAACAGAAACTTTACCTCAGGAATGCCCACTGTACTACTAATAGATAGATGTAGCTCCTAAATGCTTTATCCCAGTTGTGGGTCCCCTCATATCATCTGTGGTATTATCCCAGTTATTCTCATTAGGGGCAATATATAATTATTGACCATTGGATGGATAAGGCCAATCTAACACCAAATGGGATAGGTTATTTCAAGCACCAAAAGGGAAACTGACCAGATTAAAATGTCCCACAAAGGCAGCTAGCCTGGTACTTACCTTTGAAGTTGAGAGAAAAGCAGTGACATATAATCAGTTAATAGGGAAGTCTCCAGGAACAGACAGTATTCCTGTGGAAGTTTGGAAGTTGAGAGGGAAGAAAGTGATAAGGATCTGAAAGGTTTTGTTTAAAAACACTTTAAAGGAGAATGCCAACATATTGCAAGAAACCTGTGGTGACGCTATTACTTATAGAGAGTAAAGACCCTTCGTACCCAGCTTCAAGTAGATCTACTTCAATTTTAAACCATGATTATAAAATGTCTATGTACAATATTAGCCAAGAGAATGGCAAAAACGATGCTGAAATTGCTAGATCTGAATCAGTGTGGTTTTAGAGGGAAGGCAAACATTTGACAACATTAATAGTACAACAATGATCCAGAGCAAAGCAGAATGTAAGAAAATGCAGCTACTGTGGGTCTTGATGCAGAGAAAGCATATGTAGAGTCAGTTGAGATTTTATGAGTAGGGCAATAGCAACATTTGTGTTCCCTGATTCAATAATAGTGTTAATCTTGAGGATATGTGAATGGTCCACGGCAGCAGTTAAGGTGGAAAGGTTCCTCTCTGACGAGCTTTGTTTGAACAGAGGTATCAGGCAAGGGTGTCCTCTCTCTCTTTTATTTGTTTTATATTTAAAGCCATTAGCAAAGAAAATAAGATACTTAAATGGTATGATAGTCAAGAAAACTTAGCTTTATTTGCAGATGATATTATTTTGCACTTAATAAGTCCAGAAAATGACATTCCATTGCTGTTGAAGATTTACAGATACTTTCATGTTTTTTCGACATATAAAGTAAATGAAGAAAAAACAAAGGTTATAGTGGTAAACTATGTTTCCACACATGAATTGGTTCTGCAATACCCATATTTATGGGAGACGTGACAAGATGACATTTTTAGGTGTCTGTATGCATATATGTATTAAAACGGGTTTTCTTGTGGCGGCCATGGATATGTGGGAATAAATTTAAAAAAGGTTAATACAGAAATTGAGAAGCTGGGTGCTCTTTTGTGATTATGGGTAACAAGGTGCAAGTAGTAAAAATGTATTAGTCCCTTTAGTTTTATATGCACTTCTGGTGTATTTTTTTTTATCAACCAGAGGAGAAATTGCAGATGGTAATTAATGAAGAGTTGACAGAATTAATTTGAAAGGTAAAGAGGGCAAGAGTTAAGTGGGTTAAGTCTATTCTCTCCACAGAATAAGGTGGTTTAGGTTTAACTGATGCCCTTCTATTCATATGCTGCAGTATTCATAACATGAGGGAGTCCATCTCCAGCTGACTCATATCTCCGGACAGTATACCAAAGTCTAAATGCTACTGTAAGGTATGTGCGACGCCGCACATCAGTTAGCGTACGTTGGCCATAAAGAGACATCGGGTATAAAGCAGACATCAGCACATAGCTACCCCAGAACTTTTCTGCCGCCTGTCTGATTGCCAGCTCCGGTTGTCGCTTGTCAGAGAAATGACATTTGTGCTACAGATAAGTGCCCCGTTGGGGCTTTTTCTTTATTCCTTTTGGCTAGTGAGTACATATCAGCTAGGAAGGGCAAGTGTCAGTGTGGAAGGCAGATTCACACGAGCTTTGCTTGTTTTGTCTAGGCCTAGATCAGAATCACACCTCCTGCGCTATCTGTAAGGCCTATGTTCCAAAAATCCTCTATAGCCGTCTAGCCTCCCTTGGGTTATACTTGAAAAATCAACACCTTAAGCTTTTAGCTCAAGATACAGAACCGATGTTGGGCCCTTCAGACGAGCTGCTACTCAAGAAGGCCAAGAAGCCTTTGCCTGACCCAGCTGCTGCTCCCTCTATTTCAGTGTTCCTCCCGAGGTCGATGAAGGCCCGGAGGCCGCTTCAGAATCTGCATAGCCTCCTTCGCCTGGTACCAATGTGGAAGCCATCAAGGAATCTGCAAGCAAGTCCCAGAGGGATTCGCAGGAATCCGATACAGGCTCTTGGGGCAAACAACAGCTGGTTATCTCTGAAGGCCCATGTGGTGTCACTCAGATTGTTGTGGATGAAGATGTTCCGACCGACATCAGGCCCATCAACCTTTCACCACCTGGCTCCTGAGGTGCCAAAGAAGAACAAACTTAAAACTAAACATGTTTCTCTGGTTCCTCAGGGCCAGGCTGTTGATCTAATTCCTGACTGGCAGGCCTTTACCCAAGACCTCTTTAATGCCTTCATGGCCCTCCACCAGACCTCAGCCCCTTCCGTTTCTTCACTGGCCTTTTCTCCTTCTACCCCCTTGAAGAGGCCTTCAGAATATGTCTCTTCTGAGGAGGAGGATTTATCAAGGGGATGAGTCACTAGCTGCTCTACTCAGATTGCCTCTTCACTAGGATATGCCTCCCTAGAGGAGGAATCTAATGGTACAGATTGCCCTGGGGAGGGTATTTCCTTTGGGGAGACCATCTTGAAGATGAGGGATTTTTTTAATTGGGATTGCTCCCAGGTCTTTGAAATCCAGAAGAGGTACTATGCCCTCGTTCAGATGGAATCCCCTAATTCATCAGCCATTCCTCCTGTCCTGCCAGCCTTCTTGGATGCCTTCACTGCAGTTTCCAAGTGCTCATCTTCCTAGCCCCCAGCTTTCAAATGCCTAGACAGATTTTACAAGGTGCCTGAGGATGCCAAATTCCTTTTTAAGGCATCCTCTGCTGATCCAGCTACTGTTTCAGTGGCAGCAGGTAAAGCTTCTAAGCTTTTGCCTTCCACCTCTCTGCTCCCCTATGATAAAGAGAGCAGGGTCTTGGAGAGACTGGGGGGAACAGTGTATACACCTGCAGCCTTGGTGTCCAGTGCAATGAACTGTCAGATACACATGGCCAAATATTCCCTGGCTCTTCTAGCAGATGCAGTGAAACTCCTGTCAGAGCTCCCAGATTCACCCACCAAAGCCAAGCTCTCAGCCTTTCTTGATTCTTCCTCTCAGGTTACCAGGCACTCCATCAAATGCAGCTGTGATGCTGTGGAGGCCTCGGCTACAGCTGCAGCTATGGGGTTTGCCCTGAGAAGGTATTCATGGCTTAGATTACAACCATTACCAGATTATATCGAAGCTAAGCTTATGGATGCCCCTCTAGACAACAAAGCCCTATTTGGCAGTGCAGCAGCAGAGCTTTTTAAAACGCTTCAGGAGAAGGGGAAGGAACTCCACAATTTAAAACACATTTTTTTCTCTCCTACTCCCTGTTTCCAAAGAAACTACCCAGCAAGACCCACCTTTCTTAGGAAGGCAACTAAACCTTTCCCATCCAAAGGTAAGAGGGATTCCAGAAGACAGGTTCCCTCTAAGTCTTCTTCCACACCTTCTCAGAAACAGCCTTTTCAGGCCAAACCTAGTAGTCTGTGACTACCAGCCACCGGATTCATCCACCTGTCTTTTTCTTCACCTTTGTCTTTCCCGGCTTGGAAACAGATAACCCAGGATTTTGGGTCCTTTCCATCATCAGTCAAGGCTATTTCATGGTATGGGAAAGCCCTCCTTCCTTCAGGTGCATCCCACAGCCTCCACAAGACCAACTGGAATTCTTCCCACTAGTCCTCTCCTCTCTCCTTTCTCAGGACACTATCCAAGTGGTACCACCCTTTCAAAGACGAAAAGGATTTTACTCCAGGGATGTTTCTGGTCCCAAGAAATGATGGCCTTTGGAGGCCCACTCTGGATCTCACCATTTAAACACCTTTCTGAGAGTCCCCACCTTTCGCATGTTGACTCTACCTACTCTTCTCCCTCTTATCCTTCCCCAGGCCTTCATGGTATCATTGGACATAAAAAAAAATGTTCATTTTCACATCCCCATTCACCATCGTAAGTTCTGTGCTTTGCCCTTTGGTCTGTCTATGGCATCGAGGGTATTCACAAAATGTTTAGCCCCTGTCACAGCCTACTGCAGGCTACAGGGAATGCAGATGTTTCCATATTTAGATAACCTGCTTCTCCAGGCTCCATCTGCAGAAACCCTTCTGGACAATCTTTTCTGCACAATGTCACTTCTGAAAGGGCTAGGATTTACTATCAAGCTTCAAAAGTCTTCCGTGATCCCTTCCCAAGATCATGTCTTCCTGGGGTGCAAGATTCTAACAAGCGGAATGATATTTTGTTTACCCTCAGAAAAGATCCTGTCTTTACCTCCTATTTTCAGGACCTACTATGTCTTCAGTCTCTGACCGCCAAGGAGATCATGTGCCTCATGGTATGCTTGGCCTCAACTATTCCAGTGCTTCTTTTTGCCAGACTGCATATGAAGAAATTTCATTGGTTCCTAAGAACATTTTGGAAGCAACACTCTCACCCTCTTGAATTTACTGTTCCCCTCCTACCCTGTCTGAAGAAGGAGTTAGAGTGGTGGATTCTCCAGGTCTCCAGAAATGCAGGCTTTACCCCTTCAACCTCTTCCGCCCACCCAGGGTCTGCACAGGGATGTGTCAGACACAGGATGGGGTGCAATTCTGGAACATTAGAAAGTTAGAGACATGTGGTCCCTACCTCAGGCAATGGAACACATCAACATAAAAGAAATGAGAGCTTTGATCTTTGCCCTCAAAGTCTTCAAGTCCGGGATTTCACCAAGGGTTCTAACGTGGTTCACAGACAATACCACAGTTCTTTGGTACATCAGCAAGCAGGGGGCGGGGGGGCACAGAGTCCTGTATCCTCTGCAGACTGGCATTGTATGCCTGGGAGCTAGCCCAGCAGAGTCAGGTTTCTCTTCAGGCTATTTACATTCCCTCCGCTCAGAATGTGATGGCAGACACATGACTCAATCCCACGAGTGGATGTTAAACAGGGATGTGTTTCTGGATCTGGTCCATCGCTGGGGTATTCCTCAGATCTTTTTGCCTCCCCCCATGAACAGACAGCTTCCCAAGTATTGTGCTAGGATACCACATCTTGGGGTATGGAAGGTGGATTTATTATCCCTTCCATGAAGGGGATGCTTTTGTACACATTCCCCACTTCCCACTTATCCAGAAGATCCTGCTGAAAATTCTGTAGGAACATCCGAAATCTTGCTTTTGGCCAAGACAGCATTGGTGCCTTTCCACCTACATTTAGCCAAGGGCATTTGCCACAAGTTATCCCACAGAATGGACTTACTCATACAGGAAAACGGAACTCTAGTTCATTCACAAATGCCGACCCTAAACTTCACACTGTGGGTGATAAGGCTTTAATCCCCTTCAGACACCTTTATTCTGAGGATGTGCTACAAGTTTTACAGCAGGCCAGCAAACCCAATTCTTTGGAAATCCTATGTCTCCAAATGGAAGAGGTTTTGCATCTGATGTATCAAAAAGCACTTAGTCACTGCCAGTAGAGGTCCCAGTGATTTTGTCTTACCTGTATGAATTAATGAAGAGTGGCTTGTCTTATTCTTGAGTCAAGGCACATCTTTCTGCCATCTCTGCATATCTACTAATGTACCCTCCTTTAGATTCCAGGCTGGAAGTCAAGCTGTTCCTAAAAGGCATCCTTCACATTAGACCACCAAGGAAACCAGTGCCTCCTCCTTGGGATCTCAATTTTGTCTTGGAGAAACATACCCTAGCCCCATTTGAACCAGCAGTGTCATCTTCCCTGCAACATTGTACATGGAAAACAGTTCTTCTACTGGTTATTACCTCTGCCAGAAGGGTCTCTGAGCCGCAGACCCTTATGGGTGCCTCTCACTTCACAGTGTTTCATAGGGACAGGATTTCTCTTTGGACTAACCTATCCCTTCATGCCTAAGGTGGTAAGTGAGTTATCCCTGAATCAGGCAGTCTCCCTACCTTTTTTCCACCCCACCCTCAATTCTCTAGTGAGAGGATTCTTCACACTTTAGACTTACATAGGCAACTCAGATACTGCTTGAGCAAAATTAAAGTCTATCCGTAAGTCCAAGAGATTGTTTTCCTGTCACCTAAAGGCCCTGGGTCAACCTGTTTCCAAGCTTCTATTTCTTCTTGGATTTCAAAAACCATCTTTTTCTGTTACTCAGCCAATGGAAAGCATCTTTCCTCACCTGTGAGGGCACATTCCACGAGAGGAGTGTCCTCCTCTGGGCCTTCTTTAAAGGATTGGACACAGCTTCTATTTTGGAGGCAGCTACCTGGTCTTCTGTTCATACTTTCACCAAGCACTATAAACTGCATGCCATTTCCAGGTCCAGGGTGGCATTTGCCAGAGCTATTCTCTTTGGCTTTGTGGAAAATGTTTCTGCTCCTCCTCCCAGTTCCTCCTCTGCTTGAGGTTTGGCATTCTCTTTCATGTTTTGAATACTACAGCATATGAATAGAAAGACAGAATAGTTGTGTAAAATTTTAACCATAACCATAGATGTCCTTCTCTTCTGTATGCTGCAGTATTGCTTCCCCCCACGCCTTCCCCCTGATGCTTGCCTAGTCCCATGTTTTCTCACTTTATCAGGCTGGTGCTTTGTGGAATTAATTTCTGAGGTAGGTGCGTGCTAATGTACGCTAACTGATGTGCGGCATCGCACATACTTACAGTAGTATTAGACTTTGGTATTCTGGCCGGACGTACGAGTCAGCTGGAGGCGGACTCCCTCATATTATGAATACTGCAGCATATAGAAGAGAAGAACATCTATAGTTTATGGTAAGACTACACAACTATTCTTTTTGATGGGATACTTTAGACCTATTCAGTTAAGACTCGTACATAACAGAAGCAGAAAGTTATAATCAAAGTGGAAAAGGATGATAATGGAACTGGAGAAGGACTTGCAATATAAAGAGAAACTTGGATTTTCAATGCAGGTCCTTAAGGAGAATAACAAGAACCATAGAGAATATTATATTCATAAGATAGCGGAATGTATTTTAAGAACTAAGCCAACAAGGGAGTTGAGAATGGAGATTTTGCCAATAGGGATGACCAAAAGTAGGGGATAGAAGAAATAGGCAAGTGAAAGCAAAGGAACCAAAGTATTTGGGAGCAAATAGTTAGAGAGGGGAAAGCAACAGTGTGTGATGAAGCTAATCAGATGTTTGGATTGCAGGTAAGAAACTGCCTTCCCTTCCAGGGATTGATAATAGATTACAGGCAAAGATAAATGGATGTGGAGTGCTGTGTAGAGCACCAGTTCTGGTAGAGTTTTTAGTTAAATATAGCACAAAAGCTGTTGTTTAGAAAGAGATAATTAACAGGGCGTATACAGTAATGAGTATTATACAATGACTGGCCATTAGCATTCAAAAAGTAGCGTACTTATTGATCAGCCTAACCAGCTTGCCTGTTGTAAATCCGAGCATATACCAATGGAAAAAGGTCCAGTTGCCCAGACTTTCATCTGTTGATATGTACTGTAATTTTTTTTAAACAAAAATAAATAAAATTAGAAATCCAGACAGTCCAGACATATGAGGGAGACAGGATGGAGAAAATCAGGTACATTATTCAAAACTAAAGAAATGTACCTGATTGTCCTTGTATTTCCTCCATTCTGTCTCTCTCCTACCCCTAAAGTGTCCGAAACCTTTTGTTTTGTTTTTTTTGTTTTTTTTTTTAAAAAGGAAGCAACAGAAACCTTCCTTTCTCCATTACTTCCTTTCCAAAGTACTGATGTACTGAGTAAGCATGGGAACTCAAGTCCTACACATATGCACAGTACATGAAAAAAGCAACAGGATTTGCAGCAGAAGTGGATGAACACCACAGCGCCTTTATACAAAGGTATTATTTAAGGAAACCAGAAAATTAAAAGAGAAAAGCTTTGAACACAACCAATAAACATCCAAAACAAAGCACCTAGGAACCAACAAAATGAAGCCACCAACACAGCATAGATAGGAGCAAAAAAGCTTTATTTAACATTGCAAAACACCACGTTTTCGTCCTAGTGATATCCAGGACTTCATCAGAAATTAAAAATACATTGTATTCCCTCCTTATATACCTCCTTCCTAATTACCTTGTGATCATAATTAGTCCCAATTAGATAACATGAGCCATAAAATTTTAATAATATATAATTAAAACACTCATACTAAAATTGCTGTAACGTTTGTTCAATAAATGCAATGCTAATCCACTCTGGTTAACACGTTCCTCAACATTAGTATAAAAATATAAGGTCATATAATAAATGTTTCAGAACAATTGCACATGCATCCACAATAAACAAGTACCTATACATGAAAGTAAAACAAACATGTCACCCTCCCCATATTGAATAAAAACCTAATAGTGCATATGTATACATAATGAAATAAGGATGCACTAAAAAGTAACCTAACAAGGTAAAACATTTCATGTAACCTAGTTTTGTATTCATTTTTTCATTTTTAATACATATGAAATTAATTGTGTGAAAAATTGATTATGTAAGGAATACCATTAACCTGTTCTTTGTTAGAGCTTGGCAGATCTTAATGTAAGAACTGGTAACTAGATTACTAATGTTGAGGAACATGTTAACCAGAATAGATTAGCATTGTACTTATTGAACAAACATTACAACAATTTTAGTATGAGTGTTTTAATTATATATTATTAAAATTTTATGGCTCATTTTATCTAATTGGGATTAATTATGATCACGAGGTAATTAGGAAGGTGGTATATAAGGAGGGAATACAATGTATTTTTCATTTCTGATGAAGTCCTGGGTGTCACTAGGACGAAGTGGGGTTTTGTAACGTTAAATAAAATAAAGCTTTTTTACTTCTATCTACGCTGTGTTGGTGGCTTCGTTTTGCTGGTTCCTAGGTGCTTTGTTTTGGATGTTTATTATTTAAGAAAAATAAGTAATTTTTTTCTTAAATGTCATTGTATAATAGCAGTAACGGACTCTGTGGTGTGGTATATTGAAGATTTATCCATAGTTGGCTTTATTTAATCACTTGGGCTTCGCCCTTGTGATTAAACCACACTAACCATGGGTAAATCTTCTTTTTCACTCTGGCTAGGCTTATAAATGCCCTAGGGCAGATAGCCTAGTATGAACCTATGAACCTAATATAATACACCAACATTGTCAGTTATTGCTATAGTAACTATAAGAATCCATCAGAAGAGGTTAGCAAAAATTGGGAAGAGAGAATGGAAAGGCAAGGAACAATGGGAGGACATCAGTATGGCTCCCAAGTGTTCAACAAAGTCCTGAAGGTTTAAAATATTTCCTTGGATGTGTTTGCATAGGTATTTCTATACCTCAAGCAGACATCAGAGAATTTTTCCTCAAGTAGACAGCAAATGCTGGATGTGTGATGGGAAATAGAGACATAATTAGGAACATGTTCTGAAAATGTAATGAGTTAGCAGATTTTAAAAATTCCCAACAGAGTAGTTTGTCAGAAATGTTGGGGAAGCAATTGACTACAATTCAAAATAAATGTCTGAGACTGTTAGGACTTAGAAGCAAAAACTCTCAGTCATCCTTCCAGTAGTGCAAAACTTTGGGGACGTATTTGATAATGCTTCTTCAAAGACAAACTACCATTGCACACCACCACATGTAAAGCCTGACACATTTTGTGAGATGAAAGAAGAGTACAAATGGCTGTTTAAGGACCCCATAGCAGACACTGCAGTTGTTTACTCCGGTGCTTCTAAGGAGTCCATGGTGGCAACATGTCCATATACTCATCCACTGACAAGGAGTGGAGATTCTTAAGAGATGGTAAAAATGTCTGGCCCATTGCAACTTCATCTTGGCTATAAATTGCCAGGCAGCCAAAGTCCTTTTTTATTCTCAAGCAGCATGGTCATATTGCTAATGATATCGACAAGTCTGTGAGAGAAAGAATAGTGAAACCGTTTCAAGAGTGCAGCCATTGACGGGAAATGCTCTATTTTAAACTGTCAGTATGATCCCAGTTTGAGTGGCTGTCATTAGAATGGGGGTTAGGAGGTATCTTTCTGTGTGGCATCTGTATGTCCTCCCTGTATTTTCATGGGTTTTCTCTCACCTTCCAAATATATGAGGTAGGCAGATTGCTATTCAAAACTGTTAATAGGTATGTTTTGTGTGTGTGTGTGTGTGTGTGTGTGTGTGTGTGTGTGTGTGTGTGTGTGTGTGTGTTTGAGAAATAGAAGAAAGGTCTTGCAATCTACTTGTGTTCCCTACTTTGTAAATGGCAGTGGCTGTTCACGGAGTCAAAATAGGAGTCAAATGCAACAGATAAGAATGGATGGTGGTTACAGATCCATCCCCTACCAGATAATAAAGAATAGTTGTTAAATACTTCACTGCATACATACTACATCTTTACCTCTTTCATTCCCAGGAGATTTTGTTCAAACTGTTGATGGAAACAAGGGGAGCCCATGCAATCTGCTGGATAACCTCGCCACCATCCAGTTCCTACATATTTTTAAAACTAATGCGACTAAGCCCTTATTTCATAGAACTCAAAGGTGGATCAGCATAAACAGAAAAAAATGCAATATAAAAAATGCAATAAGCTTGGGCGGGGGGGGGGGGGTAACACAAGCATCAGAGCTGTAGACTGCACATTCCTTTCATTGTTGGACCTTCCCAGCTAAGATTGCCTTCCTTATCTTTTCCCATCCCCCAAATCTTGTATTGGAGAATCTCCTCCTCTGAAAAAATGATGCCTCCAGAGTTTGGACTGTTGGGTAAAGAATATTGTAACCTCATGTTACTGTAGAATTTATACAGAATCTTCCATTCCTCAGCATGCCACTTTTATCACCTATTAGCTGTAGATGGTCAAACCCATTCTTCAACAGCTACATGAAGACAAATCCAAATTATTTTTCCAACAATAGAGTAAGAAAAAGGCTTTATTCCGCACTATCCCTGATACCTGGAAAAAGTCTATCGGGGCTAAACAACTTTGTAGCAGTAAATAAAATTCAGAAATATTACCTTGCAGTGATTCCAGATGTCTCTTGTGAGGAGCAATAGGAGTAGGAGCAGAAGAGACAAAAGAAGGTTTGAGAGCCAAGATAGCCTTAAAGAGGTCTAGAGAGAAGCCCATCCACTTCTTTTCCTGGGATGTCTGAGGAGAGGAAAGGAAACATTTAGGTTTTCTGTTCTTTTCTTCTTCTTTGGTGTGATGTATGTTTTAACAAAACATGTAGGATCCAACCCCAGAAGTACCTTGATTAGCGACCCATATATTTTTTTCTCTTGGTGGTGATTGCAAAATACCCTCATGCACCTAAGATGTTTAGACAGAGCTCTTCTTTCTCACAATCATCAGTAAAAGCAGTCATTTCAGACACGAATAGAATGCTACACTGGCCTTTGGTGGGTCACAGTAGTGGGAGTTGGAAAAACCATTTAACATACCATGAGATGTTCTTCATGTTTCACTGTTGCAGTCATCACCTGTGGGTTATCCCTTCTGTGGTTGCCCTCGGCCAGCCCGAATACCAGAGTCGATGTTTTTCTGTGTCGGCTGCAGTCGCTTGCTGGCTGACGTAAGGTCGTCAGTGCTATAAAGGAAGGCAACCGACGTCATTACCCCAGTCTTTCTTGCCATGGAGCCCATAGCAGAAGCAGTTCACAAGTGTGCCGATCGGTCACTACCAGAGTTCGTATTTCAGCTGAAAATGTCTAAAGGTAAGTACCCCATTGGGTATCCTTTTTTCTTGCACTAACCGATGTCTGAAAAAGTTAACAATTGTCTTGCCTGTGGAAAACAAATACTACACAGAGACTTCTATTCTTACTGCATCACTTATTTAGGCCCAGACCATGATGTCCCCTGTTGCCGGTTCTGTGCCCTCTTTAACACGAGAGCCATTCGTCGTAGAGCTCTTTTTGTAGCCAAGTATTTTAGTCATCCGTGTTCGCTTTCCAAAATGGTGTCCGTCAGCCAACAATTCGTAGACATTCTGAAAAAATATAAGGATAAAGATAGAGACAGGACCACACAAGGCTAAGCCTTCCGATGACTCTACCACTAAATATCCAGAGGAAAAAACGTTGTTAGCACACAGCAGGTACGTTAGCAAAAGTGTGTTTAATATAATAGAACACAGAGAAAGTAAGCGCTTTCATGGACAACTCCCGCTTCATCAGACTAACATTAAACAGGTTTAACAAAACATTTTAACATTAAACAGGTTCTGGATATCTACAATTTTACATCGTTGGCTGCAGTATCCATGTGAAGATTTTTTCTTGTGACTCTACCACTAAGCAGGTCATCAGTTCTCCGGAATTCAATGAGGCGCTGTCACAGCCCCTGATGCCCGATTCAGTACCTTCGCAGGCCTCTACTGAGTCCCTTTCGGAGTCCAGTATGCCACAGAAATCTTCTTCGTTTTCCAAGCCTTTGGTTGTCTCTGCAGCTGTTGGGTCCAGAGCTGTGGCGCAGGCACCGGTTTCCATGGAGGTATTTCGTACTACTGAATCTAGACAAAAAGACAACGTCTTTTCCTCCAACTACTGTTTCTCTCAGATTGATGGATACTCTTAGGCCTAGAGGCAAGGCCACTCATAAGAAAATTGCCTCTAGCCACCATTTTACCACTGCTCCCACCACCCCAAGCTCAAATGCTTAAAATGGCAGAGGATCTTATCACCCTTATCAGGGGTAGTCAGGCCGCACCTTCTAAAAGGAAAATACACCCTTCCACTGAAATACTGACAGAACAGGATTCTGAGGAGTCTGATTATTCAGATTTTGAAGAGGAACAACAACCTCTTAGTGCTATGAGGATTCAGATGCAGAGGAATCCATTCCTTCTGCCTCCCCACCAGAAGATCTTTACTTTGGGGAAACCCTTCACACCCTCAGGGAACATTTCCACTGGGAATCCCAGGACTTCCCTAAGTCTAACAAAAACTAAGAGTGTTTCTAAACCTGCCCCAGCACAGACCCTTGGCCATCCCCCCTATCTTAGAGGTGGTTGATGATGTCTAACATGAATCCAGCTTAACTCCTGACGCCCTCCCACCTGCTCCCAGAAAACCTGACGGGTACTATAGAGTACTGGACTCTCACAAATACCTGTACAGAAATCCTGCTGCAGACCCGGAGGTCAATACACAGGAACCAAAAGGAGCTAAGGCTAGCTCTGCAAAGAATCCTACTTCTCCTGACAAGGACTCCAGAGCTCTGGACAGATGGGGTAAAAAAGTATACACCTCTGCAGCCTTAGCTATCAGAGCACTCCGCTGTCAGTTCTACATGTTAAAATATCAACAACACACTTTGGAACTATTAAAAGAAAAGATGTCTACCTTTCCTGGCTGTGCCAGTTCAAAAGAGCTAGTAGATTTACTGCACTCTATTTGTCAAGTGGCTAAACACTCTTTACACAGTGGATGTGAGGCTCTAGAAGCCTCAAGCAGGGCAGCAGTGTCAGGATCTGTCATTAGAAGACGTGCATGGTTGAAGGAACAACCTTGATCATGTCAAATCTAAATTACTTGATGCAGCATTGGATAAGGACCACTTGTTTGGAGAAAAAGCAGAAGAGGTGCTTAAAAAGATGGAAGACAAAGCAAAAATCTATGCAGACAGTAAAATATTTCCTTCAGGTACAGCCTCCTAGGTTCAGCAGGAATTTTCCCTCAAAACACTGGTCCTTTTCTGCACCTAGCAGACAGGGGCAAGGTAAGCCCCGCAGGGACAGACCACCCAGTTGAAGGTCCTGCTTGTCTAAAAAATAAACTGGTATTAAAAAAAGTGAAATTTAAAACTCTCATTGATAGTATTAAAGTGCCCTTGCAGGGGTGCTTTGCCCTTCTATCCCACAGCTTACCAGCTTTGGGATCATTACTTTGAAGTAGAGGAAGTATTCAAGCTTTGAGATCACTGCTTCGAAGTAGACACTTCAAGGTACCACAACCCTAGACTTGGTATATATTCCCCCTACCCTACATTCCCTTTTGTAGCTCTGTTATTCCAAGGATTGCAGTTCTAGGACTTTCAGTAGGCATCTTGAGTTCAGCAGTTCAGATGCTTAGGAATCTTAGAGTACCCCCTGCTGTATCTGTCCAGTTTAAACAGTGTAATGATGGGAGACTGACTTTATGGCTTAGAGGTTTTGTTTCTTTTGCTTCCAGTGACCTGCCTTTAGTATCAATCCCCAGCCTTTAAAGTCAGCAGAAGAGAGTTGGATAGAGCAGTCAGCCAGACTGTTCTATCCTGGAGTGATAGTGTAGGTTGTTGCTGGAGCATATTGGAACAGTGCTGTCTTCAGATGGAGACCTGGGGCCAGAGCTGTAGCTAGTGTTTCTGGTGCCATGTGCAATTTTCTGATCTGGCACCTCCTTAATTTCATGTTGAGGAGCAAAAAGAAAAAAGTCCTAGTACTTAAGAACCAAAAAACAGTGCTGTTGTGAGGACCAAACTTTGAAAAAAAAAAAAATAAAAGCACGTTGTTGTCTTTTAAAATGTAACAAACTGCTTGCTACATCTGTAGCTGTCAGCTACCTACAATTTAAACTACACAAGAAGTCCTGACTGCAGATGCATAAGGTAATGCACTAAAGACCAATCAGTATCTACCACTTGCACCACTAACACTTTACACCTGGGGCAGCTGCCCCCTTCATCCCACCCTAGCTATGCCACTGCCTGGAACACAGCACCCTGCATAAACACTAAGTTGCACAATTAGTAATTATTATGAGTAACTTGTTCAAGCATATGCTAAAGCAGTGTCCAGGACATTGCACTGTTACTGGTGGGAGGAGGGCTTATCTTTGTTCAGTCCCCATTGCAACTCTGCTGTCACTCAGCAAGCAGTTAAAGCCTCTATTTAACTGATCTGGGACCACATATTGGGCTTGAGGGCAGTAAATGGAACAGGGGTTCATAGCTAGCAAGGCTGGGGAAGATTATCATGCTCCTTGATTAGCCAGTAAGGAAAATGCTTTTGAGAAGGTATTGTAAAGAAAGTTTGCATTCAGTTCAGAGTATATGGCAGAGCTTGAATTTCATATACAAAACCAATTATTCACAGTGTTGCAGCCCAACAGCTGAAATTTTACATAAGTGCTGTCTTTAGTGACCTTAAAAAGCTTTTTAATATCTTTGGTCTTTCTTAAGAAGTGTTCTAGACTTTTTCTTGAGAAAACACCACTGCTGCCTTGATGAAAGCTTGGTGTTGCTTTCTGTTTAAGAGAAAAAAAGGCATCACTTGTGCCACTGTCAATGTGCTGAAACTGAGTGAGGTTCTCTCTAATATGCTGTATCAGTAATGCAGAAAATACAGAAAAGGTGAAAGTTTTCCACACAGCCTTGCTTATCTGAGCAGCTTTATCTGAAACTTGAAAGCAGGTGAATTTTAGAGCTGGTTGACCTAATAACATTTTTGAAGCAAAGGTGCATATAGGGAGCACAGTGCTGTGATTTGCCATGTTTGTTTGTTTTTGCATAACTGAAAACTGCATATGTGTATGAAACTTGAGTAGTAACATACAATTCTGGGTTTTGTAACTATCTCACTGTCAAAGTTTGGCTGTACAATGTATAAAGGTTCTTTTTGTCAGCATACACTCCCATTTAAATGAATGAAAATTATTTTTAAACTATTCACAATTTAAGTTTGGTGCATTGCTTGTGGTACTGATTCTGCAACCTAGACCTTCTAGCTATTTCAGAGATGCTTTCATTTCTTACAGTCTAGAATATGTATGTTTGGAATAAATGCAGCTTTTTTTTTCTGCATCCGACCTTGCTTCAATTGCACTGTCATTTATAATACGACTTGGTAAAATAGTTTGGTGTTTGCATTGGGGGAGCCATGAGAGTGTAACCAGGTCTTCTACAGATGGTACGGATTTTGCAGTCCATGTTACTGACTTTAGTTCATTGCTCTCTGCAGTTATGCATTATTGCTGGTCTTGGATTTTTGAGTGTTGTTTTTAAATTGAAATGCTTTTCTCATTATTTCTCAATGAATATCTGCAGCCCTCCATTTGCACCACTTGAGCCTTTCAAAGCCAGCTCAGACAAGATGGACACAACACCAACACCGGACCCTACAGTATCGATACCGATCCAAACACCAGCTCGGAAGAAGAAGAAAGGCCATAACATTGGAATGGGTCGAACAGGACGATAGAAATTAATCATTTTGATTTTCTGTTTAATAAGAAAACATTAAAAATGCACATAGATGCTGGCTAGGGTGGAAGTTGGCAATCATGGTGGAAGTCTAGCTTGGAGACAGCTTGTGTGCTGACAGTGATGTTTCCAAACTTGGAAGCATAGTTTAACCCTCAGTTATGCTGCTGTGTTTATAATGTACAACAAATGTACAGTTTATATACATGTATATTTTTAAAACAAAAGGTAGATGCTATTCAGATAGTGAATGCGGTGCAGTACTCCTAGTTTAATAGAAGAAATGTGTGTACATATAAAAACAAGAGCTATGAGTTGCCAGAAGAGTACACATGCCAGAGCTTTATCCCCAAGAAACTGACTGCATGCATTAATTAATTTACAGTCATGAAGGTCTAAGCAGACATAAAAACATAAAATTCACTGAATACTGAGAAATGGAAGAACAACCTTTACAAACCAAACCATCCAAAACCTCCATTTAAACTGTTAGGAAAAAACAACCAGGAGTAAGTTTAGCACTTTCATTCCTTTACTTCCAGAACTTCATCAGACATAAAGACATAATTTATAGTAGATGTATTTCTGTTTTACACGACGCTGCCTAAAATTGTTTAATGAGGGACTTTGCTGTTTGGGATGAAAGTTTTTTTTTATTTTTTGTTTGCTTTTCATAAAATGTTAGCCAGGAAGGCTTATCAGACTTGTTAATGATAGATTGAGCTCTTGGAGATGAAAGTTTTTTTTCCCAACAAAATTGGAAATAGGCATCTCAGATTTCATTCTGATGGTTGTTCACCAGTCCACTGAAGTACCTGATTGGCCTTTAAACTTATCAGTATTATGGTACAAAAGTGCAGCCTGTACCTCAGGTAAACTAATGTTATATTTTCAGTACCTTTAAATATAAAATTTGCTGCACTGTTCATGCAAACTTCCTAACAGCTGTCATGATAAGAGAAGCATATCGGTTATGATTATAGAGTCATAGAGAACTTGGAGCCATTCGTTTTCATAGAAAAGATTAACTGAAGGCAATCTACCTCGTGTTCATCTTACATTTGCTTGTTCATTCCAAGTATATGACTGGTGTTTTAGTTATTTTTGCTGAAATAATTTGCCTCAAAGTCATATATGACAAATTGAGTATTTCTGGCAAGCCATCACTAAAGTTGTAATAGCTTCTTATGAAAGTGGCCTTAATATGTTGTACAGGCAATTGCCTGGAGTGCGTAAACTTATGCTTAGGAATCGTGTCTGAAAAGAATTAAGAAAGGTGAGCCTCTGCTCCGGAAGAAACGGTTCTAAAGCTTGTATGTGGTGCATACCTTGTCAACTCGTAGAGCAAGAAATCTGGACAAAGGCACAAATAATAAAGGGACAAAAACCCAAAAATAAGGGCACTTTATAAATATTGCAGGAATTTTTCTGAAGGATGTGAAGTCTGAAACTCAAATGTTTGCCATTATTTTCTGATTTCAGTCCTCAATAATTTGCAAGTGATTTATCAGAAAACCACAACCTTATGGGAGACTAAAAATGTAAAGCAAAAATCTGGATAATTGAGAGATATTATGTGGTACATGATTTGGGGTTTGTGGATTTGCAGTCAGATGTTACAAGGAGACCTTAATGTATTTTGTGCATGCTTGTGACTAGAACATGAAATACAGTACTTTTTGTTTGACGCATGAATTTTTCTTCTTGCTGCCATTTACTTGATTTTTTGGCCACATGTCAGTAAGTAGCACCTCTTTTCGTACTCAATTAATTTTGACTCTTGGTTCCCACATTGCAAAAGTTCACTGATGTGTGGCTTGTTTCCTTTGGTATTGTTTTTATCAGTCAGTATTGGCACAAAACCCTGAGATACGCTGAAAGTTGTATATTTACTTATCTGTATTAAAGCCAGGAGGTGTAAAAAGTTTCACTATGCAGCTTTGGACAAAAAAATAACTGTTGACCTGTGTTGTATGTTAATGATCTAGACTGATTAAAGTCACTGTAGTTTCTGACAGACCTAGATTAATTTGTAGGGGCAGACCTTTCATCTTGTACGCAGATACATTAAAATAACTGTAGGTATGAACTGAAACTTCATTATGGCTTAGGTTCACATATTGTTTCACTAGCACTGCACTGTCTGGCATTGGCACGTAGCTTAGTGGCGTGCTCTGTAATGTTATCCTGGTGTTTCTTTCCATATGTGCTCTGTACAGCTGTATTAGACAGGCTAAGAAAGTATTGAATGAAACTGGCAGTGGAGTGATGCAAATCACCTGTATTTATTAGTTTGCCTGGTTGGAGAGTGTTGCAGACCTTTCCAAGGTTCTTCTGTTTATGGGTAAATTCATAGCATTACTTTACTAGAAGTAGCTACTGTTGTGGACTTGATTTCTTTTCTGGCTTGTAGAGCATAGATCGTCTGAAATTCCATTAGTAGTTGAAGTCAGCACAGAGAGAGAGAGAGAGAGAAAGATTTAGATTTTTGACTAGTAAGTTTTTTTTACCATGGTATGACTCGACAGTAAACCACAGTTGACCAAGGTAGAGTAGAGTTCATAGGTAAAGTGACACTAAATACATCCAGAAGTCCAAGTAAGAAACATTTTGCATACTTCGCATGACATGGGTTTAGTGTGACTTTGTAGACGGTCTGATACTAAGCACACGTTTAGAGGACCATATGGTTAGACATAAATGTTTAGGTTATGTAATGTAATGCTAAATGACTAGAAATGCTCTGTATGTGACCTAGTGTAGCTGACCCCACTAAGAAAACTGGTATGTTAGTAATCATGATAATTTCATTACTTTAAATTTCATTTTACTTTGATTTGATAATGTAGTCCAACTAAATTTGACAATTATAGTGAAGTCTTGATGGCATTTTTTTTTCTAACCTTGTTTAGGTATGTCAGTAGTTTTATACTGCTCTCCGCACAAATGTGCCAAGTTCTGATTCATTTGTGTTTTGTCGTCCATCACTTCTTTATTTAAAATGTACTTCTTGCTGCTTCTTACGGTTTCCCTCCCTTAAGAGTGTGCTACAGTGGTAGTATCTAGACTATGTATAGGAATGCAATAAACACTTAAACTTTACAGTTTACTTTTGGTACATAGTTAGCAGCCAGGAGATGAAAGGAGATATGGCTGAGTAATATCAGAAGTCCATCATGTAACTTGCCTTGCATAGAGGAAGACTGCCTTACTATGAATGTAAAGTATGTCCTGGCAAATGTAATTATCGGTTTGCAACTTCTTTGCAAGTACAGGTTTCTTCCTCTTCCAATCGAAATCCAGTAGATTGTCAGCATCCTTTATTTAATTTCTTACTTGCAGGAACTGATTACAAAGGACATTAGCACTTTATTTACCCTTGAGTATTATTGCCAGCTTTTTTTTTTTTTTTTTTTTTTTGCTATCCCTCCCTCACATCATGGTTACCTGCTCAGTCATCATGCCTCTTCCACACTGGGTCTGCCAGCTACTTCTTACCACCCCTAGACTTAACTCCAGTAATTGCTGGAGCCGGTCACGGACTGATGGCAGTGGGGCTAAGCATGTTTGAGCTTCCTTTGGGGGGGTCTTACTTATTTGTCCTATCCTTTGTTCCTCCCCCCTCCCCATCCCTATTTTTGTGCCATGTGGTCCAGTCCAAGGTAGGCATATGCAATGTAGGTATGTGGCATACTGCCCCACCTTTGCGGCAGCTCAGCCAAGCTACCTCATTGACCACTCCCCCTGGTGACATCTCCAATCTTCACTGGAAATCATCATCCAGAGGTCACCATGAGACATCCACCCCCACCCCCCACAGGATGAGCATGCCCATCCCTCCCTAACATTCCGTCAGTTGCCTAAGTTGCGAATTGAACCCGAGTCACTTGAGTCATATTCAGGGTTTATCCCTCTGTGCCACAGGAGCGGCATTACCAGTGTTATTTAATGCAGTGTGTATACAGTATAAGTTACTTACTGGTATTACCAGTAAAAGTATTTGTGTTACTGTTATCTTATATGTTAACCCTTGAATCATTTACACATTGTATGAAACATGCTGAGGTAGCAGGAGGCATGATACATCAAGCTTATTTTTTTTTAAATAAAATTAAAACTTCAGTTGTATTTCTACTCACTACATGAAAGATAAATATGCAAGTCTTCATTCACCTCTGTTAACTCTGCTGCACTATAATTTGCTGAGTCTTGTCTCCCGTTTTGCTGGAGAAGGGGAGAATACTGATAACTGAATTGTACTGCTAATGTCATTTTTATAAGCTTAAGAATTGTATTAATAAAATCAAGTTGAACATTTAGATTAAATATATGTAGAATCGCCCTGTTAATTAATGTGTGTCTCAGCTCTACTGAGGTATGAAGGGAAAGTAAAACAGCATGAAATTATTTTTTTTAAATGAAGTTGCTTACCCAGTGCGTATCTTTGCATACTGCTGTGATGAAGGAAAATGTGACATCACTTTACAGTAGTCATTTATGGATGACAGTGCATTGCATTTTGTTCATAGACTGCAGAAAGTTGTGGTGAATGTTTACTGTATTTCACCCTAGCAACTTGTAATAGGTTAATGTAAATAAAAAGGAATGCATTCTCTGTACTTAACTGGGTGGAGTTTTCTGTGTTGCATAGTTAATGTTCTGTTTACCTTTTTTTTTTAATTAATGTGCAAGTTTGCCTGAGAAACTGCAGCAAAAATAAAAGAAAGAAGGAAAGAAAGGAGTTAGATGCCTACATCGCCCTCAGTTCTTCTCTACTGCGTGAGCAACATACCTCTCAACCATACCAAATTCTCTGTATTTTCTGTTTTTGTAGTTGAAATAATAGGATGCCACAAATTCCCGAGTGGCCCCTTTAAATCCCAATTTTGTTTTATTTTCATTTGTATGTACATGCTGATGTGATCTTGCAGCACCAAGCATATCTCACAGTATTGTCAACCTGCATCAGTAGCAGCTAGACGATAGCAGCGTTAATCCTGCTGCAAACATGAAAGCTCCCATTACAAAATGCAGATCCTGCCAGGACTGACCAGAGACAATACCAGCAGAAAAAAAAATAGTAGCAAATTGCTTCATCACTTGTAACAAGGAAACAACTTGCAATATTTAAGTTACCACACAACCGTTACCACAACTGCAATACCGGCATTGATTTGGGAAGCCGCGATACTGTAATTACGGAAATCAATGCTAGCACTGCATTTCGGCAATATCACGTAGTAAGCCTCCATTTGAGAGTTTGCAGTCTGAAAAATGACAAAGTGGTCTACTACTAATTCATCTGACACGCTAATAAAAACTTAGCAAAGGAAAGAAATGGACACACACACAACTCATTGGATACATACAGTCAAACAAGAATGAATGACAGGATAGCACAGATGAACTTCGCTAGCAGGTGCAGTATTAATTTATTCTGATTTGTCAGCAATATAAAATAGTCAGGTCACCAGTGGAAGAACACCTACGGTAAATGTGCATTATCTGGTTGAAGAAAGTGTTCATTCAAAACAACTCAACCAGCAAAGCAGTTAGATGCTTTAATTTCAGCAGTATGACTTAACATTGGGATAGTTACACACCCACCAAAAATATAGAGATGCCAAACCTCTGTAGATATAATTTCATGCTGTCATTTTAACACATTTTGATGAGCTCAGCAACCTCACAACTGAAGCGTCAGCACTGATGATGTCATTTCTGTTTACTCTCACTTGCTTAAACATGGATGGAAACCAGTTTAGCTCTTGTAAAGGTAAAATTGTATCAGTGATTAAATGTCACTGGGATGGGGAGGATGACAGTAGTAACATAGCATGCCTTGTCTCAATAAAGTCAGTGACACCACTAATGAAGATAGAAGACCATTTAAATACAACTTATTAGCAAGTCTCTAGGTTGCACATTAGTGATAATTTTTCTACCATAATCAGGGATAAATGTCCATAAGGTTGTGATTATTTCTGCTGCTCACCTCTTAAATGTCCTTAAGGTTGTGATTATTTCTTCTCCTCACCTCCTTTCCCAAATAGCTCATGGAGACAAGTGTAAGATATATAAAAGACAGAGGTGAAAGAAAAGAACACATTTCTGTGTCATATTGATTCTGTATATACTTGCATCCCTGTCAGTTTATTTACTATTTTTGGCATGCAGTTGAAACAGCTGATTTGCATCTTTTCAGTTTGAATGATGGACATGTGGCAATTGCAAGTGAAAGTCAGGCATAATGTTAGTCTGCAATGTCCTCTGAAACAGAGCTGCTTGCTGAAGTATAGACTTTAATGCATGTCACATGCAGTACTATTGCATTTACTGATTGCTTCACCTGGTGTATTTATGCTTTTAAATCTTGTGTATTTATGTCTTTACTTCAGGTGATCGGTCACCGTTAACATTACCCTTACAACCAATCTAGATGAGAACTGTGCTTTGAGTTTTCAGTCATTGTCATACAGTGACTTTTTTTTTTTTTTGAACTTTTGTGCTACCCATAGTCTACTTTTATTCCCTCCCATGAAGATGTACGTAGGAGCTCATTGCTGTTGAAGGACTTTGGTTTATTTATTGAAAATTGTGCTTAACAGTAGTTGAGGCTTATCCCATCATTTTCATCTATTAGGAAGACCTCCATGCAATTCTGTTCTTCACTACATCGGGATGCTGCTGCAGTGGATCTTATATGTTTGACGCCCATCCTTGCAAAGAGGCAAGCCAGTCACTACTACTCCTTTCTGTATGAGTTTGACAGTCATGTCAGTTTCAACCAACAGCAAAAGTAGTAACAGCATTCTTTAGATAGTTGCAAGTGATATCTAAATATATCCAAGTATCTTTTTCAGAAATCATTAAACATATCTAGAAAAAAAGAATGAACAGCGTGGATGTTCAGGATTTTACTTAATAAGCCAGAGTTTTTATGTGTTGTTTTGCTATATAAATTGAGTGCAAAGAAACTGGAATATTTTTGAATGGCTTTCTGAAGGTAGAATTACAGTTTTTTTGGGCAAGCAGTTATTCCGAGTAGTAAGTACAAACCCAGTTAACCAACAAAAGACTTTTTTGTATGATTTTAGCAGTAACACTTATATGAATGCCTTTTATACTGGTTTAAATCAGCTAGGAGTTACTGTGTGTAAGTTTACCAGTTCTGTGAACATTGCCTGTTTGTTTATTTTTTTAAATACTGTTTTAATTTTTGTGGTCTGCAGGATCTGTCCAGTACCTGCCCCTTTCTCCACCCAGTTGACCTAGTTGTTCTTTGATTGGCATAAGAGCCACCCAGCCATTTCATTGTGTTGTAAAGTCGAACATTGGGTGTTAGGGAGTGAGTTGCTGTCAGGATCTTGCAGGCTGAGATATCCACTCACCCACAGCAGTTTGCAGGCTTCACAGTTTCTGCTTTTAGGACATGTATGCTGCTAGCATGCATTTGCAACCTCATGGCTATCTCACCTGTATGCAGTGTGAATGTGCTAAGCGTACTGCTATGCTAGTACAGCAAAAAAAAAAAAATTAAAAAAAAAAAATCAAGGTACCCCTCTCCCCTGTGCCACTTGTCAAACATGGGTTGTCTGGGATGCTGTCAGAGCTTTTATCCTTCTGCACCATGGAGGTGGGTCTGAGTCACCTTTCTTATTTATTTTAAAAGCAACAGAAAGTATTATAAAACAGTCATCTTAAATTGTCCAGTTCTTAGATGCACACCTGATGAATGCCAAGAATAGACATGTGCAGGCTTAATCTCCTTGTTCAGAAGACACAAGCTCAACACTACTGTACTGGCCAAACATAAAGCATTGTATAACACAAATTGTTTGTGGGGTGACAGTCTATTACAGTAATACACATAGTTCTAAGTTCTCTCATCTAAAGTCAAAAGTTGGTTGGATTGCCCTTACTTCCATCTTCATTTTAGTTCTTTAAACACTAATTGTAGGAATGCAAACAGTGATAGACAAGCTGATTGAAAGATCCACCCAAACTAAAGTATTTCCTGCGTATCACTTATTTATTTTATTTAGTATTTGTTAACTGGTTTGGTCCCAGGACCTTTTTCGGCCATGACCAAGGCTTCTAAAGTGAAAACAATTTACAGTCAGATACAAATACGCTGAAGTTAAAGGTGACGTTTACAAAATATGTAAACTTGCAAAATGCTAGAGACATTTTGAAACACAACTCAGATAATATAAACGTAATGTACATATATAGGAATGCTAGTTATCCAAGCAAAACTTGCAAGTTGACAGTACAAAGTAACTTTTTTCACAGCAGTTTTCCCCTGTTAATATGCTGTTTGCTGAGTCTCAAGATAAAGAGGGAGAGATAATTCCCAGGTCAAGAGAACAAAAATGAGAGATTTATATGTGGAAAAAAATTGTTGAGGTAATAAAAAGTAAAGTATATTAATCAGTATTTGGATAGTAACGAAAAGTTATGCAAGGAAACTGTGCTAATCAGTATCTTTGAAGCAATTACATTTGTTTTCAAGCATGTGAGAATTCAGAGACCTCTTGAAAGAAAATAGTCCGCCTCATGGTTTCTGATAGTGAGCTCCAGAATGCATGATATAGTTTAGAGAAAGATCATTTATAGGTAGCAGTTCTAAAGGGAGGCATAGAGAATGAGGAAGTTGAGTTTTTTATACATAATGTGTTAGGCAGAGGAGGAGAGAAATTATGATAGACCTTAAGATACAGCCCTGTTGTGTACTGGTAGCTATTTTCTTTTGCTTAGAGTAAGGCAGCAGTGTGTAAATTTACTGAATAGATAAATTAAATGGAAATAGGCTAAGTAAAATCTCAATAATATCCTCAATCTGAATTTATCATATTCATTCTTTTTATTCTGTATTAAACTCAATGTAGTCTGAAATGTTCTTCATACTTGTTGAGGTGGATCAGTAAATTCTATTTATTCTTTCTTAGTTTTAAAATACAGTTGTTAGCTTTAAATCTCTCATTTCAGAATGTAACCAACCTATGTTTGCAGTGTTAAATATTTAGCTTTACATTTACAATTGCTGTAGATAATCTAAGAAATTCACTCTCTGCTTTCTATTAAAATGGTATAACTGGTGACACTGTGTTTCAATGTCTACATGCCATTTCGTTTTCTGTTAAATGTGCTAAAGCACATTTCTTGGGCTTTATTAAATAACACAAGATAGTTGTATAACCTAAAATGTGTATGTATATATATATATATATATATATATATATATATATATATATATATATATACAGTAACATTTTTGGCTGACTATTGCTGATCTTTATGTGCATTTGATTTTTGAAGTGAAGTTTTTATTTAAGGTTTGGTTACTTTATTTTCTTATATTTTATTTGTTTTATTTTAGGTATTTGTTTTGGTGGAGTTAAGAGGTCTTGCCTAGGCTCAGTTAGAAAAGGATTCCTTTTCAGGCAGTGAATAACGTCCAGTTAATTAGTGGGAGGAGCTGAGAAACAACATTCCTCTTTAAGTAGAAATTGTTGGAGGTATCTTTATCTGGATTGCCTTTTTAACTTGCTTCTGCCTGACTATTGCTGATGTGTGATCATTACTTTTGCATTACTTATACTCTGATGCTTACGGCTGTCTCTTGCTATTTTGTGAAGAGAATGCATCTTCCCTGCACAACGTGTTGTTTATGGGAAGCAGCATTTTTGCTGTGTGGTGGACCTTCTCTAAGGTGAATATAGTGTAGTGTTGCAAACCTCACCCACTTGTAAAACAACCGGATGAACAACATAAGACTGCCAATATTAGTGAAGAAACAGTTTATTTTTATAGAAAAAAAATGTATTTTAATTTTGCACAAGTTCAAAGTTTGATGCAAGTTCAACTGTTAATATAAATAAAACACTATTGTTCTGATTATATTTTGTGTTTAATATTTTGTCTGTTCTTCAATTTGCATTTGAATGTTAGTATCCCACAATTCAATTGGAGTAGGCGGGAATACATAATTATGTATGCAAATTTTATGTTAATCAGTGTACAGATTTTTGCCCAGTTGCACCTACTTTTCATGGCCCTTTGTCCAGATTTTTGATGTTTCCAGGTTGAGAGGTATGTTGAGCAATTGAAAGTCAGTCTATTAGTATCATGAAGGCAGCCTGCAGGACTACAGTAAACATACAGTGTGGGATTCCTTTTCTATGTTTTGTAGACTTCATTGCATTGTTGCAGCTGTCCTTTAAATATTTTTTACTCTGAATGTCTAAGGTTCATAATGTCCCTTGAAGAGGTCACTCGCAAGTGTGCTTGTGACTGACAAATATCACTGAAGGACTTTCACATTCATTACTCTGCCTTGGTGAGTCTTATAATGCCTTTATAATTATTGGGCTTCATTTAAATTGATAATGCCAAGTACTGTCTCAAGGTGTGTCTCTGCATTCACCTGCTTATTCCTTTAGATCGTACAGCCACAGCTGCTATAAATCAGAGTTCAATCAGCAGGCTAATTTCTGAATCCCTGGTGGTAAGAGCAAATATTGTAAAAGCTAACATAATTTTATTCCTTACCTTTTATATGCTCTTTTACCACTGCATTTCTGAATAGCTTATACTGTAAATTTTCAAGAAGATTGGCTTGCTGGGCACATTTTCCATGAGAATACTGCTTTCAATGAGCTGATTTTTTCAGTAGACTTCTTCCAACATGGATCTCATGTGTTACATGTTAACACCCTTTCTCCATACAGTTAAAGCATGATTAACACAGAAATCTTACTTTTTGTGGCTTGTGGTATGGAAGCATGCATCTGCTCCCAGAGCAAACCCATACTGTTGATAGTCAACACTTCAGAAGGGGAGGTCATTGGTGCCTGCCAGTCAGATTCACAGAGTCCAGTCCACCACTGAAAAGTTACCTTTTGCCCCCTGACTTCACAAGTTTCACTGTGCACAGCCTAAAGAAATGATCTGATGATTTTTTTTCTGAAGAGAAATGGACAGTAGTGTTATGGGACACTTTCAAGTCTGGGACCACCATAGCACAGCAAAGCAAACTGGATCAGTAGAATAGCATAGATTCATAGGCAAATGCTAGGTTAGCTGCTCTTTTGGGCCATTTTAAGCCTAGCCAGTTTCCATTAATGAGAATCATACCCTGTACCTTGTATCTGTGAGGTTACCACATTGGCCATTATACCAACCCCAGAAGGGGTTGCAGAAGCAGATAGACCAAATATTAGAGGAGCAAGCAACAAGTGGAGCTCAACAGGGATAATCCAGCAGCCCATCATTATGCCAGGTAGGATCTGCCAGACTGTAATTTGATAATGCCTAATAGCATTGAGCATGAGATGTTGCTTGATGTCACTGTGAGCGATAGACTAACATTTTGTCTTACTGGAAAAGGAATGTGACGCCTCAGCATGTCACACAAAGTGAAGGCAGCAGTCATGGTTGGAAAATAAAACTGAAACACTGCTGTTAGTATTTGGTGGTGGTGGGGCGGTCAGGTCCAGAAACACAGTGGTGGTCTCAAGTAGAGGCTGGGGACGTCACAAGGTGGGGGTGCTTCTAAAGAGGAGTTTGAGTGGAGATATGACTAAGCTGCTGCGGATGTGGGACAAAATGCCACACATCTCCATTGCATGTCTGCCCCAGGCTTCATCATGGACTTGCAGAAAGGGAGGAGGGATGGAGATGGAGAATTGACTAGGTCTAAAGTAAAAAAAAAAAAAAAAAAAAAAAAACACCTGCTGGTTGGAAGCTCATACATACCAAGCTACCCAATGCCTTATTCAGTGACTGGCTCCCAGCAATGCCTTCTCATGTTCAGGGGCACGAGTTAGCAGCTGGCAAACCCAGTATGGACAGGGAGCTGGGCCAGTAAAATGATGGAAGGTGGAGATGGGAGAAAAAAGACGAGCCAAAAAAAATCTTTCTTGATTGACAATTTCTGAATTAGTGCCATCCCTTAAATTTTAGTCTTATTCGTGAATGTTATTCTATGTGTATTGGTCCCATACATTCCATTTATTTCTACATAATTTGTTCCTTCCCTTTTCTAAAGATCCAGCTTTGCAGTATTCAAAGCTTCAGTTGCAGTTAGTTTAGATTTTGATTTCCATTTTGTAGTAATTGCTTTTTTGGCAGCCAGTAGCATTAAACATGGTAAGGCCTTGTCATGTATAGGCAGTTTGGATCCTGTATCCCAGCTCAAAAGAATCATTATCTTAGTTACCATTTGCTCCCCCAATATTTCTGGCAAAGTACTCTGTGGAGATTTTTTTTTCAGTCTGCCAACAAATGTTTCTAATTATCTCTGTCTTTCTCATTGCACTTCCAGCATGCCTGTTTTTGCCTGCTGGCATGTCAGAGTATGTGGTGACATGGCAAAAGATTTGTGCTTCTCTTTCTCAGTGGTTGAACTATACACATCTTGGATAGCTTCTCCAATTAAAAGGAGAGAGCAGTCTAAAACATTACTGTAAGCTGGACATCAGCAAAGAGGGCGACTTAGCTTTTTCAGCCCAAATGTACTCCCTGCCAAGCAGTGACACTGACAGTGATGAGTATTTGTCTTTCCGCTCTTCCTCAAAGGGTGTGTCCTTTAGAGAAGCCCTTAGTTTAATGCAGAAGCCCTTTGCTTGGGAAACAAAGAAATTTTCAGACAACCATAAACAATAATTAGATGAACTATATATCCAAAAACTTGAAACAAGTTGTCATTCCTCCATTAATTCAAGGGTGCCTTTGAGACCATCTTCTTAGAACTTTAGTGTCAGTTACGGACACCCAGAAAGCCAACTCCTACACACTACTGCAAGGGGGAACAAAAATGTTAGTACTTTTACAAGATCCCAGTGGCCAGCCCTGCTGTGATCTTACTGGATGCACCGAAGTCTTGAGCCCAGGACCCTGTGCACTACAGTCAGAGCAATGCACCACTAAGCCAAATGAGCTGAAGTTTGCATCCTTCAACATGTTGAGCAGTGACAGAGAGAGAGCTGTATACTGGAGAGATTTGGTAAGAAAGTATATACACCTGCTTCCTTGCATGTTAGGGTTGTTAACTGCTATTACACACTGCCCTTAAGATTTGTAAAAATGCTATTAAATGCATTTTCAGTACTGTAGGTGCCTATGTCAGGGTAGTCAGCTCAAACTCTGTTATAAGAAAGTTTTTTGGGCTGAGGACTCAGCCCTTGCCAAAGGACATCAAAGACCTGCTCTTCTTTGCACCTGTAATTGTTAGGTAACCTTATTCACATGAAATATTAAAAAATAATAATTTTCACCCCAATAGCTAACTATAATAGAAATTTTCCAAACAGTGGCCTTTTATTGAAAACACTGTTGTGCTGAGCAACTTGGACAGAAGCAAGTTTCTGAAAATAGCCTGCTGAGGAGTGACAGAGGCTGATTCAGGTAGGTGCAGTTATCCGCCCATCAAAGAGGATATCTCACAGTTCTGACTACCCCAGCCCCCTCCTCATCACTTCCTATCCTGAGACAAATAAAAAAAGCTGCTTCATTCCAAATCCGAGTGGTTCAAGCAGAACACAGATGTGGGTGAAGAAACTCATAATGTAGAGTACAGTATAAAATTCAGATCCCTTTCACTCTTGATGAGGAAGCCTCCAGTTCAACTATACCAGATGCCACTGTAAGGGACCAGCCTAAATGAGATGCTCCCTGCAGTGGCCAAAAAAGAGTTCCTCTGTTACAAGGAAAAAAATTCTGTACCAGGCTATTTCTGGTTACTAGAAAAAAAGAAGGATGCTGGAGACCTATATGGGATCTTTCCAGACTACCAAAAACACATGGTAATCTCAGAAACGCTAAGCTTTAATGAAGCTTTCGGGCTCTCAACCCTTCATCAGCATATAAAATTCTAAATTTCTATATTTGAATGAGATAGCAACTATGAAAGCAGAATTTTTGAAAAGTGGGTATGCAGAAAATTTCATCAATAGAAATATTGAATTGGTAACAGAGGGTAGAAATACTGATTATAAACCTATATTTACAAATTATATGACTGACGTTAGTTACACGCTACCTACACCTACTATAAGGAAAGAAAACACCATAAGATATATAACCACTTATTCTGGTTATTCAAATCAAATATGTAAATTAATTGAGAAAAACTGGCCAATATTGATGGCTATGCCAGAACTTTGTAACTTAGCAGGGCTAAACCTAGCTTTGCATTTAGGAACCATCAGTCCCTAAAGAATATGTTATGTTACAAGGATTTTGTGGAACAACATAACCCTATACATAATAAAGTAGGGACTTATAAATGTTACAATTGTACTTGCTGTGGTGATATTCTAGAAGTAGATAGTCATTTTAAGCATCCTATTACAAACAGGAAATTTCAGTTTTATTGTAATGCCAATTGCAATACTACGAAATTGGTATACCTTGCCACCTGTATGCAATGCCAGGCGTTCTACGTTGGAAAGACTACACGTAGGCTTAAAGACCGTATTATAGAGCATAGATCAGAGATAAACAGGCAGATACAAACCAATGCTTTATATAAGCATTTACAGGAATTTAATACACATAGTTTTAAATTTAGGTGTATAGATATAATACAAGTGGGTACGAGGGGGGGGGGTGATGTTAACAACCTTTTAGAACTAAGGGAGTTAGAATGGATAATTAGGTTGCAAGCTGATACCTCCCCTGGATTAAATAATGCTACCAGTATAAAACCTGTATTAGTTAAGCGACAAATGAATAGTTTATAATAGGCTAGGTTAATGCTATTATTTTATGATGTAGAATAAAAATCAGATTTTTATGTGAATTATCATGGTTTTAAAACTGTTTACTACTTGATGGTAAAGAAGTATATGTGATTTCTTTTGATTTTTTTATTTTTTATTTTTTTTATTGGTTGGTTTGGTCATGTGATTTTAACTGTTTCCTCCATTTAAATGTGTAGAAATTTAGAATTTTATATGCTGATGAAGGGTTGAGAGCCCGAAAGCTTCATTAAAGCTTAGCGTTTCTGAGATTACCGTGTGTTTTTGGTGAGATTTTGCTCTATCTTCGTGTTCTGTTCAACATCTTTCCAGACTAACCAAGCTTTAGGTGCTAAAACATTCATAATGCTAATCTTTTAGGCTATGTTTCACTCTGATAAATTCCCTCATGTTTACCATGGACATGAAGAATGCTTCTTTTACATATCATCATCTGAAGGGAGTACAATGAATACTTACGATTTGCAGCTGAAGTGATTATCCATTGCTCACAGGATATTTTTTTTTCTGCCTGAGGTTCAGAGGTACTCATTTTTACACTTAACCTTAATTACTGCCTAACTGAAGTCAAACCTCCAGGAAGAATTAACCAGGACTTTAAGCTATATTGTCCATTGCCTCACCAATGCAAGGATATTCCTGAGCTCTGAGAGGCCTATTCTTATGCATTCTTTTATGGATTGTTTTCTGAGACCATCCTGAATACCAGGAGGGGCAGACTGTTTCTGTTGTGAGAGAGGATTGTTACCTTCATTTCCCTTTTCTGTTGGGCAGGCATGCATGCACCCATAACTACAAGGACCATTCTCAAGGTTGTCAGCCTCTAACCTTTTGGTTCCATTGGCCAGATTATATACATGAGAGAAGCAAAGACTGCAGCTGAAAAGTCCTGTGTCCAGTGTTGGCATCACTATTTTTTTTTCTTATTTTTCTTTTTTTTTGGGGGGGGGAGGGTGTTTATTCTACAGTTTTCTTTTATACACAGGGAATTTCAGTGATGATTGCCTCTGGTGATGGCTAACCCAAGGGTAACGTTTGTGGAACCCAAGGCGAGGCAAACCCTTAAAGTATAAAGCACTTGCAACAAAAGCACAAGGTCATACACATCCGTATAGTGGAGATATTAACAATTAATTATGTTTTTCAGGTCTTCAGACTAGTCTTGAAACCTGGTGTTCTGTAGGTGGTCATACCAAAGTGGTGTGATACATCAGTAAGCAAGTGGTCATGCACTCTTATCCCCTGTGCAGATTAGCCATGACAACCTGAGCTCTTGCATCAAAACAGAATCCTAATCTCTGGCTTTATTATATCTTACCATTACAAGAATGATCTGGCAAATAATTTAAGTTGAACCCAGATGCCATTCATAAACTCAGTTTACTTTAAGGCACGCTGTAGACAAACCTGTTGCTTCCCTACAAAACCACCAGACTCTACAGAATTCTGCTGCAGTTATCCTTGCAAGATAGCCAAAGCAGTGGATGCATTTTCAGTCCCTTGGGGCAAAGCTTGTATTTAAGCATTTCTTCCTTTAGCATTTAAAGAGTACTGCAAAAAGCTGTGCAGGACAGGAGTTAACCTAATTCTGGTGATATCTCTGTGGCCATAACCAAGGTTTTCCTTCTCCATAGCAGAAGAACAACTAAAAAACCTGATGCATCCATACTTAAAGCAGCTGAGCAATGCAGCCTGGAAGGATGGGCCATAATCCCACAGTATGACACTTTTCCCCTAGAAATGTAACAAATTATTTAGAAGGCCAGGAACCTTATATTCAAAATTTGGACCCACTATTTACCTTTGGTCCAGTGATTGCAGTATATAGGCAGAGGCAGCATCTTTACAACTAATTTGACATTATTTCACAACCTTTTTTTGATAAAGGTCTTTCTCATGCCTTCATCTATCTCAGTCAGGGTGCACCTTTGTGTTATATCACAGCTTTCCTTTTGCTAGAATCCCATTTGACTGTTCTCACTGTCGAGCACTAAAAGAGAGTACAGCATTTCTGGCCCACAAAAAAGCAAGGGCTTCTCCCCCTTGAAATTTGAACATTGTCTTAGAAAAAAACAAAGTATTATTCCTTTTGGACCAGCAGGCTCAGGATTTATGAAAATGTTATCTTGGAAGGCTGTTGGTGGTAGCCATTCCTTTCGCAAGGTGAATTTCAGAAGAAAAGGTTTTAATGCACAGAATCCATTGCATGGTCTTCCACAACGACTGGCTGACTTAAGACCAGTCTGTCCTGTATGCTGAAGTTAGTCTCAGAGCTGATACTGAATTAGACCATCTTTCAGTATTGTTTTCCATTTCCCCAAAACAAATTTGAAAACTTCTTGGACCCCCTGGATTTGCACAAACAACTTACCTTTCTTACTCCTTTTGTCCCTTAAGGACAGACATTCAAGTGCTTTACAGGTTCATTAAACACAGTTGAACCACCTCAGTCACTCATAAAAGAACTGAAGATGGATTGTCATCACTGCCTTTTCTGTACAATTATGTCCTGCTGATTCCTGCAGTCTGGGAAAGGCCAGCCCTGCATGGGGGATGTCCAGAAATTGGAAGTCGAGCTGGATGGTTAGACATTTGCCTGTAGAACAGGTCTCCCACTTTATGGTATTGCAGAAGCCATCCAACTATATAAGCATCTGTGGTTATGAAGTGTATGCTCACATGGATGTACTTTTTTCTCAACATTTTGGTACGTGTGTGCTAGTGTCAAGGTTTTCTTTCGAATGTCTTATACTTAAAGCAACTCAGAACCACTAAATTGCTGTACTACTGGGGATAGCCATGAGTCATCTGAGAGTGTAGTAATTTGCCATGTGGTACTGTGGTAAAGAATGTAAAAAGTATTGCATGTGCTATTATGTAGAAATGTATAATTCTGCCACAGATGAGACTGATTTTTCTGCTACTTTAGGAACATAGGAACATGCTAGACAAGTGATTATAGGGAACATAAGATGCCTAGACATATATACTTTTAAAAGACAGCTTGAAAAGGGTGGCAAGAACTTTTAAGAATGCCAGGAATCCTCTGTTGTAGCAGAAATTGCATGGATGTTTCTTCAGGGAAGACAGTTGTAACATTAAGTGCAAAACATGGCTGTACTTTTCTGCTAATTGTTATTTGGCTTGATTTTCAGTCTTAAGAAGTTCTGCACGTATATAATACTTGGTTCAGCTGTCTGACAAGCATCAACTGGTATGTTTTCCATAGAAAAATCATTACTTCACAATGTCTTCAGTTCTTCTCTTTGCTTCCGAACCACTGGTTACTGAATATGTTTTCTAATCATGAGTAGTTGGTCATTTTGGGGGCTTCCTATTGAAATACTGATACTCTGATTGCTGAGTCTTGAAACATCAGAAGAGCAAGCACCAAACATCGCCCTTTTTTTAAAAAAAACTTGGTCAAACTCCTCTGCACCTCCCAATGTGGAACATGCCTCCCACTCTCCCAAACATATATCAACTCTGAGATTGGTATACCCTGGAGAAAAGGAAATAGTCTGACAAATGGCTTTGTATATGTAAGTCTGAATTTTTGATGAATTGGTCTCGACATTTCAGGACTCAGATTGCCATGTCCTGATGTTTTAAATAGTTAAACATTTTTGGCCTTAGTTCAGTGTTTTCTTCATGCCATAAGAAAATAATTGTTAAATTTGACCATTTGGTGACAGATGTTGAGTAATGACTTTCACACAGAAGTCAGTGTGCATTTTGCAGCTCTAGTACTCTGTGCTTGTCACCAAAAAAGTGTTTGGTACAACTTCTCTGTGGTTCACTGTGATGTTGGATGTTGCAGGCAAAATCCACCATGCAGTTGGCCTCGCCAAGGGCTTCGTGTACAGACTTACAAATTTTGGTAAGTATCTCCATGCTCCTTACAGAAGGAAGATAGAGGAGAATGAATCAAGGTAGTGGGGATTTGAGCATGTCTCAAGGCCTTGAAGGTTAGCTACCCATACAAAAGTAAGGTCAACCATCCAAACATAAATGGGCATTCACCAGCTTCACCCAGCCAGTTTCCGAAGGGGTTACGGAAGTGGAAGTACCCCCACTGGACTTGTTAAGGATCCCCCATTACATTGGGACTTGGTTGCATTATTCAACAGGCAAGGTTGTGATTTACTGAGACTTTTAATTGCTGATAACACTAAAAGGTTATCATCTTTGAATTGTGACATTAACAAATTAGATGTTAGTATCAAATCAGATCTGTTATTTGTACACACGTTTAAAGAATATAAAGCTGTGAGTGAATCTGTTGACAAAATTATGTTTGATCTGAAAGTTAAGAAAGATAAAAAAATATTAAGGGACAAAGCAGAATATGATAAGGGTAAGGCGTACCCTGACCCCCCTTTAGGTCAGTAAAGTAATTACCAATATGGGAATTTTGTTAATGCACTGGATGAAGAAATTGAAACGAAGTAATAGCCATGACACTAGTGAACACCATTTAGGGACCCCACCTCTGAGGAGATCGGAACAGTTGATGAGCCAGAGGAATGGGACACTAGACAACTCGAGGTATGGTCAACAACCATATCAGGGTCCCCCAAGAGGGGGGGAGAGACGGGAGGTCAGGGAACATCGTATTACAGGAGGATTTGATATTGGATGGAATCCCAGTGGTTGATGACATTTGTACTATAGTACACAACTCAGGGAATGACTTTAAGATTTACACTGAGTCAGACATTTGTTAGCCCTGAATTAGCAGACCTTTTTGAAAGAGGTCTTAACTTTATACCAGCAAAGAAGGCCAATATTGTAGAAAGTATTTTACAACTTAAATTATACACAAGGAAGCTAAATCTAGCCCTACATTTTAAACAAGGGAACAATGAGGTCATTCAAGGACCTAGTTTAAAAAGACCTAGTATACCCCCCCCCTCACATTGAGTGGTACATGTGTTTGAAAAGCTCTGTGAGGTGGATATCAAGGATCTTGACAAAGAATTAAGAGGACATAATGCCAATAATTTGACATCAGAGGAAACAAAGTTATTACAACAGATTACAGCAAACAAAGATGTCCGGGTTATGAAGCCAGATAAGGGTGGGGGGCTTGTTATCATGGATTCTAATGGCTACATCCACAGGATGTTTGTAATATTACATAGTGACACCTATGTAGCGGTCTCCAGAAACGAGCTTAACATAACCTACAGAGGGACATTGATCTTGTATTGGATGAACTGCTCCTGAATGGACAGATTACCTTTGAGGAACATGAACATCTTGTAACATCACATCCATGGACCCCTACTATATTTGGAATCTCTAAGATTCACAAATATATTGCGAACCCCCCACTCCACGTGATAGTAGATACAAAGGCATCTAAGACATTTTTTATTGTGAAATTTGTTAACCATAAGATAAAGCATATACTTGAAGATCGTCCTTATCTTTTTAGAGATTCCTGGAATTTTTTTTTATCAAAAATACCACAGGAACTATATGATGACAACTTACTGATGGTAACTATTGATATTTGTGACCTTTTTTCTGTGATCCCTCATGAACAGGGTTTAGAGTGGTTCTGCGACTATGTAAAAATACTTCATTAGAACATGACACTATACTTACAATTAGGACATGCATGGAATTGGTTTTGGAAAATAATTTTCTGAGTTTTGAAGGGCAACTATTTAGACAAACACAAGGAGTTGCCATGGATGCATGTTGTGTCCCAATTTTTGCCAATGTAGTACTGGCCCAATGGGAAGATCTTTTTATTCTGGAATCACCCTTCAAGAACTCTTGGGCCTTTTACTGACATTATTTGGATGATATAGTACTGTTCTGAAAAGATGGAGAAAAGAAATTGGGGTCATTTTTTGATTATTTGAATAAGACCACCACATTTTTGAGATTTACCATGACTATAGAGAAAGATAAATTAAACTATCTTGATGTCACTATAAGGAGGGATTATTTCAAGAAAACCTTTTCTTCCATTTTATGTAGGAAACCAATGTATTCAAATTCACTTTTACACTTCAGCAGCTGGCACCTTATTCACCAAAAGAAAGCTTTGGTGAAAGGGCAGTATGTCAGACTGGCCAGAATGATATCAGATTTAGATGAATTTATCAGTGAATGTCTAGTACTACATCAGATGTTGGTAAAGCAGGGATATCCAGAGTACTTTGTAGGGAACATCATGGAGGAAGTGAAAATGAAAAGATCATCGGGTATATGTAATACCCTCCTGGGTACTAGAATGGATGTTGACCAGACACGCTCCTTGGGTGAACAGGGTGGGTTTCAAAGAGCCTTAGTGATACCTTCCAGTGCCTAGTATTATGACAGTTGGGACATCATAGCTTAACACTGGAATGTATTTAGTCTGGATTTAGAGGTACAATCGTTGGTAGGGAAGAAACCAGCAATAGTATACAAAAGAGAGATTTCATCCAAAGGAACATTGGAGAGAACCACCACCTGACCAGAAAAGGGTGGTAGTTTTAAATGTGGGAGGTGCCCTCAATGCAAGTACGTGGTTGATCAAAACCAGATAAAAATCAGGAATTTTGGGCTTATTAAACCTGGGAAGAAGTACTATTGTTATTCAAAAGGAGTAGTGTATATAGCACTCCGTCAATCTTGTGACAGGTTCTAAGTGAGGAAGACAAAAAGGGCTATAAAACAAAGAATATATCATATCTATGATATAAATAGTAAAAATTGTAAGAATACCCTTTTCAAGCACATCAGTACTCACCCTACCCACTCATTTAAGTTTTGTGTTATGGACCATGTGGATTTGGAGCAAGGTGGTGGTCCTTCTGATGATTTCTTGGAGTTTAAAGAAATCAAGTGGCAGGTTAGAACTAATGCCAGTGAATTTCCTGGCTTAAATGACAACATTTCCTTAAGCTCTTTATTGAAGCTTTGATCTGTATATTGTATATAAAATGACAGCCTATGTATATATGTATATATTCCTTTTGTATTAACATCTAATTTTTTTATTTATCACGGGGTAGTATTGCTTGCTTACTTATTTGCTTATTTATTTATCTAAGATTAATTTGTAGGAGGGGTTGGTAGGCTATTAGTGACCAACAGAGCTGCAGGAAGTGTGTATTTAATTTGGTTTACTTGTGTTTTAATTCATTCTGAAGAAGTCTGTTATACCAAGATGAAAGTGCTCAGTAAAAGTTTTAACATTATCGGTGGCTGTGGCGTTTCAGGGTTTTATCTCCATGTTTGATTATTTACTTGGTTTTATCTTGTTGGTGCTTTCCTACAAAGTTAACATCTTAAGCTTTTGGCAAAAAATGCTATGGAAGAAAGGTCCTGCTCCAAGGGTCAGCCATCCGCAAAGAAGGCCAAGAAAGCTAGGTCTAATTCTTCAGTTTTGCCACCTCCATGGACATTTGTCTCAAAGTTAGTGAAAGCCTAAACCATTGCCCAGCTCTTGGGTTGGATTCCTCTGCCACAACCATTTCGGTGGCTGGCATGGATCCGGCTTCATGCATGTCCTTGGAGGCCTTGCAGACATCCACTTCAGATGTTCAGGGGGAGCCGCGGCTGATTTTTACCAAAGGGCTTACAGGTGTTCCTCAGATTTTGGTAAGGGAGAATGTACCGACTAGAGTGATGTCTGGAGTCTGAGCCATCTAAGTTTTACAAGACTGATGTCCCTTTAAAGAAGAAACAAAAAAAATGTTTTTCCTGCTCCTAAGGACCCTCGGAGTGAATGGCAGAATTTCACTCAAGGTTTCTTTAGTGCCCTTATGTCTCAAGGAGTTTTGTGTTCCAGCCCCCCCCCCCCCCCGGTCTTCTACTCTGCTTAAGAGGCCGAGGGATCAAGATTCCTCTGAGGGGAGGAGAAGGATAATGAATCCCTTTCTTATTCTTCTCAGATTGCTTCTCCCTTAGACTGTGGTTCTGAGGAAGAGGAGTCCACTAGTACTGACTCTACTTTTGAAGGATTTCTTTTGGGGACACAATTTCCAGAATGATGGACTTCTTCAAATGAGACTGTGCCCTGGTGTCTACAGTTCAGAAGAGGTATTACAAGTTTTTGCAAATGGGCTTTCCTAGACCGCCTGCTGTTCCTCCTGTCCTGACTGCCTTGCTGGATGCCTTTTTTACTGCATCTCAGACTCCTGATTCTCAGCTTCCTGCTCCCAAAAGCCTGATAGGTTTTATAAGGTGCCTGATGATTGCAAGTCCCTTTATAAGTGCCTATCAGCTGACCCTTCTGTGGTGTCTGTGACATGTGACAAGCCATCAAAGTTACTGCCTTTCACAAAGTTGCTTCTTTCTGACAAGCACAGTAGTACTATGGAAAACTGGGTAAGAAGATTTATACCTTAGCTACCCTTGCTTTTAGGGCTGTCAGTTATCAGACCCATATGACAAGATATATTTTGGCTCTTCTATTTCTGGCTTGTCAGGTTATTTCTGACCTCCCTGACTGAGAGGAAGACTTCTGCTCTCTCCTTGTTAGGGACTTCTCAGGTGGCTCGCCACTCTGTTAAATGCAGATGTTCTTCGTGTTTCACTGTTGAAGTCATTACATTTGGGTTATCTGCTTGCAGGTAGCCCTCAGTCGGCCTGATTAACAAAGTCTTGGGTCCTGCGTCAGTTGCTGTCCCTTCTTCCATGATGTCAGGTCATCAGGGGTATAAAACATGCAGCCGACGCCATTACACCAGTCTTTCTAGCCGTGCAGTGCCCAAAGCAGAAGCAGTTCGCAAGTGCTGGTCGGCCGACTCCTGAGATTTTCGTTTTTGAGTTTCAGAACTGAAGTCTTCAACTAAAGCTAAGTACCCCATTGGGGAAACTTTTTCTTGCTCCTTACCAATGTCAGTAAAAGTTAATAATTGCATTACTTGTGGAAAGCAGATACCTCATGAAGATTTTCATTTGTACTGTATTCCTTGCCTAGGCCCTGACCATGACGTACCTTGCTTTCAGTTTTGTGCTTTATTTGATCAGCGCACTATCTGTCGTCAGTATATTTTTGCCTCTAAATATTTCGGTTCTTGGTTTAATTATCCAGAAATGTTGGTTAGCCATCCGACTACCGGGATTCCAAAAAAAACCCCGCAAAGATAAATACAGAGACAGGCCGCTGAGGTCCAGAACTGCCAATGACGCTTCTCCTAAGCCAGTGGCCAGTTGACCGGTACTCAGTGAGGTGCTTTCCCAGCCCCTGATACTTGCTACTTCTCATTCACAGGCCTCTACTGAGACCCATTCGGAGTCCGGTATGCCGTGAGATGCTTCAACTATGGAACCTGCGGATGTCTCTACCTTGGATGGGTCTGGAGCAGCTGTGCAGGCACCGGCTTCTGAGGGTATATTCAGGCCTATGGACTTGCATATTAAATTGACGCCTACTTCTTTACTTAGGCCTAAATCTCGATCCATGCCTAAAAAAATTACGCCCGGGCCACATGCTCAGGCCTCTATGCCTAAAAACCAAATTATAAGAATGGCTGGAGCTCTAATAACTCTAATTAGGGGTAGCCATCCCCCCCCCCCTTCTAAGAGGCCTAGGACTGAAGTTAATTATGAATCTTCTGATCAGCATTCTGTTTCTGATTCTTCTGATTATCTGGATTTGCCCTTATCTACTTATGAAGATTCTGATGCAGAGGACTCCATTCCCTCTGCTTCCCCTCCTGATGATTTTTCTTTTGGGGAAACCTTACATACTCTAAGGGAGCATTCCCACTGGGAAAGCCAGGATTTTTCTGATTCAAAAAAGAGGCTTAGGGATTTCCTTCTCCTACCTCAGCATAGGCCTTTAGCTATTCCTCCTGTACTAGACATTGTTGATGATGCTTTTTCGGAATCTAGTTTGGCCCCTGATTCCCTAACTCTTGCTCCCAGAAAACCTGATGGATACTACAGGGTCCCTGAGTCCCACAAGTTCCTTTTAAAAATCCTATTGCAGATCCAGAGACTATTTCATAGGGGCCCAAGGGCATTAAGGCTTCTACTGCTAAAAATCCTACCCCTTCTGATAGGGACTCCAGGGCGCTGAATAGATGAGGTAAGAAGGTTTACACTTCTGTAACCTTTGGCCATTAGGGCTTTAAACTGCCAGTTTCATATGTTAGTATCAGCAACATGTTATTGGACTGCTTAAACAGAAAATTATGTTGATTCCTGACTGTGTGGAAAATAAAGAATTACAGGATTTAATGCATTCTGCTGAACAAGTTAGAAAACATACTTTGCAATGTGGTTTTGATTCATTAGAGGCCTCTTGCAGGGCTGCTGTTACTGGGTTTGTGCTCAGAAGGCATGCTTGGCTTAAAGAGCAATCTTTGCCTGATCATGTTAAAGCTAAATTGCTGGATGCTCCTTTAAATCAGGACCGCCTGTTTGGCAACACAAGGCTGAGGAAGTTCTTAAAAAGATGGAAGATGAAGCTAAATCTATGCAAACTGTTAAAGATTTTTTACAAGTTCAGCCTCCTAGATTTAGTAGGCATTGACCCTATAAGAATTGGTCCTTTCCAGCCCCTTCCAGGTCTTCTCAAGCCAAACCCAGACACAGCAAAAACCCCAGGTTTCAGTCCCAGGGGACACACAGAACTAAGGACTGGGGGGCCTCTACTTCCAAATCTGGGAATAAGACTCCCCCCCCCCTATGGCAAACTGTCTCAATGACTTCCTTTTAAAATTTCCAAGCACTTATCAACTGACTGCCCCTTTGGGGGGAAAAGATTGTTCTTCATGCAAAGAATTGGAAACTCATTACCCAGGACAAATGGGTTTTAAATATAGTCTCCCAGGGATACAGATTTCACTTCCTCACATTGCCAACACCAAGCAGGTGGCCGGACCTACCCCCAAATCATTGGGCAGAGGCCCAAAAACAAGTTCTTTCTCTCAAGCATGGGGGCTATTCAACTGGTACCAGAAGCGGAAAAGGGACAAGGTTTCTACTCAAGACTTTTCCTGGTACCCAGAAAAGACAATTCATGGCATCCTATCCTGGACCTGTCTACTCTAAACACCTTTTTGGTGATTCCAAAATTCAAGATGCTGACTCTTCACCAATTACTTCCTATGCTAGGCAAAGATGCCTGGTTGGCAACACTAGATTTAAAAGAAGCATACCCGCACTTCCCAATCAGGGAATCTTGCAGAAGATTCCTATGCTTCAAAGCAGGCTACACGCACTATCAGTTCTCTACACTGCCCTTTGGCTTATCTACTGTGCCTAGGGTATTCACAAAGTGCCTATCTCCAGTTATTGCATTTTGCAGGCAAAGAAATATTCAAATATCCCCATACCTGGACTATTGTCTAATTCAGGCAGAAAGCCAGGACATACTTTTGAATCATCTGGCCTTTGTACAAAGGGTTCTAACTTGTCTGGGGTACACCATAAACAAAAAGAAATCACACCTGGTACCCTGTCAACAAATTATATTCCTGGGAGCAAGCTTGAATACAACTTCCCAGATGGCTTACCTTACGCCAGATAAACAAATTCATTTGACAACCTGCTTCAAACAAGTGGCCACAAAAACCCTGATATCTGCAAGACAAATACTGCAAGCCTCGGGGTTCATAGCCTCCTGCATTCTTCTAATTCCATATGAAAAACTGCATATGAGGAAACTACAGTGGTATCTAAAAAGCCTATGGTGTCAAAATTCTCAAGACCTAGAAACAATGATTCTTATCATACCTTGCCTACGCCTAGAGTTCCTTTGGTGGGCAGAGGCCTACCACCAAAACAAGGGACCTTTCACACCACCCCCTGCTGCCCAAACCCTAACAACAGATGCATCAGACTATGCATGGGGGGCTCACCTGGCAGGGAAGTGCATTCAGGGCAAATGGAACCAAAGTCAAATGCACCTGCATATCAATAAAAAAGAAATGTTAGCTGTACAGAATGCTCTGACAGTTTTCAAAGACCACTGTTATGTGGTACATAAACAAGCAGGGGGGGTGCACATTCTTACCCCCTCTGCAGACTAGCCATGGCATTGTGGAACACAGCCTTGAGCTACCAAGTGCACCTACAAGCTCAATTCCTGCCAGGAAAATTAAATACACTGGCAGACAGACTAAGCAGAAACCTCATGGACCCACACTAGTGGAAACGAACCAAGGATTTTCAACATGTTGACAAGCAAATGGGGGAGCCCAGATATAGACCTGTTTGCCTCTCCCTAGAACTACCAATTGGACAAATTTTACACAAGGACTCCCCACAAACAAGCCTAGAAAGTGGATGCTCTGTCCTTCAGCTGGAAAAAAACCTATCAGTCTATGCCTTCCCCCCTCTGCCTGTGCTCTCCAAAGTACTACTAAAAATCAAACAGGGCAAACCAAGGATGATTTTGATTGCTGCAGACTGGCCGTACCAGCACTGGTACCCCCTACTGCGCAGTGTGTCACGGTTATCTCCATGGCACCTGCCTCAGACTCCTTCCCTGCTGTCTCAGCAGGAGAACCAGATTCTACACCCTCAGCTTCTAACACTGAATCTTGCAGCCTGGCTGATTACTTAATCTCTCCTTTACCATCCCTCAGCAAACCTGTGATGGATAGCATTTTAGAGGCAAGGAGGCATAGTACTAGAAAATCTTATGCTGAAAAATGGAAAAGATTCTGTGCCTGGAACCATTCTCAAGGGATGAGCACAGCAGCGCCCAATTTACCTCAGATTTTACAATACTTAACCGAGATGCTTCACAAGGGCCTGTCTTTTTCCTCCATTAAAATCTATGCCTCAGCCATTTCAGCTCATTATAACACAGAACCTCCCCTCTTCTCTCATCCACTGCTCAAGCAGTTCCTCAGAGGGGCCAAAAATTTGAGACCACCCAGGACAGCTCCAACCCCAGCCTGGGACCTTAACTTTGTCTTGGAGAAACTGACTCTACCTCCTTTTGAGCCAACTGCTACTGCAGACTTAAAATTTCTATCTTGGAAAACAGCTTTCTTTTTAGCAATCACTTCAGCTAGAAAGGTATCTGAATTACAGGCCCTTATGGCAGTGGAGCCTTTCATCATCTTTCATGGGGACAGGGTGTCCCTCAGAACCAATCCATCCTTCGTGCCCAAGGTGGTATCCAGTGTGGCTCTTAATCAGTCCATTCATTTGCCAACCTTCTTTCCCAATCCATAGAATAAAGGGGAATGGATACTGCATTCCTTAGATGTGCACAGACAACTTAGATTCTAGTTCTAGTTGGACAGGACTAAACCTCAAAGGAAACCTGAACAACTGCTGGTGGCATTTGCTGCAGGGGCAGAGGGGAAGGCTATTTCAAAGCAAACCATTCCTAAATGGATAAGCCATTGCATTCATTTCTGCTATAAGCACCATGGAAAACCTATCCCCCAGGGGATCAGACCTCACTCCACCAGGTTTGCATCTACCTCTACAGCCTTTTTCAGAGGTGTCCCTACCAGGGACATCCTAGAAGCTGCTATCTGGAGTTCTGTACATACTTACACCAAGCATTATCATTTGCCAATTTTCTCTAAATCCAGAGCTGGCTTTGCCACTGCAATCTTGCAGGGCCTTATAGCTGGCCCTAATTCTATGTAAATTCCTCCTCCCAACCATAGCTTTGGGAATCTACCCAAATATAATGACTGCAACCAGTGAAACAAGAAGAACATAGTACAGTTGTGTACACTTACCATAAATGTAGATGTTCGAGTGTATTCACTGTTGCAGTCCTGGTTACCCTCCCTCCAGCCCCCTAACTTCTTTTGACTATACTTCTACTTTCCTTTACTATGCTTAAAAGCCTTTTTGGTGTATTTGCTTTTTTGTTGGAGGTATATCTTTGTACTTTTATATTTAATTGCTTCCCATTAGGAGCACCTGACATCTGGGGCAAAAAGAACTGATGTAATGGCGTCAGCTGCATGTTTTATACTCCTGATGACCTGACATCATGGAAGAAGGGACAGCAACTGATGCAGGACCCAAGACTTTGTTAATCAGGCTGACTGAGGGCTACCTGCAGGTAGATAACCCAGATGTAATGACTGCAACAGTGAATACACTCGAACATCTACATTTATGGTAAGTGTACACAACTGTACTTTATGCTGCAGCAAATGCCTCTTCTAGGGTGGCTACTGCTTTTGTCTCTATGCTGAGAGGATATTCCTGGCTTTAGCTTCATCCTTTCACTGATGGATATTAAGGTTAAGTTGATAGACTTGATAACAAGCATTTCTTTGGTGCTGTTGCTGCTGATTTATTCAAGTTCCTACAGGAAAAGGGTAAGGCTTTACAAGATTTAAAACATATCTTTGTTTCTCCTGTACTTAAATTTTAAAGGAATTACCCTAATAAGCCGGCCTTTGTAGCCAATCTCAGTCCCACAAAGGTAATAATTGTGATAGAAGGGCTCCTCCTGCTAAGGCTGCCCAGACTCTGTAGCTCAGGAATCTCCTTTTCTTGATAAACCAGGTGCTGTCTGACTGATGTTCTTCATGTTTCACTGTTGCAGTCATCACATTTGGGTTATCTGCTTGCAGGTAGCCCTCAGCCAGCCTGAATACCAGAGTTTTGAGATTTCTGCGTCGGATGCTTTCGCTTCTTCCATGACATCAGGTCACCAGGGGTATAAAACATGCAGCCGATGCCATTACATCAGTCTTTCTTGCCATGTGGTGCCCGAAGCAGAAGTAGTTCACAAGTGCCGGTCGGCTGACTCCTGGAGTTTTCATTTTCGAGTTTCAGACCTGAAGTCTTCTAAAAAATAAGTAACCTGTTGGGGATCCTTCTTTTCTTGCTCTAACCGATGTCGGAAAAAATTAATAATTGTCTTGCCTGTGGAAAACAAATACCTCATAGAGATTTTCATTCTTACTGTATCACCTGTTTAGGCCCAGACCATGACGTCCCTTGCTGTCAGTTTTGTGTCTTGTTCAACGCCTGAACTATTCGCTGTCCGGGGAATTTTTTTAGCTAAATTCTTCCACTTTTGATCTCCATACTCCATAATGGCTTCGATAAGCCAGCCGAATATCGATCTTTCGAAAAAACATAAGGATAAAGGCAGAGACAGACTGCATATGTCCAAAACTGCCGCCGACACCAACTTTAAGCTAGTTGCCAGTCCGCTGGTACTCAGTGAGGCACTTTCACAGCCATTGATACCCTCTTCTACAGATTTGCAGGCCTTTACTGTAACCCATTCGGAGTCTGGTATGCCACGAGATGCTTCTTCGACTATGGAACCTGCGGATGTTTCTACCTTGGATGGGTCTGGAGCCGCTGTGCAGGCACCGGCTTCTGAGGGTGTATTCAGGCCTACTGATTTTCATATTAAACTGACGATTTCATTTCAAGCCAAAATTACAGAATTTCTCAGGACTAAAGTTTGCACTACGCCTCGGAAACTGATGACCAAAGTGCATTCTCAGGCCCACATGCCTCAAAAACAAATGATTAGAATGGCTGAAGACCTTATTACCTTAATTAGGGGAAGTCAGCTTTCCCCTTCAAAGAGACCTAGAACTGATTTTCCTTCAGAGTCTTCTGATCAGGAATCTGATATTTCTGTTCCTTCTGACTACCAGGACATACCCTTATCTACCTATGAGGATTCTGATGCAGAGGATTCCATTCCCTCTGCTTCCCCTCCAGAAGATTTTTCTTTTGGTGAAACCCTGCATACCCTTAGGGAGCATTTCTGTTGGGAAAGCCAGGACTACTCAGTCCAAAAAGTGACTCAGGGAATTTTTAAACCTGCCTCAGCACAGGCCTCTAGCTATCCCTCCTGTTCTGGAGATTGTAGATGATGTTTTCTTGGAATCCAGCCTTACCCCGGATACTTTGCCTCCAGCTCCCAGGAAACCTGACAGGTACTATAGTGTACCTGACTCTCACAAATTCCTTTTCAAGAATCCTACTCCGGATCCAGAGACCATTTTCCAAGGACCTAACGGCATTAAGGCCACTACTACCAAGAATCCTACCCCTTCTGACAGGAATTCTAGGGCTTTAGACAGATGGGGTAAGAAGGTATACATCTCTGCTACTCTGGCCATTAGGGCTTTAAATTACCAGTTTCATATGTTAAACTATCAGCAGCATATATTGGAGCTAATTAAATAGAAAATGATGTTGATTCCTGACTGTAAAGAGCACAAAGATTTACAAGAGTTAATGCATTCTGCTAACCAGGTTATTAAACATACTTTGCAGTGTGGTTTTGATGCTTTAGAAGCATCTTGCAGGGCTGCTGTCACTGGGTCTGTTCTTATAAGGCATGCTTGGCTAAAGGAACAAAACTTGCCAGTTCATGTCAAAGCAAAATTACTGGATGCACCCTTAAACCAAGAGCGCCTATTTGGCAATAAAGCAGAAGTCCTCAAAAAGATGGAGGAGAAAGCTAAATGTATGCAAACTGTTAAAACTTTCTTACAAGTACAGCCACCTAGATTCAGTAGGCATTGGCCTTCAAAAAACTGGTCTTTTCCAGTCCCTTCCAGACCTTCTCAGTCTAAACCCTGGGCAGCAGACTACCAAAACTTCAGTCTCAGGTTATGCACAGATCTAAGCAGTGCGGTGCTCCCACATCCACCACCGTATGGTAAAATGGCACAATGACTTATCCTTAACTGTTCCAAGCCTTGCTCAAGTACATGCACCTTTAGGAGGAAAACTCACCCCACATGCAAAAAACTGGGAATACATTACCCAAGACAAATGGGTTTTAAACATTGTTTCCCTAGGATACAAATTCCACTTCCACTCACTCCCAACCCTGGGACGGCCAGACCTCCCCCCAAACCAGTGGGCAGAGGCCCAAAAGCAAGTACTTTCTCTCCTCAGCGTCAAGGCCATTCAACCTGTCCCAGCAGACCAAAGGGGATGAGGCTTTTATTCCAGACTGTTTCTGGTCCCCAGAAAAGAAAACTCCTGGTGTCCTATCCTGGATCTGTCTATTCTCAACACCTTTCTGTTCCAAAATTCAAAATGCTTACTCTTCAACAGCTTCTTCCTATGCTAGCCAAGGATGCCTGGCTGGCACCCTTAGACTTAAAGGAAGCTTACCTGCACGTCCCAATAAGGGAATCTTGCAGAAAATACCTACGCTTCAGGGCAGGCTCCATGCACTATCATTTCTCTGCACTTCCCTTTGGCTTATCTACTGAGCCCAGGGTATTCACAAAGTGCCTACCTCCAGCCAATGCATTTTGCAGGCAGAGAAGTATTCAGATTTACCCATACTTGGATGATTGCCTGATTCAGGCGGAAAGTCAGGACTTGCTATTACAGCACCTGGTATTTGTAAAGAGACTTCTAACTTCACTGGGGTACACCATCAATGTAAAGAAATCACATCTAGTACCCTGCCAACAGGTTGTATTCCTGGGAGCAAGCTTGAATACTTCCCAGATGGCATTCCTCACTCCAGAGAAACAGACGTATTTGACAAACTACTTCAATCTACTGGCTACCAAAACCCAGCTATCTGCAAGAAAAGTACTGCAAGCCCTGGGGTTCATGGCCTCTTCTGCATTCTGTTAATTCCATATGTAAGACTGCATATGAGGAAACTTCAGTGGTACCTAAAAAGTCTATGGTGTCAACATTCTCAGGACCTGGAAACTATTTGTCGTATAATTTCTTGTCTAAGGACAGAGTTCTTTTGGTGGGCAGAGGCCTGCAACCACACCAAGGGGACTCTTTCACGCTACCCCCTGCCACCAAAACCCTAACAACTGACGCATCAGACTGTGCATGGGGGGCTCACATGGCAGGGCAGTGCATTCAGGGCAAATGGAACCCAAAGCAGATGCACCTGCATATCAATCAAAAAGAAATGTTAGCTGTACAGAATGCTCTGACAGCCTTCAAAGGCCTTATTCTTCCAGGGCAACTATTGGTAAAGACAGACAACACCACAGTTATGTGGTACATAAACAAGCAGGGGGAACCCATTCCTACCCACTTTGCAGACTAGTCATGGCTCTGTGAAACACAGCTTTGAGCAACCAAGTGCACCTACAAGCTCAATTCCTGCCAGACAAACTAAATTCACTGGCAGATGATTTAAGCAGAAATCTCATGGACCCACACGAATGGAAACTGGAACCCAAAACATGCAAGCTTTTGAGGAACAGATGGGGGATACCAGAGGTGGACCTGTTTGCTTCCCCTCAGAACTATCAGTTGAACAAATACTGCACCAGAACTCCCCACAGCCAAGCTTGGAAAGTGGATGCCCTGTCTTTTACCTGGGAAGGCTTCTCAGTCTTTGCCTTTCCCCCTCTGCCTCTCTCAAAGGTTCTACTAAAGATCAAACAGGACAAGCCAAGGACAATCCTGATTGCACCAGACTGGCCATGCCAGCACTGGTACCCTCTTTTGCGAAGTTTGACAGTGCTACAACCATGGCATCTGCCTCAGACTCCTGCCCTGCTGTCACAGCAGGCGGGCCAGATTCTGCACCCTCAGCTACAGACCCTGAACTTTGCAGCCTGACTAATCCTCTGAACTCATCACCAGCAACCCTCAGTAAGCAGGTGTTGGATGTCATTCTTGAGGCAAGGAGGCCTAGTACTAGAAAATCCTATTCAGAAAAGTGGAAAAGATGTCAGGGAATGGACACAACTGTGCCCAGCTTACCTCATATACTGGATTACTTAACTGAAATGTTCCACAAGGGTTTATCCTTCTCGTCAGTTAAGATTCATGCCTCTGCCATCTCAGTTCATTATAATACTGAGCCACCCCTCTTCTCTCATCCTCTGCTAAAACGGTTCCGTAGAGGAGCCAAAAATTTAAGACCCCCGCAGGAGAACTCCCACTCCAGCCTGGGATCTTTACTTTTTATTGGAAAAACTCACACTTCTACCCTTTGAACTAGCTGCTGTGGCAGAGTTAAAATTCCTCTTATGAAAAACAGCTTTATTTCTAGCAATCACTTCAGCAAGAAGAGTGTCTGAACTGCAGGGCCTTATGGCAGTGGAACCCTTCATTATCTTCCATGCGGACAGGGTTTCCCTCAGGACTAACCCATCTTTTATGCCCAAGATGGTGTCTAGTGTGGCTTTAAACCAGTCCATTCATTTGCCAACCTTTTTCCCCAACCCTCAGAACAAAGGGGAAAGGATACTGCATTCCCTGGATGTGCACAGAAAGCTTAGATTCTATCTGGACAGGACTAAGCTTCTCAGAAAACCTGACCAGCTGCTAGTCTGCTTTGCTGCAGGGGCCGAGGGCAAGGCCATTTCAAGGCAAACCATTTCTAAATGGATAGCACACTGCATCCCTTTCTGCTACAAACACTATGGAAAACCTACCCCACAGGGATAAGAACACATTCCACCAGGGCTACATCCACCTCTGCTGCATTTCACAGGAGAGTCCCTACCAGGGACATCCTGGAAGATGAAACCTGGAGCTATGTACACATTTTCACCAAGCATTACCACTTGCCTATCTTTTCTAAATCCAGAGCTGCATTTGCCACAGCAGTCTTACAGGGCCTGATTGCCAGCCCTAATGCTTCTCACCTACCTCCACCCTTCCTTAGCTTTGGGAATCAACCCAAATGTGATAACTGCAACAGTGAAACACAAAGAACATAGTACAGTTGTGTACACTTACCATAAATGTAGATGTTCGAGTGTATTCACTGTTGCAGTCCTGGTTACCCTCCCTCCAGCCCCCTGACTTTTCTTTGCTTTTACCTATCCTTTTTGGTTTGGCACATCTTATATACCAGGTGTATTTGCTTTTTGCTGGGGGTGTTCCACACCATATAATTGCTTCCTATTTTTGGGGCATCTGACATCTGGGGCAAGAAAAACTGATGTAATGGCATTGGCTGCATACCCCTGGCAACCTGACATCATGGAAGAAGCGACAGCATCCGACGCAGAAATCTCAAGACTCTGGTATTCAGGCCAGCTAAGGGCTACCTGCAGGCAGATAACCCAAATGTGATGACTGCTACACTCGAACATCTACATTTATGGTAAGTGTACACAACTGTACTTTCTGTGCTTCTCAACCACATTCCACTTTCTCTTGAACTTCCCTGTCTCTTCCTGTTTGTTTTAAGATTACTCAAGATTCTTTGGTTCTTTCCATCATTTGCTAAGGGTATTACATGGTCTGGAAATCTCTTACCCCTTTCATGGGCTTTCCTCAACCCCCCCAGGAACAGTTGGACTTTTTCCCAGCGATCCTTTAAGGTCTCTTGACTCAGGGAACTATTCAGGAAGGTCCAGTCTCCCAAAGGGGGAAGGGGTTTTATTCCAGGGTCCCCAGGAAAGAGAGCACATGGAGACCCATTTTGGATCTTTCACATCTGAACACCTTTCTGGAGGTACCTTCCTTTAAGATTTTGTCCCTTCAGACCTTGTTTCCTCTGCTTCGTTCTCAGGCTTTTCTAGTTTCTCTGGACTTCAAGGATGCTTATCTTCGTATCCCTAGTTATCCCCTTTTCAGGATGTTTTTAACATTTCTCTGTTGCTTCCTGACATTTTCAGTTCTCTGCTTTGCCCTTTGGCCTCTCTACTACCCAAGGGTATTCACTAAATGCCTCTCTCCTATGATTGCTTTCTGCAAGCTACGGAGATTACAGGTCTTTCCCTACATAGATGACCTACTTTTCAGGCATCCTCTACAGAGATTCTACTGCAACATCTTTATTTTGCCATTTCTATTCTGCAAAGCCTAGGACTCACTATAAATTTTCAAAAGTCCTTTCTTACCCCTTCACAGGATTGTGTGCTTCTGGGATGCAGGATCCAGACTTTTCCAGTGCTGGCATCCTTGCCTTCTCCTCCCAAGGGCATAACTCTAATTGCCTTCTTTCAATATGTTCTTCCTCTGGCCTCAGTTACACACAGGGAATTTCTAAGAGCTCTGGGTTTCATGGCCTCTAATATTCCAATTATCCCTCTAGACAAACTCCTAATGAGAAAGTTTCCGTGGTTTCTGAAGTCATTTTGGCTTTAGCACTCTCACCCTCTAGATTTCATAGTCCCTCATCTTCCATGCCTCTAGCTGGAAATTCAGTGTTGGATTCAGCAGTTGTCACCCAATCCTGGGCTTCCTTGTAAACCTCCACTCCCCTCTCAGGAGCTGTTCCCAGACACTTCAGACATGGGATGGGGGCTTCCTTCGTCTCTCAAAGTGCAGGGCCTCTGGTTGCTTCTACAAAAGAAATACCACATTGGTGTCAGAGATGAGAGCTGCTCTTTTGGTTCTCCAAGCATTTCATCCTCTTTTCATTCCAGGGCCCCTCAAGGTACTGACATAGACAATACCACAGTGATATGGTATGTCAGCAAGCAAGGGGGCACAAGATCTTAACATATGTGCAGGTTAGCAATAGGAGCTAGCTGTCGAATATCAGGTGACACCAGGCAATTTACATTCCCTCAGGGTAGAACATTGTGGCAGACTCTCTGAGCAGGTCCATATCTCAGTTCCATGAGTGGGATGGTTCACAGAGATTTGTTTCTGGACATTGTCCACCAGTGGGGTACTCCTCAAGTAGATCTATTTGCCTCACCTCTGAACAGACAACTTCCCCTTTTCTGTGCCAGAGCTCCGTGTCCTCTGGTGTGGAAGGTGGACACCCTCTCTTTCTCCTGGAAGGGGATGTTTCTTTATGCCACCCCTCTCCTTTCTCTCATTCCAAAAGTCCTGTTCAGGATAAAGCAGGATGTTTCCAAAATCTTGGTGGTGACTCCCTTTTGGTCCAAGCAGCATTGGTTCCCTCTTCTTCTACATTTAGCCAAGGACAATCATCACAAGTTACTTCACAGGGTGGACCTACAAAGGATCTGTCCTCCATCCCACCTGTCCACTCTTCAGTTGACATTGTGGATGAGAGGATTTTGATTCCGTATAGGCACCTTTTTATGAGGATGTGCTTAGAGTCCTGCAGGAGGCCAGGAAACCCACTACTAGGAAGTCCTACTTATCCAGATGGACAAGGTTTTCTGTTCGGGGTCTTTCTCGTAACCTAGATCCACTTTTTGTGGATGTTCCTTTGGTTTTCTGTTATCTGTGTGAATTGCTCAGTGCTGGGTTGGCATGTTTTGTTAAGGCCCACTTGTCGCTATTTCTGCTTGTCTGCCTCTAGCACCTCCTTTAGCCTCTATATTGAGGATAAACAGTTTCTTAAATACATCCTTCATAATCGACCTCCCAGGAAGCCTGTCCCTCCTTCCTAGGACCTTAATTCTGTTTTGGAGAATTTGACCCAGGCTCCTTTTGAGTCTGTGGCCTCAGCTTCCTTGCAGTATTGTTCTTTTGTTAGCCTTTACTTCTGCCAGACAGGTGTCTGAGCTTCAAGCCCTTATGGCATTTCCTCCTTTTTAAGTTTTCCATAAGGACAGGGTGTCCTTTCATACTTCTTCTTCTTTTGGCTTTTCCCGGTTAGGGGTCACCACAGTGGATCACCTTGTCTGCTCTTGATTGGCAGTGGAATTTTACAGTGTCGAGTTGCCAGCCCGGCGCCCAACCTTCCACAGAAGGCACACACATGCATGCACTCATGCCTAGGGCCAATTTAGAGTGTCCAATCCACCTACAGCATGTCTTTGGGATGTGGGAGAAAACAGGAGCACCCAGAGGAAACCCACGTGACCACAGGGAGGGCATGCCGACTCTGCACAGAAGGCACCCCAGCCGAGGATCGAACCGCAGAAGCTCTTGCTGTGAGGTGGCAATTGTAACTGCTGCACCACCGCAGCCGTCTTTTTGCGCCAAATGTACCTTTTGGAATTGTGGCCAAAAAGTTCAACCTTGGTGTCATCAGACCATAACACATTTTCCCACATGCTTTTGGGAGACATTGTATTGTTTTGCAAATTTTAGCCAGGCCTGGATGTTTTTCTGTGCAAGAAAAGGCTTCTGTCTTGCAACCCTACCTCTTAGCCCAGACATATAGAATGTCCTTATGTTCTGACTGTGCTTCTCAAACATTTTGGAAATATAGAGTATATTTTAGAGCATTTATTATAACTGTATTTGCTTAATATTGCTACAACTCAAGTGCTCTAGATTGCACTGCATCTGAAGTGTTTGTGTGTTTTAGCTGCTTTTCTGTATATATAGACTTCTCTGTATATGTAGAGTAGCTACTTATTCTGCTGTATTACTGCCACTTAAATCGTTTTTTAGTTGTGCACTTCCCTTGCTTCATTTAAAAAGTTTTAAATTGCTAATTTTGTAGAGTTTTAATTGCATTTACTGTTTAGGACTACACACTCAAGTGTGTTAGACTTTTCTGTGTTTATTTACTGTATTATTGCATTGTTTAGCCTGTTTCAATAAAAACAATATATATATATATATATATATATATATATATATATATATATATATATATATATATACACACATGGCCGGCCTTAGGCATAGGCCAACTAGGCGGTCGCCTAGGGCGCCGCTCTAGCAGGGGCACTTTTTCAGTATTTATTTAATGGTAGACCAAGATGGGGGGCACTGGGTGGTGTGGTGGGGGGCGCTGTGGAGCTCTTTTGCCTAGGACACCAGTTGACCTAAGGCCGCTCCATACACACTACCTTGTTTGCTCATTTCTCACCTTTTCTAGCCAGTCCATATCCCAGGCCTTTCTTGTCCCAGGACTTTATTTTCCGTGCTCAGAGCTATCCAGACCTTGCTGTGGCAGAGGGAAGTCCTACTGCCTACCAGTGAGACTGGTGAGCATTGTACTGCCTATCTAACGCTAGAGGAGTGGTTTCCAGCTCTGAAATTGTAATTTTATTAGCCTTTTTGGGCTGATTTCTATCCCTTTCAACTTTCTGGCTTAAAAACACGTGTGTTTGCACAGTTTTCACATTGTGCAGCACTACGAGGCTACAGTTAAACTATTCCAGGTGCCAGAAAGTCTGTTCTTCAAATTTTCTCTTAAAACTAGCTGGTTTCTCAGTAGTAGCACTAAAATCTGAACCCCTGTGACTAGCACTTTCTCTAGAACCTGCTGTAAAGCACTAGGAAGCCTGAAACTGATACAAGCACTCAGCTCTCCTTGTCAATAAGGAGAAATTAATCATAGGCACTAAGCCTACAATTGCAAAGTACCTTGCAAAGGTAAGAGAAAACAGCTCTTAAACCTTACAAAAAAGCACCTAAACAGGCATGTCCAAGGGTCAGCTTCCGGTGGTTTCTCCTGTCCACCTGGTGAATCTGGGCATACTGGGGCAATGCGGCAACTGCCTCATGTACACAGACAATCCTCTCCTCCTGCCACCCAACACTACAACCTGCGAGAGATGTACTTACATAGCCAAACTGGAAGCAAAGCTCTCTCCAGTCAAGACTGTGATACCGTCAAGAGGAGAAGGCTAACGCCTGCATTACACCTGTAGCAACTCATAGCCCTTCACAACCCACACAATCAACTCCCACACATAGCAACACTTGACATTAACCTGCCCAAGCAACAAGGACCTCCGAAGCCAAAATGCAAACAAACACCAGTCACAACCAAAGTGACATGTAGCTCACAACACCAGTGTGCCACCCAACAACAGCCCCTAAGGCAAGACAATGTACCCAACTCTTTAGTCATAGGTGACTCTATAGTCAGGCACACTGATGTCCCACTCACCAGGCTGAACAAGGAGAAAATGACAGTCAGCTGCCTGTCAGGTGCCAGGATCCGCCACATAACGCATGCACTCAAGTCACTCCACAACAAATACAAATACGACTCTGTCATTGTCCATGCTGGAGTAAATGACTTGAGACTTACCTCCCTGGACTACATGAAAAGAGACATGGAAGAGCTCTTGGATCATGTGACCCAGGCAGGTATGACCCTAGCCCTGAGTAGCATCCTGCCTTCGCCCAGAATGATACCACAGTATAAGGACAAAATGATTGACTTCAACAATTTGGCTAAGCTTCTGGTGTCATTCAAAGGGGATCCAGTATTTGTCTGCCTGGGAAGACATGATCGGCAAACCACGATGCTTTGCCAGAGATGGTCTGCACCTGTCACCCTTGGGATTCAGGTTACTGGCTAAAGCTCTTGCCACCCCTACAGTGCCTTTTTTAGGCAAGGTTCAAAGGATAAAACCACCACCGTAACAGATACAGGCATGCAAAATCTGAACGTAATGCTACTCAATGCTAAAAGTCTAAACCTCAAAATGCACTCTCTCGAGGCACTCCTAAAAATGGAGAACATCGATATCTGTGCAGTGACTGAGACCTGGTTCAAGGCTCCAGAGAGCATCCCTGCAATACCAGGCTACAATTCTTACCACATTTTTCGGCCACAAAACCAAGACCGAAACACTAAAGCTGGAGGAGTGTCCATATTCACCAAGGATATTCACACTTCCAGGCTAGTTGCCCAACACAATGCATCTGAAATTCTCCAGGTGCAACGAACACTAGGTAAGACTGCAATCCAAATTGTAGCTTGCTACAGATCCCCCACCATACCCCAAGATTCTCACTACACCTTCCTAAACATACTGGAAAATATTAAGATACAACCAAACACCCCAATACTAGGTGATTTCAACTACCCTGCCATTAATTGGGAAAACTACTCGGGTACCAATTCCTTTTCCCAATGGTTCTTGGAATTCATAAATTCCAACGCCCTGGATCAAGTAATCCATTATCCCACCAGGGGCTCCAATATCCTAGACCTGGTCATTACCAACATGGGAGATAGATGCTCCACACCAGTGGTCATCCCCTCATTGGTCAGGTCTGACCATAAGCAAATTGCCCTTGACATCCACATCCCACCCCCCAGTAAGGAAGCCTCCTTAAATAACTTCTCCAAAGCCAACTTTATGCTACTGAAGTCAGAAGTGACAAACTTCACAACACCCACGCAGACGGGATCTGGAAGTTTGACTGCAGAATCCTACACTAAGGCACTGTACGAGCACATCCATTCGTGCATGAATTGTGCCATCCCAAATAGAACCTAGATGCTCTTCTCCAAAAAAAGGAAGCCAATCTGGTGGTTTCCTGCTATAAACAAACTATACAACAGAAGGAAAAAACTGTTGCAGAAAAGAGGAAAATTCCAGGATGCAAAAAACTCCCTCACCAGCCTCAGTAAGAAGCTGAGATCCCTCATAAAATCCTCAAAAGCTAGTTACGAAAATAAAATTGCCAAAGATTCCAAAGACAACCGCAAGGAATTCTATAGTTATGTCAAGAATCTAAGTGGCAATGCTCAGATCTGTTCTGAGCTACAACAGAATGGTATTAAATATACTGATCCCAAAGATATTGCCAATATCCTGGCAGATAGATTTAGTGCCAACTTCACCCCCCTCTCACCCCCTAAAGGGCCCATCTCAATACCAAAAAATTGCCAAATTCCGATAATCACAACCACACAGGAAGAAACAGCACTCTCCAAAGCTAAGAATACAGCATCCATGGGACCAGATGACATCCCAGGCTGTGTACTACATGAACTACAAAATGAACTGGCACCCCACCTAAGTGTCATGTTTAATCATAGCCTCACCTCAGGCTTCGTGCCCACTGACTGGTGCACAGCTACAGTTATCCCGATCCACAAGGGAGGATCCACCTTGGATACCGGGAACTACCGTCCCATCAGTCTGACAAGCCTGATCTGCAAGGGCATGGAGCACATTATAATGGAACTTATAAACAAAGACATTGGCAACCTCCAGACACTGGACCCCACCCAGTTTGGGTTTGTGAAGGGCCAATCTTGTCTCCTGAATCTGATTGACTTCTTTGAATCGGTCTCCAGAGCTGTGGACGAGGGTAAGGAGGTCCACACAGCCTATCTGGACCTCGCCAAGGACTTTGACACCATCCCCCACTCTGGAATCATAGATAAACTTACTAAGCTGGGCATAAATCCCTACGTCACTCGATGGGTTGCCAACTGGCTTACTGACAGAACCCAGACTGTAAAAGTAGCCGACTCCAAATCCAGCTCCAGACAATTGACAAGTGGAGTACCTCAGGGTTCAGTCCTGGGACCACTCTTGTTTGGCATTACTTCTCTGAAGTACAGGCCAACACTAAGGGACTCTGGCTAACAAAGTTTGCAGATGACTGCAAACTGGGAGCCATTATTGAATCCCCAAATGATGTGGATATTCTACAAAAGGGCCTTACAGAAACAGATGCCTGGTGCCAGAGCCATGGGCTCACGCTTAATGCCAAGAAATGTATAGTCATCCCCTTTGGAAAAAAACATGTACCCATGAACTACCACGTAGGTGGCAGGACACTAAACATCGAAAGTGTGATGAGAGACTTAGGGACACAAGTGGACAGTGGTCTCACTTTCGATAACCACATCAGTCAGGAAATCCTTCTACATGGCACACTTCATCACTAAGGGCTTTTCATCCAGAAAAAAGGAGGTCATTATCCCACTGTACTCATCCCTCATTAGACCCATTATAGAGTATAATGCCCCATTTGGTATGTACCTCACAAGACATCTGCAACAGCTGGAAAGGCCACAGAAATATCTCCCTAAAAGAATCACAGGCCTAAAGCAGATGCCATATGCTGACCGTCTAAAAAAACTCCAGCTATACTGTGTGGCATATCGTCTACTCAGAGGCGATCTCTGCTTAACATACAAGGCCATGTCAAACCCTGAGCTGTTGGACATGCTCCACTTAAAGAAATCCCAATCCCTCAGAGCCATGTGCTCCAGGGATCTAAACCTTATCATCACAATGAACAAAACATGCTGGAGGGATAGGTTCCTGACCCAGAGACTCCCCATACTCTGGAATAGACTGCCCATACATGTCAAGCAGAGCACCTCATTGGCCCTCTTCAAAAGGAACCTTGATGATTGGAGGGGAGATAGGAAATTCACCCCGGGGATCATGTCAGTTGCCCTGCTAGACAGGGGCCCAGAGAAGTAAATATTGTGGGAAAAAAATTCCAGGGAATTGTTATGGCTAGGCTTGCATAGGCCTTAGGGCCGATAGCCTAGCACCAACCTATGAACCTATATGGGAGATTGTTGTCACATGTAGTACACAACCAGTACTTGCCAGAAATTCCTGCAGCTCCTTCAGTGTTGCTATAGGTCTCATAGCAGCCTCCCTGACCAGTTTTCATCTTGTCTTTTTATCAATTTTTAGGGATGTCCAGTTCTTTGCGTCACTGTTGTCCCATATTTTCTCCACTTTTTGATGACTGTCTTCACTGTATTCCATGGTATATCCAATGCTGTGGAAATTTTTTTGGACCCTTCTCCTGATTGATACCTTTCAACAATGAGATTCTTTTGATGCTTTGTAAGCTCTCTGCGAACCATGGCTTTTGCTGTAGCAGGCAACTGAGTAAATGTCAGGAAAATCCTGCTGGGGCAGCTGAACTTTGTTTGGGGTTAACCAGAGTCTCTTTAATTGATGGCAGGTGTGTACCCAAGAAACCTGAATGCTGTAACCAAATCAAAAGGTACCTCAACAAAGCACTAGTTCAAGGGTGCGCACACCCATGCAAACAGCCTATTGTACACTTTTTCTTTTATATTTATTCCCCCAACAGATTTGTTTGTTCTTCAATTGAATTGTCCAAGCCATAGGCCACATTAAAGGTGGGAAAAGTTTTGAAATGAATACACACACACAGAGACACACACACACACACACACACACACATATATATATATATATATATATATATATATATATATATATATATATTTTTTTTTTTTTTTTGGGTGGTATTTTGCAGAAATATTTTATTGCAACATGAGTGTAAAAGTATCAGTAGCCCTTGTGGCCAACTGCTTAAGTGTAGGAGGTGGTGCAGGTCTGCAGGACACTGCTGCCCATATTTAGAAAGTCCCTGTGTCCACCACATTAGTGCTGAAATGTAAATAAACTATAAATGTATTTAGGTATCAGTGTTACTGGTGTTCATCTGTTGCAGGTACATGTGCCAAGGATACAGGCCAGCCCAGAGGTCAATAACTCACTTAGATGGTTAATGGTATGGTCCAATGTTCTTCAGCAGGCTTATTGTCTGGCCCAGACAGTACCTCTAATAGCCATGGCAGAATTCATTTATTGTTCCCTATCAGGCATTTAGCTGTTGACACATGCTGAATCTGGTCATCAGTAACATGGGATATGATCTATTCTTTCATTCCTAGTCTTATACTCTGTTGGGGTGGGGATCTCCAGCTTGGTAGCTTTGCCATTACATACCCAATCATCCGGGAAGTCAATATCTTCACCATTAATAGAACCAAGGACTAAAAACTTTACCCCAGATGTAAAGATGGTAAAGGCACGTGTTTATAACACAGTGTCTTTCAAACAGATGTAATAAAGTATGCCTACAACTATCTCCCCATCCACAGGTGCACATTATGCTTAATTAGGATCAAGGAAAAACTCTAGGACGGCCACGGTGGTGCAGTGGTTAGCATTGCCGCCTCACAGCAAGAGGTTCTCCGGTTCGATCCTCGGCTGGGGTGCCTTCTGTGCGGAGTCTGCATGTCCTCCCTGTGGTCGCGTGGGTTTCCTCCGGTGCTCGTTCCTCCCACATCCCAAAGACATGCTGCAGGTGGATTGGACACTCTAAATTGGCCCTAGGTGTGTGTGTGAGTGTGCCTTCTGTGGAAGGTTACCGGGCTGGCAACTCGACACCGTGAAAACTCCACTGCCATTCAATGTGCGGACAAGGCGATCCGCTGTGGCGACCCCTAACCGGGAAAAAGAAGAAGAAGAAGAAGGATCAAGGAAAAACTCTTATTCACATGGATGGGCAGCCTGTTTCATAGAAGGGGGTATTCTCTGAGACACATACCTGTTCCCCTAATATATCAAGTTTATGCTCCAAGCAAAGTTTGTCTTTAGAGCTGGTAGTTCTGATGGTATTTCTTTTGTAAATGTGAAGCTGGTCCATCAGAGCGGGATCCGGAGATGTATTAGTATGACAGACCTAGATAACCCATCAACATTCTGCAGGGGACCAAGTATAGTGATGGGGCATTTGAGGCAATCCACATATAACATGTTATGAAAGCTGTGCATTCCTTTCCTTTGCTATATGACAATTCAGCAGCCAACATAGACTGTGTTTCAGTGTTTTTGAAGCTTATTTTTTTTATTTGGCATTTGTTTAGTGGGAAAGTCACTGGAGGCATGGGGAAAAAAGCTCCAGATACATATGGTTAACAAAATGGGAACTTAAAGGGACACTATCTCATTCCTAAACTCGGTATCTTGCCTCGGACCGAAGCTGAGACATTGCCACCCAGATAGGTAATCACCTCCCTCTTTGTGACGTTCTACACTCCCACCCACTCCATAACTTTCCTTCTATTGTGTAAAGCTTTATTCCAGTCCTGTTTTTGTTCCGTGTCGAATAAGATGCCAGTATTTGCGTTCCCTTGTTTCGCACAGAGTGAATGCAGCTGTAATTTGCACCCCGGTCAATGTCATTAATGAATGATTTAAATAATACAACCACTTGGGCATGGTGACTTGACTATCAGGTGGTAATTGACAGTTTTTTTATTTAATGTGGGTGACGAAAGGGCAGCAGAAAATAAAAGAGTTACCGATCGTACGGAACCGGCAAACAGCTCAGATCAGTTACGGTAAAGCAATCAGGAAGTGGACTTATTAAATCAGTAAAGTGGGTGATGGAAGAGCAGCAGGCAGCAGCAAAAGCATAAGCCTTACAGATCTTACGCACGTCGGATGTATTATTTATGTTGTCAGCCAGCACATTTTTAGATAAGTAATGTGGGTGATGTAAGGGCAACAGCAAAAGCATAACCATTACTGATTGTATGGAACTGGCAAATAGATCGCATTACTTACTGTAGGGCATTCACAAAGTGCATTTGTATCACAGGCAGTAACTAGTTGTAGACATTTGTCTGGCTGACTCCATTCATTTCAGCAGAGTTACAGCTAACCAACTCATTCCTTCTGATCTTTGTGAATATTTGTCAGTTTCTGTTCCATTCACATGTAGTGGTTCCAGTCTTCCAACTGTCCACATTTTTAAAGAATGTCCATTTGACTCCTGGTTTTGCCCTGCTCCTCAGAAAATTAGTTTTTTTTTTTTTCTGGCAGTTCTCCGTGTATTGCAGTAACTAATTAATGGCATACAGTTGAGTTTCAGATGCATGCTAACGCACAAGACCTGTTCAAGCAAGTTTCTAGGTTTATAAGAGCACTTATTAAAATCCATCACATACTTTTTGGATCATTGTCCAACAGCTTTGCCCAGGTTTTTTGTTCTAAGAGTTTCAAAGAAGTCCAGTGCTGCCATGCCATGGATTATTCTTTTATTAGTTTTACAACTCAGACAGGTGATAAATAGTACTGATGATCAAGAGGATGACAACATACAGATACATTTATCGGGGCTTTTTTTTGGTTTATTTGCTGTTGTGTAGTACTTAATTGTGGAAGTTTTATTTATTGGCATTTGCTTAACAGGAATATCCTACTGGTTGGAACACATTTTCAGCTGAGGACCTGGGAGAAAACTTCCAAAGCGTTAAACTTTTTTTATAAGCATGATAATTCAAAAATAAATACATTTTACATAATTATACCAAATTAGAGATGATATGAAAATATTGGTTAAAAATGGATGTAAGCTTTATGACAATCATTTAATACTTTGAAAATTTTTAGCAAGTTTGTACAGAAATTTGAGGTAAGTTAGTATAATCCAAATAAGAATTGCAATATGAAGTGACAAAAGCAGGCTTATGGTATATTTGGAGAGAAAGCCTAGGGAGAGAAATTGATGGACATAAGGAAGTCAGTGAATAAGGGAGAGTAAAGAGATGTAAGGTATGAATTGGCATTTCTCCACGTGCAAAGATATAGATGTTCATCGTGCATACAGCTGCAGTAATCACAGATGGGTTCTCTGCCGTCAGGCGGGTCCTCGGTCGGCCGAATTCCAAAGTCTAGGTCCGGCGTCGGTTTTCATAATGGTTTTGAAGGATGGGAGTGAGGTTATTGACCTGATGGCTAGAGCTAAGGAGTTTCAGGCTTTAGCAACATGGTGTAAATACAGACAACGCCCAGCAGATTTGATAGGTTTTCGGACAGACAGGAGTTTTTGGTCATTGGTTCGTAATGACCGACTACCCTGTTTCACATAGAACTATCACAACTGCAAAACAAACACATAAACACACAAAGACATACTCAGAGGCACTGATCAAAAATCTACCAAAACTACAGAGGCCTCCAAAGCAGACACCCAAGCAACTGCCACCTCAAGACATAAGACATGCAACACATAGTTCTCAAAGTCAGTGTGCTAAACAGTCACAGCCCTTAAGGCCAAACACAATGCCAGACACACTTGTTATAGGTGACTCCATAGTCAGACACACTGACATCCCACTCACCAGACTGAACAAGGAAAAGATCACAGTTAGCTGCCTGTCAGGTGCTAGAATCCGCCACATAACACAAGCACTCAGGTCACTCCACAGCAAGTACAAGTATGACTCAGTCATTGTCCATGCCGGTGTGAACGACCTGAGATGTACCTCCCTGGACTACATGAAAAGAGACATAGAGGAGCTCTCAGATTATGTAGCCCAGGCCGGTATGACCCTGACCCTGAGCAGTATCCTACCCTCACCAAGAATGATGCCACAATACAGAGACAAAATGATCAGCTTTAATAATTGGCTTAATTACTGGTGTCATTCTAAGGGGATCCAATGTCTGTCTGCCTGGGATGACATGCTTGACAAGCCACGCTGCTTCTAAGGGACGGCTTGCACCTGTCACCCTGGGCTTCCGGATATTGGCAAAGGCTCTTGCCACCCCATAGTGCCTTTTTTAGGCAAGGCTCAAATGATAAACCTACCGCCTTAGAAAACAAAAATGGAGAAAAACTAAGGGTAATACTGCTCAATGCCAGAAGTCTAAACCTCAAGATGCACGCCCTAAGCCCTCCTCAGTATGGAGAACATCGATGTTTGTGCTGTGACTGAAACCTGGTTCAAGGCTCCTGAGAGCACCCCAGCACTATCAGGTTATACCTCATATCATGCTCCGCCCCAAAATCCGGACTGAACTACAAAAGGAGGGGAGTATCCATATTCATAAAGGATACCCACACCTCCAGGTTAGTGGCAACGCATCGAAGCATCGGAGACCATCCAGGTGCAATTAACCATAGGTAAAACTGCCCTACAGTTTGTAACATGCTACAGACCACCTTCTCAAACTCAGGAAACCCACACAGCCTTCCTGAAGACACTGGAGAGTATAAATGTCTCTCCAAACACCATCATATTGGGTGACTTCATCTACCCAAACATAGACTGGGAACATTACTCAAGCCCCAACACCCTAGCCCAAAGGTTCCTTGAGTTCATAAACTCAAATGCTATGGAACAACTAGTCACCATTCCCACAAGAGGAGAAAATATACTAGACCTGATCATCACAAACATGGGGACAAAATGCTCCACACCGAAGTATATCCCTCATTGGTGAGATCAGACCATAAATTAATCTCACTGGAGATCCACATCCCGCCCCACCCCAGCAAAAAGACCACAGTGAAGAACTTCTCAAAAGCAAACTTCACACTTCTTAAGACTGGAGTGGTATCCTTCAAGGCCCCGAGCCAGTGGAAACCACAACCCACGCTGCTGAAACCCTTACAAATGCCTTCTACGAGCACCTCCAGGAATGTATGGATCAAGCAATCCCTAATAAAATCAAGACCTTTTCCACCAAAGGCAGGCACCCGGTCTGGTGGACTCCAGCCATAAACAAACTCTACAACAAGAGGAGAAAGCTACTACATGACAGAGCAAAATCCCTAAATGGGAAGGCATCTCTGATTAATACTAGCAAAAAACTACGATCACTCATAAAATCATCCAAGGCCAACTTTGAGAGAAAAATCGCTAATGACACAAAAGACAATCATAAAGCCTTCTTTAGCTATGTTAGAAACCTGGGTGGAAACTCCCAGATATGCTCAGAATTAGTCCAAAATGATAAAAAAATCACTGAACCCACAGACATTGCCAACATACTGGCAGACAGGTTCAGTGCAAATTTCTCCTCCCTCCCCCAAAAGGAGAAATATCTATCCCACCAGAGTCTAGCCTCCCAAACATCTCAGATGCCCAGGTGAGAGCTGCTCTCTCTAAAGCAAAAAACACAGCATCAATGGACCGGACGGTGTCCCCGGCTGTGTGCTACACAAACTCAATGAGGAACTAAACCCACACATAAGGCTGCTGTTTAATCTTAGCCTTACTACAGGATACGTACCCAAAGAATGGCGTACGGCTACTGTGGTCCCACTCCACAAAGGCGGTGCTTCTACGGACCCTGGAAATTACCGCCCCATAAGCTTGACGAGCCTTGTCTGCAAAGCTATGGAGAGGATCATAATGGAACTCATAAATAAAGACATTGGGGACCTACAGACACTGGATCCTACCCAATTTGGCTTTGTCAAGGGCAGATCCTGCCTCTTGAACTTGGTCGAATTTTTCAAAACAGTCACTAAGGCCATTGATGAGGGTAAGGCAGTTCACACAGCCTACCTTGACCTAGCAAAAGCATTCGACACAATACCCCACTCGGGCATCATAGAAAAGCTCACCAGCTTAGATGTAAACCCATATGTCACAAGATGGGTTGCAAACTGGCTCAAGGACAGAACACACAGGGTTAGAGTTGCTGGTGCTATGTCAGACTCTAAGCCGGTCACGAGCGGTGTCCCACAGGGCTCAGTCCTGGGCCCCCTCTTGTTCGGCATTTATTTTTCTGAAGTGCAGGCAAACATAGGGGGATTGTGGCTGACAAAATTTGCAGATGACTGCAAACTGGGCACCGTAATTGACACTCCATCAGACACAGACATCCTCCAGAAAGGTCTCATAGAAATGGATAACTGGTGCCAGAGCCATGGCCTTAAGCTAAATGCCAAAAATGTATAGTCATACCCTTTGGGAAAAACAAGGTAACCCCTAATTACCACATAGGTGGTAATCCATTAAACATGGAAGAAGTTATCAGGGACCTGGGGACCCAAGTTGACAGTAACCTCTCTTTGACACTCACATTGCCAAAGTGGTTAGGAAGACCTTCTACATTGCCCACCTGATCATGAAGGGATTCACATCCAGATCAGGAGAGGTCATTGTACCCCTGTACTCTTCACTTATCAGACCAATGATTGAGTACAACGCCCCATTCGAATGTACCTTACCCAACACCTGCAGCAGTTGGAAAGACCCCAAAAGTTCCTCACCAAAAGGATAAAGGCTCAAACATATGTCATGATGCCCGACTGAAGAAACTCCAGCTCTATTCAGTCGCATACCATCTGCTCAGAGGTGAGCTGTGCCTGACATACAAGGCCATGTCCAACCCGAATTAATGGACATGCTCCACCTCAAAAATCCAAATCCACCAGAGCCACGAGAGCAAGAGACTTAAACCTCAACACGGATATAAATAGGACGTGCTGGAGGGACAGATTCATCACCCAGAGACTCCCTACACTATGGAACAGAATCCCAGTCCATGTGAGGCAGAGCCCCTCACTGACTCTGTTCAAGAGAAATCTTGACGAGTGGATGGGAGATCGTAGGTTTACCCCGGGAATCATCTCTGTATCACTGCTGGACAGAGGCACAGCAAACTAATGGGTATAGTATTCTCATCCTAAGGGGTGGTGAAAGCCACACACACTCTGGCTAGGCTTATAAATGCCCTAGGGCAGATAGCCTAGTATGAACCTATGAACCTAAGTAACATAGTTGTGTAAAATGTTAGTTATTGCAGAACAAGGAGATAGATTCTGGATAATTTTATAAGTGGTAAGCTGTGTATATGCTAGTTGATGAGGAAGTTCTGATCAATTTAGGCTTTTGAGTGCTATTCATTGCTTTTTCTGAAAGGGTATTTGCTGCAAATGTAGCTACTTTGTTATAACATTTCTCAAGTTTTGATCTTTGTGATGCCTGAAGGTTAGTAACAATGGGAGCACCATAAAGAACTTTGAGAGGAGATAAGTAGTGGCAGGTGTAGCTTTATTTGTGTTGCTGAGAAAGATTTTGGATCTGGAAATCATCCCTACTTTTTGATGACTTTTTCTTATGCAACTTTGTATATGCGGGTCAATTTTATGGTCATCATACACTATCATTCTTAATAATTTACTATGAAAAGTGACCTCAGTGGTTGTATTATCAAGAGAAGGAACTTTACAATTTGTTTTTTCATGGCAGAGGGATTTGAGTAAAAAGGTAGTTTCTCCTTTTTAGGGATGAGCATGAGTTGTGGGTTACACAGTCATGTTTCTGTTGCTGTTAAAGCTTCCTGAGTAATTTCTTTGAGGTATGCCACATTGTCAGATGTCCAAATAAGTATGGTGTCAGCTGTATAATGTATTAGGAATGCCTGTTGTGTGGATGTGTGGAGGGTGTTGGTGGCAATGTTAAAGAACAGGGGACCAAGGATAGAGCCTTGTGGTGACTGTGAAGTATGAAGAGAGGGAGGAGTGCCATTTTAATGACTGATACGTATTAGATTGTTTTTTTAACTGTAGAAAGGTGGTCTGAGAGAGATCTAATAAGGACATTTTAAGTAGAAGTTTACTGTGGCAAACTGTGTTGAAGGCTTTAGACAAGTCTATGAATAAGGACAAGACTACTTTGCCATTATCTCTAGTTTTATTGAAAGTAAATTGTAATTTTTTTAATGAAATAAAGTGGCTTACTATTCAACTTGACCTCATGATCTTTAACCTCGTCCTTTTTGCTCTGGTTTCCAGAAGCATTTTTGTTTTGTTCAGTTTCTGTATTGGTTAGAAGTGCAGTGTTAGTGCTATGTGAAGGGTGGAAGCCATGTGCAGTGATTGAGTTCTTCCTGCAGGAAATAACTGCTTATCTCTCTCTTCCCAATCCTTTCTAACCTTCTCTGATTCTTGTAGTCATCATGCAGTATTTTATATGTTATACTAATTATTCCTTTTTTAATGTCCGCTTCTGTTCTAGATTCTACTAAAAACTCTGCCAGTGCAGGTCTTTCAGTTAGGACCCCCCTATTTCTTTCTCTTTGCCTATACTCCAATATCAACTTGATAGAAAAGGCAATTTCTAACCTGCAGTCCAACTAAATTCATGGCCTCTTCCCATCCCATTACCTTTCCCTCTCTAGTTACTTGCTCCCAATACCTTGGTTCCTTTGCCAGTTTTCTGCAATAAATGCCACTCCCTCTTGCCTGTTGTCTACATCCCATTGTTTTATAGCCTGTGGTCACTAAGTCTGCCCCCGATATTGCAGGAGCTCTGTCACAAAGCCCTACATCTACAAGCTTACTGAGACTTTTGTCATTGTTTCATGAAAGCATATTTAGCATGAAGAACCTTGCTGTGTATTAACTTTAATCCGTTAAATTCATGCCTGCTCTGTGATTGAAAGGCTCTATGAAATAGCAGAACCCCTTATTAAGTTGGCCACTGTCTCCTTTAGCTTGACCAGTAGACTATACTGCATATGCCAGGTATTTAGTCTCAGGAAATGACAGAAAACCTGTCTTACTTGCATCTCTTTGGTAATTGCTTTGTTCTGGCTATAAAGTGACTTCTAAATTGACCTCCGGGTGGGAAGCTTCTCCCAAATAACTCCAACACTGATCTCTATAACAATCTTCTATTCCCACCCCAAAGTCTTCAATGCTAACCAATACAACCTAAAACTAATACAAATACCCAAATTACTTAAAAACTCCCAAAACAGCTAGATGTTCTTTCATGGCCTTAAACATGTGTAGCCACATTCACCCCAACCCAGGCCTCATTCCTACTACACAGACAAACAAACTAAAACTTATCACTCTTAATATCAGGAACATGTGCAATAAACTGACACTCTTTCACACCCGATTAATACACTCTAACCCAGACATCCTTACTATCACAGAGACTTGGCTAAAAAAAGAAATAAGATACTGAAATGTTACAGCATTATCAGAGTAGACAGAGCACATAAAGAAGGTGGCAGAATAGCCCTAATGTTCCTTAATTCATCTAAGAACATCTGCTTAGATCCCTCCTGGGTGAAACATTCCCATTCTAGAAAATATTCTAGCCTGGATAACTGAAACAATACAGAACAAAACCATTATCCTATTGGATGCTAACATTGACTGATGGGCACTAACCTCATACCACCCAACAAACAGTATAAACCTCTGTGGCATTTCTCAACTTATAAACACTCCTACCAGACATAGCAAACATAACATCCAGCACTCCACTCTGGATTGGATACTAGTCTCATACCCTTCTAACTTCACATCCTCAGGCACACTTCCCAACTCCTTAAGTGACCACCTACCAGCCTATACTCATAGGACTATCACTCAATTCATAAGGATAAGTACAGCTTCTGTGTAGTTTTCTTCATTAGAAGCTGCTTGAAATATTCCTTTCATCTGCCTTTGATATCCTGTGGATTGGTGAGCAGGGTGCTGCTGGCATCCCTTATGAAGGGTGCCTGACTGTCTTCTTTATCTTTCTGTTTGCGCCTTACAACCCAATATACATTCTTTGTGCCATCTACTGAATCACATTCCATAAGTTGGTGGAGTGCCTCTGATGTCTTGTTCTTTGCTATTGCAACTCCTTTTCTAACCTTCTTGTTAGCCAACCAGTATTCCTTCCTAGTCTTCTCTGTCTTTTATTTCTCCCATTTTTCCCTGCACTCCGTTCTTTCGATGACTTCCTGGACATCTGCATTCTTCCACCAGCTTTCCTTATGTACATTATTTCCATGTCTCGCTCGGCTAAATGTATGTTCTGTGCTGTTTTGGGGGGCTTCCAATCCTCTTCAACTCCACTTATTTCCTCCTCTTCTTGAGGTGCTAGAGCTCTAAGCAATTCCTAGAACTGTTGTGCTTTATCTCCCATCAACTTCTAGGTCTTCAGCCTGGTCTCTGTTGCCAGTGAAAGCCTTTTGTGACCACTGCTTGCAACCAGTGTTTTTTTTTTTTACTGTGGGTTGACTCTTTCATTGGGGATGACTTTAAAATCACTGATTCTACCCCATTGTCCTTTCCTTACTAGGAGGAAGTCTACCAGAGTTGCATTTTAGCCACTCTTTTATGTGATCTTGTGACATTATCTCTTTTTGAACCATGTGTTGGCTACTATCAAGCCATTTGCCAGACAGAAGTCTAGGGTGGCCTCTCCTTTATTCCTATTGCCCCACCCATGTGGAGCCAGGCAGTCTTCATATCCTGTTATTTGCATTCAGGTCAGCCACCAGTTCCTGTTGTCCTGCTTTATATAGTAATAAATATTTCAAATTTGTCTGTATCTATTATATATGTATATATAAAAATATGTGTGTGCATGTAAGTGTATCTATATTTATCTCTCTGCCTCTCTCTCTCTCTATATATATATATATATATATATATATATATATATATATATACACATTCATACATACACACACGTGTATTATAGGGTTAGGTGATAGATTGGGTAAGAGGACAGATTGTGTGTGTTTAGATTGGGTAAGAGGACAGATTGTGTGTGTTTGTATGTGTGTGTGTCTCCCCATGTGCACATGTGTGATGAGTCCCACCTGTCTTCTGTAGTGGTAGTTTTATGGGAACAGCTTTTTGTTTTGATTTAAGATGCAGGATAGAATTAGGGACAGGGTTATTATGTGTTACTGTGGTGGCGCAAGGAGGCTTTGCTGGTTAGAATGGATCTAGTAATCCAAAAACTCTTATACATCTATAAAACAAATAGTCGAGCTAACACGAGGACCATAGATGTAAATCCACTCCAACTAATAAATGCACATGGTGGAGGTATAGAATTATAACACGGTGCTTACCCACATCTCTAGAACAAACTTACTCTCCAAGTTACAGTGTGACACACTGTTTGCCCTTAAAAAGGATAACTGGTTGGATATTCATAAATTCATCCCTGGTATGAATGGCATGGCCCTTCTTGAAAAGGGGGGAAAGGCTTAAGGGTGGGTACTGGCAAAGCTGAAATGTCCTTGCAGCTCTATTGATTTGGAACTTCTATGAGCCTATGACATATGACTAAATCACATCCTTGTATGGAAACAGAGTTAGTGGGCATAACATGCTTAGGCTTGCTTTCCTGGTGACTCCTGGGTGACCTCCATGGAGTTGCAGTGTGTGGAAGTGGAGAAGGAGTATGTGCTGTCTTGTCTGCACTGAAGGCTGAGATCTTTTATAGTGAGTCTACTAGAACACTTGGACAAAAGGTATATGCATGTCATTTTTACAGACGGTATGTGCACTGCTGAGTGTATTTCAAGACTGTAACATTTACATGACTACAACAAAATAAAGGTATATCAGTCAAAATGCTTTAATGTATTTGCTTTTGTGTTTCAGGCCATCTTGAGATGCCAGTTTCTGTAAGCTTAACCCAACTCATACATTTAGAGGTGTTGGTTCTTGCAGGGGAAGCACATCATTAAAATGAATGTGTTTCTTCATATGCCAACCTCTTAACTCTCGTCCTGGGCAGCTGATATTTGTGGTTCCCCAGATTTTGACTGAAATTATTTTTTTCACATCTGTTCCAAGTGTGTTACAATCCTATAACAAGGGCACTTACAACTGTATACATAGCTTTATAATTTTCTGCAGTTATAAATCTCCACTGAAAATTCAGTTTCCTAAAAGTTTGTTACATTAACTAAAATGTTGACTAAATATACAAAAATAGTGGAATAATTCTCAGTTTGTGGTAAGAGGTCTGAGTCAATTGATTTGTATGTTAATCATTCTAAAATTGCTGCAGTCATCCTTGGCTTTCTCTTAAGTGTTTTTGATCTTGGACGGACTGGATTAAATAATGGGTGCCAGCAAAGGTGAGTGGCCATATCCGACTTGATGAGGTGCTAAATGCATTGGTTTCTGGCTTAGTATTGACTTTCATTTCATTGAATGAGAGGTTGTTTAGAATGTCTTACTCATTTCAGTGTATGTTGGTAAAAGATGGAAAAAACAAACAAGGTAAATCTTGAAACCAGGAAAAAAATACCATAACTGAAAGAAAAGAAAATTTATTGTTAGTGCTTTCGTCACCTTTCATTAAAGGAACTTCTTCAGACATTTAAAATAACTCAATTTGCAGCTTAAATAGTCTCAAGTTAAGGACATCATCCACCTCCCATAACCCAGGATCCAACCAATATGTGAATGCATTTAAATACCCATGTGTATAAAACAGTTGGAACACTAAAACAAATTCATCCCTAGTAGTGGTTGCAGTAGGACTGCCACATATTAAATAACCATTTTACCTGATTAATGCTCTAAGTTTTAAAATACATTTTAGGGAAAAAGAACCAGGGGTAAGAGAAAGCATTTACCCTCAGTTGCCATAGCAACTCCCTCTCCTCAAGTCTTAAAGCCCAAGGCCCCCTCCTAGGATTCAGGTCTATCTTCTCAATAACCATGAAGAGAAAGGAGTGGTTAGTATGTTCCAAAATATGCTTAGCCAGGGCATTGTTGTTGTCCTGCCTGCTGATACTGTACTGATGTTCATATATCCTTTGCCTAAAGTGCCTCTCTGTCCTTCCTATATAAAGAGGGGCACTGTTGGCACCTAGCTAGGTATATAACCCCTCTTGTCCCACAGTCATATTTCCCCTCTAAGGAATATTTAGTGTTCCCTATGGTGAACGAGGAAAAGATTTCTATATATTTACAAAAAGAACATCTTCCACATTTTTTCATACCTTTATTGGGAATATATCAGTTAACTTCTTTTTCTAGTAAGGTTTTTAAATTAGAGCCTTTTCTGAATGTCACCCTAGGTCCTGGCCCTAATCTGTTTCTTGCTGCAGCATCATCATTTATCATGGCCCAATTTTTATTTAAAATCTCCCTCAGGAACTTGGCATCACTCAAAAAGGTTGTTATAAAACTGATACGGTAGTCCAAATCATCCCTTCTGCTCAGAGTGATCGACCAGAGCCCTTTGTTCATCACCTCTTTCAGTTCCTCTATTTAGAATGGGTTGGAAATAACCCATTTCCATTTTCCTTCCAACTTCGGCAATAATTTTGTCTAATAGACCTTTTGGGTACCCCCTCCTGGTAAACATCCCAGTAGCTAAACCAATTATTTAAATAAATCATTTTCTGTTTGTTTTGTTGTATCATTCTTGGTGAAGGTAGAATGATGCTCAATGCAAGGCTCATACCCACCAGTGACAATATACTCAGAGAGGTCCATCATGTCTCTCTTCATATAGTCTGGGGAGGTATGTCATAGGTCATTCACATCCACATCCACATGGACTATGACGGAGTCGTGCTGGTACTTGTGGTTGAGTGGCCTGAGCACCTGCATGATCTGATGAAGCCTGGCTCTGACAGGCAACTGACTGTAATCACTTTATCCAACTTGGTGAACAACAATGAATTGTTTATTTTGTACTTTTACTTTACATTTATTTGCATACCTTATCCATTTTTCTGTCTGTGCTATTTTTAGTTTGTTTGCAATAGTGTATGATAGAGCCTAGTCTGTTTTGATATTGTGAGTTGCTTTTGCCTCATCTATCTTTCTAAGTATTTCTGATGACCTCTTTCCTTTTCTATATTTTTCTAATAGTGGTACTTTTTGGTGTTAATTTATAGTTTTGTCTATTCAGTGCTTCCATGGTGCTATCTAATTTCTTCACTTCCTTTCCCATTATTGTTCCATGTAAGACTTTATCTGTTATAAATTTAGCTGCACAGTAATATGTCTGATTTATTTCTGTTAGATCACAAGAATTTCTCTTAACAGTCCTAATTATTGTGTCCATCTTTTTTACCAAACTTAGTACATTTTGGATCTTATATACCTTCTCCAATCTATGTCTTTCATCGATCTTAATATGTATATCCATCTCCAGTAAATCAAGGAGTTCTTCCCTTAGATTATTTTCTTCTACACTGGGAGCACCTTCTATGCTGTCTGCTTCCTGTGAGTATTTGAAAGAAAGTTCCAGAACAACTTCGTGTGGCAATGTGTTCTTAATATTAGACCTCCCAGAAAGCCTGTTTCTCCTTCCTGGGATCTTAATTTTGTTTTGGAGAAGTTGACTCAGATTCCTTTTGAGCATGCTGCTTCAGCTTCCTTGCAACATTGCTCCTAGAAAACTGTTCTTTTGTTAGCACTTACTTCTGCCAGACAGGTGTCTGAGTTTGGATGGGGAGTTTCCTTGAATGGAATGAAATATCTTCTGGATATGATTCATAACACCCAAAGATCTGTTGTAATGGACTCCCATGCTTTTGGGTGTAGCAACAGGCGACCCCTGACTGCCTCCAGAGATGAGTAGTCAGGTAACCACTCAGGGCTGCTGCCCAAGTTGGGCTCTCGGGACCCAAAATTCCTAGAACCTCCTCTGCCTCTAGGGCGGCAGAACCACATCTTCGTTCCTCGCTGATTCCTGGAAAAGGATCTTTGAGGAGACAAGAAGCAGATCCTGATGGCAGACAACGTCTTCCCGTCCTTCTCGATCTGGACTAGTGTCTCTTTCACTGATTTCCCAAAAAGGGAAGAACCATCATACAGGGCATTGGTGAAACATGCCTTGAAGGGCTCCAAAAATTGACACAACCGGAGCCTGGCATGCTGCCTGAAGGCAATGTCTGTCCTGTCAGCCCTTGTGGAGGCCAGGGAGAACAACTCTAAGCAGATATTTAGATACAACTGCACAAGTTGAAATGGAGATGGTATTAACAATATGACAAAGATTATAGTAAACAGCTATGTAGAAGTCTCATCATATGAAAAAGAATAGTTTAAATCCATGAAAAAATATAACATTCTGTTAAAAACTTAGTGAGCTTAGGTGTGCTTATTACACAATTTAAGTATTAGTTTTACCATGTAAGTAGCCCATTCTGTTTGCTAACTTCTGATAAAGTAAGGTTATGAAGGATGAAAGTGAGAGAAGGAAGGGATAAGACGTGTTAGTCGAGATACTAAGTGCTTAGTATTAGAGCGATACTAGGAAGTTAGTATGAGTGAGAGAATGAGGGGTGGTTGAGGCAAAATTAAATCTAAATAAGGTTGCCAAATGTAGAAGCAGAGGGTTTTCACCTAAATGGCACAGTATCAACAATAGTATGTGACACAAGAATACAGAAAAAAGCTGAAAAGTAAGGTGTACTAACCAGCGGTATAATCATTGCTGATGTATAGAACAGAAACCTCAGGAGTGAAGGGAGAACAGCTGAGGAAGCTAGAGGTGATGAAGATGAAGTGCCAGGTATAGGTGGAAGGATGCACACTATGGGACTGACAAAGAAATAAGGACACCAGAGCAGAAGCCCCAGTTCCTTCAATTGCAGAGAAGACCAAAGAGAGCAGATTATGGTGGTTCATGCAGATGTGCAAAAAAACAGAAGACAATCTGGTGAAGATGATTTGGGAAAGGCAGTAAGAAGACAAGAGGAATCAAGTGCATCCAGCAAAAAAAAGTGTATGGATTGTATAAGAGAAGACTTGTGACACGCATGAGTATCAAAGAAGGTAGGGGAGTGTCATTGAATAGAGCGATGGCAACAGTTGACATGACATCTCGACCTCTTGTAGAAAATGGGCAAAAGGAATTTGATGATGATGATGATGAAGAAGAAATGTCACATAAACTTAACATAATGTATGAACATAGTTATGCGGTTGTATCTAAGGTTGTTATAAATGTTTTCTGCAGATATTCTACTTATATAGTGGGCTGTTCAGATTTGAGCATGAGAGCTGGAATGAAATATGTTTGATGCAGAGAAATATAACTGGCAGATAAAACTGAATGCCTGTGTTCCACAAGGACTGAATGATATTAATTTTAAATGTAAATTGAAATAATGGATGTAGGTTAACATTTCTGTAGTCTGAAATCTTTTCACTAAATATAAAAGCATTAACTGTTGTGGTGTTGTGACTTTTTTAACATTGAATGATTTCAGACAAGTCTATTTTTTTATTTACATTTGTTTATCAGGAAATTTCGACTGGACACAGGTCCTTTTTCAGCGGATGCCCGGGGAGAAAAGCTCCACATCATGTACATGATAATAGAGATACAAAGATGCAGCAATAGTAACGTATTAAGTGACCCCTGGTTGTCGTTAGGAGTTTTGACTTAAGTGATTGTGTTATTTCATTCTGGGCTATTGCACATTTGTTTGCTTTGAATATTTAAAAAGGCATAGAGGGAAGATGACACTGAGTAGAGCAAGGGAAAATATAACTAGAGTTGTAGCAGAAGAATCTGGACTGGATACTTCTACTTTTCACCCATAAACGAGTTACAAAATGACTTATTCAAAGCAAATATGGCTACGCAAGTGGTAGTATACCAGCTACTGCTGCCTAGGCTTTTCAGAAATCTAGTGATAAAATAAACACATAATCATGCACTAGACGGACACACAAGAGGGAATAAATTTAGTGTGTGTGTGTGTCCATGTGCACGTGTGTGATGAGACTCCCAGCTGCCTTCTGTAGTGGTACTGATGTTCTTCGTGTTTCATTGTTGCAGTCATTATATTTGGGTAATCTGCTGGCCGGTTGCCCTCAGTCGGCCTGAATAACAAAGTCTTGGGTCCTGCGTCGGTTGCTGTCTCCTCTTCCATGACGTGAGGTCGTCAGGGGTATAAAACATGCAGCCGACGCCATTTTATTCAGTCTTTCTTGCCGTTTGGTGCCCAAAGCAGAAGCAGTTCACAAGTGCCGGTTGGCCGACTCCTGAAATTTTCGCATTCGAGTTTCAGAATCAAAGTCTTCAAACTAAAGCTAAGTACCCCGTTGGGGAAACTTTTTCTTGCTCCTTACCGATGTCAGCAAAAGTTAATAATTGCATTACTTGTGGGAAGCAAATACATCATAAGGATTTTCATTTGTACTGTATTCCTTGCCTAGGCCCAGATCATAATGTGCCTTGCTGTCGGTTTTGTGCTAGATTTAACCAATGCACTATTAAGCGTCGATATAGTATTGCTTCTAAATATTTTGGATCAAGATTTAATTATCCTGAAATGTTGTCAGTTAGCAATCCGACTACCGGAGTTCACAAAAAATGCAAAGAAAAAGACAGAGACAGACCGTGGAGGTCCAAAACCGATGACAAAGCTTCTCCTAAGCCAGTCGCCAGTTCGCCGGTACTGAGTGAGGTGCTTTTGCAGCCCCTGATACCTGCTACTGTTGAGTCGCAGGCCTCTTCCGAGACCCATTCGGAGTGTGGTATGCCGCGAGTTTCTCAGAGTATTGAACCCATGGATGTCTCTCCCTTGGATGGGTCCAGAGCTGCTGAGCAGGCACTGGCTTCATTTTTATATAAAACCGATGCCAGCCTCAAAAACAAGGTCAAAAACATCTATGTCTAAAAAACTGATGCATGAGCCATGCGCTCAGTCCCCTATGCCTAAAAAATAGATTATCAAAATGGCTGAGGACTTAATTACCTTGATCAGGGGTTCCCAACCCCCCCCTGCTAAGAGGCCTAGGCAAGGCACTGATTATGAATCTTCAGATCAGGTTTCCATTTCTTCTGATTCCTCTTATGAGCAGGAATTTTATATTCCACCCCATGAGGATTCTGATGCAGAGGAATCCATCCCATCTGCATCTCCTCCTGAGGATTACTCTTTTGGAGCACCTTTGCCTAAGGGAACATTTTCACTGGGAGAGTCAGGACTTTTCTGAATCAGAAAAGAGGCTTAGGGATTTCTTTCTTCTTCCTCAGCATAGGCCTTTGGCTATACCCCCTGTACTAGACATTGTGGATGATGTGTTTTCGGAATCAAGTATGGCTCCTGATTCCCTACCTCCAGTTCCTAGTAAGCTTGACAGATATTACAGGGTTCCTGACTCCCACAAATTTCTATTCAAAAATCCTGCTGCTGATCCAGAGACTATTTCTCAGGGTCCTAAGGCCTCTACAGCCAAAAATCCTACCCTCTCTGATAGAGATTCCAGGGTGCTGGATAGCTGGGCAAAGAAGGTTTATACGTCTGCTACTTTGGCAATCAGAGCCTTAAACTGCCAGTTTCATATGCTTAAATATCAACAGCATGTTATGGGCTTACTGAAACAGAAAATTATGTTGATTTCTGATTGTGTGGAAAATAGAATTACATGAATTATTGCATTCAGCAGAACAAGTTGGAAAGCATACTTTGCAATGTGGTTTTGTTTCCTTGGAGGCCTCTTGCAGGGCTGCAGTTACTGGATCTGTGATTAGAAGGCATGCCTGGCTCAAGTAGCAAAATCTGCCTGATCATGTTAAAGCTAAATTGTTGGATGCTCCCTTGCAGCATGATACTCTGTTTGGTAATAAGGCAGAAGAGGTTTTAAAGACAATGGAAGATAAAGCTAAATCTATGCAAACTGTAAAAGATTTCTTGCAAGCGCAGCCACCCAGGTTTAGTAGGCACTGGCCTACTAAAAACTGGTCCTTTCCTGTGTCCAACAGAGCCACTCAGAGCAAATCCAGGCACTCAAAAGGCTCCAGATACCAGTCACAGGGTTCTCACAGGTCAAAGCAATGGGGTGCCTCCACCTCCAAATCTGGAGGAAACAAAACACAACCCTATAGTAAGTAGTCTCAATGACTTTCCTCTACCATCACCAAGCACTTATCTTTTAGCAGCCCCCTTGGGGGGAAAACTAGCACTTCATGCTCAAAATTGGCAGTTAATTACCCAGAACAAGTGGGTATTGAACATAGTATCCCAGGGGTACAGATTTAATTTCCATACTTTGCCAATTCCAAACAGATGGCCAGATCTGCCACAAAATCAGTGGGCAGAGGCTCAGAAACAAGTTATGTCCCTCATGGATATGGGGGCTATTCAACCAGTACCAGAAAAGGAAAAAGGACAAGGTTTTTATTCAAGACTTTTCCTGGTACCCAGAAAAGACAATTCTTGGCATCCAATACTGGACTTATCGATTTTGAATACGTACCTGGACATTCCAAAATTCAAAATGCTGACTTTACAACAGCTACTGCCTATCCTGGGCAGGAATGCTTGGTTAGTGACTCTAGATTTAAGAGGCATACCTGCATATCCCAATAAGGGAATCATGCAGAAGATACCCCCGCTTCAAGGCAGATTTTTTGCATTACCAATTCTCTGCACTGCCCTTTGGCTTATCTACTGCGCCCAGGATCTTTACAAAGTGCCTGGCACCAGTAATTGCATTCTGCAGACGAAGAAGCATACACATTTATCCTTATTTGGACAACTGTCTCATTCAAGCAGAGGACAAGGACACTCTTCTTCTTCTACAGCTGGTGTTTGTAAAAAGGCTTCTAACATGCCTAGGGTACACAACAAATGAAAATAAATCCCAACTGGTACCCTCTCAAATAATTACATTTCTGGGTGCAAGCTTGAATACAACTACCCAGATTGCCTACCTTACACCAGACAAACAAGGGCAACTGATAATATATTTCAAACAAATGGCAACAAAAACCCAGTTAGCTGCAAGACAAATTCTGCAAGCTTTGGGGTTCATGGCATCCTGCATTCTACTAATTCCATATGCGAGGCTGCATATGAGGAAACTTCAGTGGCACCTAAAAAGTTTATGGAGCCAACATTGTCACAGTCTGGAAACAATGATTCCTCTCATTCCCTGCCTACAACAGGAGTTTCTTTGGTGGGCAGAGACATGTCACCAAAACAAGGGACTGTCTTTCACTCTACCCCCTGCCACCAAAACCCTAACTACAGATGCATCAGACTATGCTTGGGTGGCCCACCTGGAGGGGAGATGCATTCAGGGCAAATGGAGCCCAAAACAAATGCATCTGCATATCAACCAGAAAGAGATGCTAGCTGTTGAGAATGCTCTGACAGCCTTCAAGGACTTACTTCATCCAGGACAACTACTGATAAAGACGGACAACACCATGGTTATGTGGTACATAAACAAGCAGGGGGGGGTACACATTCCTACCCTCTTTGCAGACTAGCCATGACATTGTGGAGCACGGCTTTGACTTACCAAATATATCTTCAAGCTCAATTCCTGCCAGGAAAACAAAATACTCTGGCAGACATCCTAAGCAGAAATCTTATGGACCCACACGAATGGAAACTGGATCCATAAATCTTCAGCATGTTAACACGGGAAAGCCCAGACATAGATCTATTTGCCTCTTTCCAAAATTATCAGCTGGACAAATTCTGCACAAGAATTCATCACAAAAAAGCATGGAAAGTGGACGCCCTATCCTTCAATTGGAAAAACTTATCAGTCTATGCCTTTCCTCCTCTGCCTCTTTTCCCCAAGGTCTTTCTAAAAGTCAGACAGGAAAAACCAAAAATGATCCTAGTTGCTCTGGACTGACCTCAACAACACTGGTACCCACTTCTAAGGAACATGTCTCAATTTTCCCCTTGGTACTTGCCTCAAATACCTCATCTACTGTCTCAGCAGAACAATCAAATTCTGCACACTCAGCTCCAAACTCTGAACCTTGCGGCATGGCTGATCATTTAATTATTCAAACAACACCTCTCAGTAAATCTGTGATGGATGTCATTTTGGAAGCCAGAAGGCCTAGTACTAGAAAATCTTATGCTGATAAATGGAAGAGATTCTGTGCTTGGAACCAAGCACAAGGAACAGACACAGCAAAGCCCAATATTCCTCAGATTTTACAATATTTGACTGAGATGCTTGACAAGGGCCTATCTTTTTCTTCAGTAAAAATCCATGCCTCTGCCATCTCGGCTCATTACAACACAGAGCCTCCCCTCTTTTCTCATCCTCTGCTTAAACAGTATCTTAGAGGGGCCAAAAATGTAAAGCCTCCCAGAAGATCTCCAACTCCTGCATGGGGACCTCAGTTTTGTATTGGAAAAACTCACCCTGCCTCTTTTTGAACCAGCAGCTACTGTGGATATAAAATTTCTATCTTGGAAAACAGCTTTTCTCTTGGCAGTCACTTCAGCAAGAAGGGTTTCAGAACTACAGGCCGTCATAGCAATGGAGCCTTTTATTATATTTTACTCGGACAAGGTGTCCCTCAGGACCAATCCTTCTTTTATGCCTAAGGTGGTATCCAGTGTGGCTCTTAACCGGACCATTCATCTGCCAACATTTTACCCAAATCTGCAGAACAAAGGGGAGCGGATTTTGCATTCCTTGGATGTACACAGACAACTAAGATTCTACTTAAACAGGACCAAATCTCTAAGAAAATCTGAGCAACTACTGGTAGCATTTGCTGCAGGATCAGAGGGGGAAGGCTATATCAAAGCAGACTATTTATAAGTGGATAAGCCACTGCATTCGTTTCTGCTACTTGCACCATGGTAAACCTGTGCCCAAGGGGATCAGATCACATTCCACCAAGGCTGCCTCTACTTCAGCAGCTTTTCTCAGAGGAGTTCCAGCCAGAGACATTCTAGAAGCTGTTACTTGGAGCTCTGTTCATACCTTCAAAAAGCATTATCATTTACCTCTCTTTTCCAAATCAAGGGCAGGCTTTGTCACTGCAGTCCTGCAGGGCCTTATAGCCACTCCTAATGCTGTTTAGTTCCATCCTCCCATCCATAACTTTGGGATTCTACCAAAATGTAATGACTGCAACAGTGAAACACGAAGAATACAGTACAGTTGTGTACACATACCATAAATGTAGATGTTTTAGTGTATTCACTGTTGCAGTCCGGGTTACCCACCCGCCATTCCCCTTTCTATACCTTTCCTTTCCTTCACTATTCTCAAAAGTCTTGTGGTGTATTTGCTTTTAGTTGAAGGTAAAGTTTGTTTCTAAACGTGCATATATATATTTACTGTTTATTCATATTTATATTTTTGCTCCCCATTTGGGGGGCACCTGACATCTGGGGCAAGGAAAAACTGAATAAAATGGCGTTGGCTGCATGTTTTATACCCCTGATGACCTGATGTCATGGAAGAGGAGACAGCAACCGTCGCAGGACCCAAGACTTTTTTATTCAGGCCGACTGAGGGCAACCTGCCTGCAGATTACCCAAATGTAATGACTGCAACAGTGAATATACTCGAACATCTACATTTATGTTGTGTACACAACTGTACTTTATGGGAACAGCTTTTTTTGATTTAAGATGCCGGTTAGAGCTAGGGGCAGGGTTATCATGTGACCCAAGATGCAAATCCACTCCAACAAATAACTGCACATGCTGGAGGGACAGATTTATAACACAGTGCTTACCCACCTCTCTAGAACAAACTATCTGTCCATGTTAAACAGTGTGACACACACTGTCTGCCTTTCAAAAGGATAACTGGCCGGGTATTCATAAATTCATCCCTGGTATGAATGGCCTGGCCTTTCTTGAAAAGGGAGGAAAGGCTTAAGGTGGATACTGGCAAAGCTTAAATGTACTTGCAGCTCAATTGATTTGCAACTCCTGTGAGCCTATGACATGTGACTAAGTCACATACTTGTATGGAAGCAGAGTTAGTGGGCATAACATGCTTAGGTCTGCTTTTCAGGTGATGCCTGGGTGACCTGCATGGAGTTGCAGTATGTGGAAGTGGAGAAAGAGTATGTGCTGTTTTGTCTGCACTGAAGGCTGAGATTGTTTACAGAGTGTTATGAAGACTTGGACAAAAGGTATATGCATAGTATATTTATAGACAGTATGTGCACGGGTGACTGCATTTCAAGACCATAACATGTTTACATGACTACAACAATAAAAGGTATATCAGTCAAAATACTTTAATGTTCTTGCTTTTGTGTTTCAGGCTATCTTTAGATGCCAGTTTCTGTAAGCTTAACCCAACTAATCCATTTAGAGGTTTTGGTTCTTGAAGGGGAAGCACACAATTAAAATGAATGTTTTTCCTCTCATGCCAACCTCATTTTGTAACACTCCTCTTGGGCAGCTGATATTTGTGGTTCCCCAGATTTTCACTGAAATTAATTTTTCACTTCTGTTCCAAGGTCTGGTCTGCAAAGCTATGGAGCGTATCATCATGGAAATCATAAACAAAGACATTGGGAACCTCCAGACACTGGATCCTATCCAATTCGGCTTCGTTAAGGGCAGATCTTGCCTCTTGAACCTGGTTGACTTCTTTGAAACAGTTACCAAAGCCATAGATGAAGGGAAGGTAGTCCACACAGCCTACCTGGACCTTGCAAAGGCCTTTGACACAATACCCCACTCGGGCATCATAAATAAGCTCACCAGCTTAAATATCAACCCCTATGTCACAAGATGGGTTGCAAACTGGCTCAGGGATAGAACCCACATGGTCAGAATAGCAGATGCCATGTCAGACTCTAAACCAGTTACAAATGGTGTCCTACAAGGCTCAGTCCTGGGACCTCTCTTGTTCAGTATATATTTCTCCGAGGTACAGGCTAGCACGGGTGGACTATGGCTGACCAAGTTCACAGATGACTGCAAACTGGGTGCTATAATCGACTCTCCGACTGACACAATCATCCTCCAAAAGGGTCTCACAGAGACTGATAACTGGTGCCAGAGCCATGGCCTAAAGCTAAATGCCAAAAAGTGCATAGTCATCCCCTTTGGAAAAAACAAAGTGCCCACAAATTACCACATAGGTGGTAATCCATTAAGTATGGAAGAAGTAAATAGGGACTTGGGGACCCAAGTAGATAGCAATCTCTCCTTTGACAATCACATTGCCAAAGTGGTTAGAAAGGCCTTCTATATAGCCCACCTTATCATGAAAGGGTTCACATCTAGATCAAGAGAGGTCATTGTGCCCCTCTACTCATCACTTATCAGGCCCATAATTGAGTACAATGCCTCGTTTGGGATGTACCTTACCCGACACCTTCAGCAACTGGAAAGACCCCAAAAGTATCTCACCAAGAGGATCAAGGGGCTCAAACAGATGCCCTATGCAGTTCGGCTAAAGAACTCCAGCTCTCCTCAGTTGCGTACCGCTTACTCAGAGGTGATCTGTGTCTGACGTATAAAGCCATGTCCAACCCAGAATTAATGGACATGCTTCACCTCAGGAAATCTAAATCCCTTAGAGCTACACGCTCCAAGAACTTGAACCTCAGCACAGAAATAAATAGGACATGCTGGAGGGACAGATTCATATCCCAGAGGCTCCCCTCACTCTGGAACAAAATCCCAATCCATGTCAGGCAGAGCCCCTCACTGACCCTCTTCAAGAGAAATCTTGACGAATGGATGGGAGATCGTAAGTTTAACCCTGGGATCTCTTCTGTGTTGCTGCTTGACAGAGGTACAGTAAACAAACCTTAAAAGGGCTACCTTCTGTGACGTACTATACAGAGGCACAGTCAACTAATCTAAAAGAATGGCGAAAGCCAAACATACTCTGGCTAGGCTTATAAATGCCCTAGGGCAGATAGCCTAGTATCAACCTATGAACCTAAGGGTGTTACTAGCCTATAAATAGGGCACTTACAATGGTATATGTAGCTTTATTAACATTTTCAGCAGATGTCAAGTCTCCACTGAAATTTCAGTTTCTTAAAGTTTGTCACATTAACTAAAACGACTAAATATATAAAAAATAGTTGCATAATTCTCAATTTGTGGTAAGATACGCCTAAGTCAATTGGTTTGCATGTGAATTATTGTAAAATTGCTAGTCATCCTTGGCTTTCTGTTAACTATTTTTGATCTTGTACATACTGAATTAAACAATCGGTGCCAGCAGAGGTGAAAATGGTCATATTCAACTTGATGAAGTGCTAAGTGCATTGGTTTCTGGCTTGGTATTGACTTTTATTTAATTGAATGAGAGATGTAAATGCTGAGCTGTTTGAAATGTGTTATGCATTTCAATGTATTTATCTGAATGTGTTAACCAGTGTAATCTATTCATGCATTCATTACAAAGTAGTAAAGTCGGATATTGTCTAGTTGCATCATGTGGAGAGACAAGGCTTGGCTTAATTGTTTGGGGGTGGGTATGCTGTTTTATGAAAAAAATATGTCGCTTTCTACAGAATTCTGCTCAGTTATTGAATTCACAGTCATAAGGGATGATTGGACAAGAGGTTAGTGCACACTTTTTTATTAAATTACTTTTTTTAAGAATTATACTTTTTGTGGTTTGTGACACTGGGATTATAAATGACGGTCACGATTTGCTATAGGTGACTTGAATTTTGGAGTACGTTTTACAGAGAATGGCTATATTCTGCTGTTTCAGTTGTTCTGTATTGTCTGTGCAAGGCATCTGGAGAAGCAGTCAGCTTTGTAGGAGATGGCTGCTCGAAGAAGCAATGGAACTTGTTTAGACTACACACTTGGACATTCCAGGTAAGTGAGCATTTTTATGTTTGGGGGACTCTAATTTAAACTGTGCTATTGACGGCATTTCTTGTGTTTGGTTTCATTGCTGGAGAAACTTAAGTAGGGAGTATGTATTTTATGTACTTCGTGTTTCCATACCTTATGGTTCATATAGTATAAAGCTTTGTATTATAGGCTTAATTTTTTACAGGTTGCTGGTTTTCCTGCACTGTGAGTGTGCAGCAATTTCAGTCTGTGTGTGATTGTGTTAATGGAGGAGTGCTATTTACATTGCTAACTGGCTATTTTTCATTGATTGCTTGGAAATCTGGTTTTCTAGGACATTTACAGTGTTATTTTTGCTTTGCTCTGCAGGATTTTAGCTCAGCTGTGAAGATGTGATCATTGTTGAAGGTTTTATTCTAGCTTATTAGGTAGTTTTTTTTTATATAATATTTATTGCATTTTCCTTTTGTGTATATTTTTATGTAGGAGATCATTTAAATTATCTTTCATTTTTGTGAAAGGTAGATCATGCCTGCTCAACCTGGTTGACTTCTTTGAGTCAGTCACCAGAGCTGTGGATGAGGGCAAGGCAGTTCATACAGCCTACCTTGATCTTGCCAAGGCCTTTGATACCATTCCCCACTCAGGAATTATTGAAAAACTCACCAAACTAGGCATCAACCCCTATATCACTGGGTGGGTTGCAAACTGGCTCACAGAACCCACGGTATGAAAGTAGCAGACTCAAAGTCAGACTGCCAACTTCATGAGTGGAGTCCCACAGGGATCTGTCCTGAGTCCTCTCCTGTTTGGCATCTACTTCACAAAAGTCCAGGCCAACACGGAGGGACTCTGGATGACCAAGTTCACAGATGACTGCAAGGTGGGAGCCAATATTAATTCCCCAAGTGATGTAGACATCCTACAGAAAGGTCTCACTGAGACCAATGACTGGTGTTGAAACTATGGCCTTAAGCTTAATGCCAAAACATCCCCTTTGGGAAAAACTCAGATGTTAAGTTGTCTATCTTGCCTTCATTCTTGCTGGTTGGGTTTGGAGCCAATCCTCTGCTCCGACTCGGCCTTCTTCAAAAGCTCGAGAGCTGCTTACTGGCTCGAGGCCCCCCCTATATCCCATGATGCCTGGCGCTAGATACCCAGATCTCATTTGCCACTTCTGCTGTGAGGTTGTTCTACTGGCTCAGGTCGTATAAGCTTCTTTATTATTACTGTATTTTTCTTGTAAAACTTTAGTAATTGTAGTTAGTTTTTCTTCCAGATAAGCATTTCCCTTCCTAAAGAAACTCGTTTAAGTTAGAGAGTTTCCCCTCCCCCTTCTCTCCCTTTTCCACAGAAAGGTTCTTTCCGTTTAAGTTAGAAGTTAACCTTTCTTTTCTATCTCCCTTTTAAAAAAAAAATCTTTTTCTCTATTAATCTCTGTAGTGTTTAGTGATAGTTTTGTGGTAGTAGTACTTGTAGTGGGTTGTGGTAACTGTAGAGTGTTAATATTTCTGTTGGTTACCTTAACTATTTGTGTGGAAACTTGTCCTTAGTTTTCTCCCTAAGAATGTCCAAGGATCCAAAACCGTCCGGATTCAAGAAGTGCGACTCATGCTGTCAGAAGATGTCTCTGAGAGATTGTCACACTTCTTGCGTTTATTGTCTGGGCGCTGTGCACCTGCAGGACTCTTGCTCCATCTGTCATGTCTTCAGTCCAAGAGTCCTGCAGGAGAGCAAAAATAAATTGATTCTGAGGGATCTGCTTAAACCCCAAGATTCACTGTCAAAGGCTCAGCTGGTGAAATCTTCCAGGCCACCTAAACCATCGGCTCCCAGTTCGGAGCCGTCATTGGGTGAAGCCACACAATCCATTTCGGCTCTGGTTGGAACCGATGTAACTCCCTCCCAGTCGGCTCTGACACAGTCTTTGGAGCCGACTGAGGGTCTAAAGAGATCCAGGTGTCCTTCTTTGGAGTCGATACATTCGGCTCCAAAGTCACCCCTGCTCCAATCGGAGCGTAGTCATCGATCATCCCACTCTTATCGGTCCTCTAGACTTTTGGACCATGATTTGGAAAGAGTGGTCAGTAGGCTGTTGAAATCACAGGCCCTAGCCAAAATGTTGTCCAGCCCTCCTCATCAGGAGTTGGCTCTGTCCACAGCTGTTGATATTCCTCCTCCAACTCTTCCTTTGAGCTCGGAGCCGGAGTTCATTGGGGTTCGAGTCATGGAACCGTTGGTGCAGATACACTCCCTTTCGGTTCCGTCGTCAGCTCTGATCCCTTCCATGGTACCTTCCCTGGAGGGATCTGGGCGCCGAGACTCCCTCATCAGCTCCAAGGGAGCGAGTGGCATCGGGCCCTTGTCCGACCCCACTCTCCCTCTCGGGGCTTCGGCGCAGGTGATCTCAGGTCCCACATCTGCCTCGGAGCCATCTCCCTCGGTGCGGGGAGGGCTTTTGGTTTCATCGGAGCCTGAGCCTTCTCTGCCTCCGGGCACGGATGCCTTCAAGGTGATGAGTGTACTGGCCCCTGAGTCAGTCCCACGATCGACCCCATCAGCTCCTCCCCCTAGGGTGCCTGCGTCAGCCTCTGCCTCTCTTCCAGACCCCAAGCTTGGGGATCCAGCGCTCCAAGACACCCCTTTGGGTGCATTCTCCTCTTCCAAGGCCTCCCCTGATCTTTCAGAGGAGCCACCTCGCAAGAGAAAATGCAAGAGGAAGCATGTTGACTCCCTGGAGTCTGTCACATCGGATACCGACTTAGAGGAGTCGGAAGGGTCCCCAAGATCCCCCTCTGAAGATGTCTCCTTCTCAGACATCCTTGAGATACTTAGGCAGAGGGGAAACTGGACTACCCTAAGCCCTTCTGAGGATGAGTCAGTATTCCTGGATGCGTTTGGATCCTGACCTTCCACCTCCTGGGTGTCTTCGCCTTTCGACCCACTGATGTCTGTGGTGGCTCGAAGGGCATGGACGGCTCCAGACACAGTGGAACCGACCCCTAGAAGACCTGCAAAGTTCATTACTGCCCCGCAGGACAAACAGTTCTTGACCAAGGGTGTCCCTGTTGATGGCATGGTGGTAGCAGCAGCCACAAAGAAGGAGTTGGCTGAAACTTCTTCATCTGTCCATCCCCCTAATAAGGAGTCCAGGATGATGGACAGATATGGGAAGCGGATGTTCTCTTCAGCGACCTTTTCCATGCAGTCCCTGAATTACCTGTGCCACTTTACCCATCTTCAGAGGGATCTTCTCCTGAAAGAGCTTGGAGATACCCTCCAAGATCCATCAGCTGAGGGGGCCCAGGCTAAGGCAGCCTCCCAGCTAGCGACTCTTAACTCCGTGGTAGACTCCTCCATGTGGCTCATTTCGTATGCAGCCGATGGTGTGAGTAGAGCCGCAGGCACAGGCATGGCCCTAAGGAGGCACTCTTGGATGCGGCTATGTAACTTTGTGGAACCTTTCAGAGCATCTTTTACCAACACCCCCTTTGATGGTTCCTCTCTCTTCGGATCACAGGTGAAAGATACCCTTACCAGGTGTGAGCAGGAAGGCAAGACTCTCTCTGCTGTAGGAGTCCGTTTTTCTACTCCCTCCAGACCATATCCTAAAGGTCAGAAAAGTGGTAAGATGTGGTTCCAGAAATCCCAAGGAGCCTTGCTGGACACACGTGGTGAGTTTCCCTCCAGGGGCAGAGGAGGGAACAATAACAGACACCACCCTCGTGGCAGAGGGGGTCCGCAAAACCAGGGCAGCAGAGAATCTTTCTCTGACAAGCCCTTCCAGCATCCCTGAAGGGTTGCCCGGCTGCTCACCTCTGGAGGCAGTCGGGGGAGGACTATCGCTGTACCCAGGAGCCTGGCAAGACATAACACATGACAAATGGGTACAGTCTGTTATATCCGGAGGCTACAGAATCCCCTTCGTTCACACCCCTCTTAAGGTCAAACAAGTCCCTTCCAGATTTTTCACCCAATCTAAGGGACCAAGCAGTGCAAGAAGTCTCAAAACTGCTAAGAAAAAGGGCCACCCAGCAAGTCCCAGCAGACCAACAAGGATCCGGAATTTACTCAAGGTTCTTTTTGGTACCACAAAAGACAGGGGACTGGAGACCCATTTTGGATCTCAGCAGACTAAATAAGTCTGTACAAAGAACAAAGTTCCGGATGGTCACACTTAGTCCATTTTACCCTTTCTGGGTCAGGACAATTGGATGTGCTCCATAGATCTTCGGGATGCATACTACCACATCAAAATGGACAGACGCTCCCGAAGATTCCTTCGCTTCCGGCTGGGAGACAGCCATTATCAGTTCAGAGCTCTGCCCTTTGGTCTCACCACAGCCCCCAGGGTGTTTACCAAATGTATGGCAGTAGTTACCGCTTACCTGAGATGGCAAGGAGTCCAGGTGTTTCCATATCTCGATGACTGGCTCCTCACTGCTACCACCAGACATCACCTTCTGCGAGCCAGAGACTGCACCATCGACACTTGCTCCAGGCTAGGTATCACAATAAATTTTGAAAAGTCTGCATTCTCACCCTGTCAATCTATCACCTTTATAGGCGCAAATTTAAGTATCAAAGACATGTTAGCGAGCCTCCCACCAGACAGGGTGTCAGTGATTCGTCAGCATGTCAAGGTTTTATTAGCATGCAAAAGGATTCAAGCCAGGTTTGTCCTTCAAATGCTAGGTCTCATGGCAGCAGCTATTGTACTTGTTCCTCTAGCTTATTTTCACATGAGGATTCTCCAGTGGCTTCTTTTCAACTTCCCATGTCTTACATGATTATGATCACTCAGGCATGCAAGAAGCACCTTGCGTGGTTGATGATCTCCACATCAGTGCTCCGTGCTCCACGGCAGACCATTTGTTCTCACCCCTCCAGTGGCTACAGTGACCACGGATACCTCCCTGATCGGGGGGGGGGGGGGCATTATCATGGCAAAACAGTCCAAGGCACCTGGCAACCTCACGAGTATCATCTGCACATAAATGTCTTGGAGATGAGGGCCGTGCTCTTAGCGTTGCAGGCTCTTCAGGACTCTCTTCCTACCGGGACCATTGCAGTTCAAACGAACAATATGTCCGTAGTGTGGTACATCAACAAGCAGGGCGGAACCAGGTCCTACCCCCTATGTCAAGAAGCACTCAGACTCTGGCAGTGGGCAATCTCTTCCCAACGGTTTCTGATTGCATTGTACATCCCTGGGAGGTCCAACGTTATAGCAGACAGACTGAGCAGAGCAATTTTCATGCCTCACGAGTGGTCTCTGAACCAGGTAGTTGCGGACCAAATCTTCCGCAGATGGGGCCAACCTTGCTGCGACCTTTTTGCAACTCCCTTCAACAGCAAGTGCAGCAATTTCTTCTCTCTCCTTCCACTCCCCGGGCATTCCCCCAGAGACACTCTAGTCCACGATTGGCCCCAGGGACTTCTTTATGCATTCCCCCCTTTCCCCCTCATACTGAAGCTGATTCAGAAGGCTACCGTTTTGGGTTGCAAAATGATCCTCATTGCTCCTTACTGGCCTCGACAAATATGGTTTCCGTTCCTGCACTGCTATCTTCTCAAATGGCCTTGGACTCTGGACCTAGTTCCAGCCCTCCTGATTCATCAGTCGGGCGGGCTGCACCAATCCCTGCACACTCTCCAGCTCACAACATTTTTCTTCTTGGGCAGAGGTAAAAAATATAGACCCCTTTTCAGCCCCAGTGCACTCCATTTTGGAATTTCTAGCAGAGCTCTTCCATGCTGGTTCTGCTTCCACTACAATTAGAGTCCATTTAACGGCAATTTCAAATTTTCACATTGGCCTGTCAGAAAACAATATCATGTCCCATAAGCTGTGTAAAGCCTTTCTCAAAGGAGCCACTCTGCTCAGGCCCCCAGTGAGAGATCCTCCACCACCGTGGGATTTAAATTTGATTTTAGCTTTGCTAATTTTGCCCCCTTTTGAACCTGCAGCTTCTTGTTCGCTGACGTTCTTATTTTGGAAAACCCTCTTTCTGGTAGCTATTACTTCAGCCAGAAGAGTTTCTGAACTGCAGGCTCTTTCTGTCCGTCCCCCATACCTCGTGTTCCACAATGACAGGGTTGCTGTTAGGACTAATTCTTCCTTCCTTCCTAAGGTCTCTTCAGAAAGTAACTTGAATCAGTCCATAGACCTTCCTGTGTTTTTCCCTAACCACTCCAACAGGGCGGAGTATAAGTTGCATCAGTTAGATGTTCACAGGCAACTATGCTTCTACTTGCATAGAACCAAAGACATCAGGAAATCAGATCAACTGTTCCTGTCTTATGCAGTAGGTAAACAGGGTCTTTTGGTCTCCAAGGTGACCTTATTCAGGTGGTTGTCTTCTGTCATCACTTTCATATACCAACTCAGAAATAAAGAATTACTGGTCAAACCCAAAGGTCACTCCACCAGAGCTTTAGCCACTTCGGTGGCTTTTCAGGCTAGGTTGCCCATGGAATCTATTTGTGCTGCGGCCACATGGGCCAACCCACATACTTTCATTTCGCATTACAAGTTGGATTTGGTTTCCAGGAGCAGACCTGATTTTGGTTTCACTGTTCTGAAGAGTATTTTCCGATGAGCCACCCAGGTTTTTAGGTGCTAGGCATGCTGTCCCAACCAGCAAGAATGAAGGCGAAATAGACAACTTAACATAAAGAAGTTATGTACCTACCATAACGTTCCATGCTAGTTGTCTTCTTCTCGCCTTCTTTCTTGCGTCCCACCCTCCACCCCCCTATCCTAGTGGACCGAGAAGAGTTCCTTTTATTTTTGCACTGGCTGAGTCTTCTCTGGCTATTTCCTTCTGCATAGTAGCCTCCCCAGTAGGAATTGTGTGTTCTAGGATAGCATTCATTTATTATTATGGCTGCAGTTAGACTCACCAAATGAGATCTGGGTATCTAGTGCAAGGCATCATAGGATATAGGGGGGGGGCCTCGAGCCAGTAAGCAGCTCTCAAGCTTATGAAGATGGCCGAGTTGGAGCCGAGGATCGGCTCCGAACCCAACCAGCAAGAAAAAAGGCGAGAAGAAGACAACTAACATGGAACATTATGGTAGGTACATAACTTCTTTTTCCCACTAATTACCATATTGATGGGAGCCCACTGAACACTGACAGTGTTATAAGAGATCTGGGGACACAGGTTGACAGCAACCTCTCCTTCGACTACCCCATTGCCACTGTGGTCAGAAAGTCCTTCTGTGTGGCACATCTCATTCCCAAGGGTTTTGCATCCGGGAAGAAAGAGGTCATCTCTCTACTCTTCCATCATTAGGCCAGTCATCAACTATAATGCTCTATTTGGCATGTACCTCACTAGACACATGCAACAGCTGGAAAAGCCACAAAAGTACCTCACAAAGAGGATCCTAGGCTTTAAACACATGTCCTACATGGACAGACTCAAAAAACTCCAGCTATTTTCTGTCTCATATCGTCTACTAAAAGGCGATCTCTGCTTGACTTACAAAGCCATGTCTGACCAAGCTCTGTTAGAAATGCTACATCTAAAGAAATCCCAGTCCCTCTACACCACATGCTCCAGAGACCTCAACCTCTTTACCACAACCAACAGAACATGCTGGAGGGACAGGTTCATAACCCAGAGACTGCCCATGCTCTGGAATAGACTTCCCATACATGTCAAGCAGAGCACTTCACAGACCCTCTTCAAGAGAAATCTTGATGAGTGAATGGGAAATAGAAAGTTCACCCCTGGGGATCACTCCGGTGGCTGTACTTGATAGAGGCACTGGGAACTAATGTCAGGCAGCACTATGCTAGGGCACTTGTATGGGCTAGGCTTGTAAAGGCTCAAGGGTTATTAGCCTAGTACACCCCTATGAACCTATAATGTCTGACATCACAGACTGACTGTAATCTTCAGTGATTTATCAGAAAATCAAAACATTTTATAAGGAGAAGACTGAGAAAAGATAACTGGTCTTGCTCTGAAGTAAAAGTGATTGTGGCACCGATCGAATCGGCTCCAATGAAGGTGACCTAGCTCGTTTGTGGATCCAAAATGGCTCCGAAGTAACAGTTGGAGCCAACGGCGGAGTAGGCTTGTTGGTGCCAGAGGGCACCGACACACTTGGTTTGTCAAGCTCACAGGTCGGTTCCGAACATGGAGCCGACTGCTTGACTGGTTTCAAAGATTTCACTGGCTGAGATGCTTTAGCCAGAGAATCCTGTTTTAACAATCCATGAAGGATAAGCTTGTTTTTCTGCGCCTGCAGGACCCTTGGACTAAAGGCATGACAAATAGAACAAGAGTCCTGCAGGTGCAGAGCCCCCAAGCAGTAAACACAACTGGTGTGTCCATCTGTCAGAGGCATCATCTGACAGCATGAAGTCACACTTTTTAAAATCTGATGTTTTAACTTCCTTAGACATTTTCCAAAAAGACACACTACAATGGTAAACTAAAAATTATAGATAAAAAAACTGCTCAAGGCTTGGAAAATACGAAACCACGGACTAGCGTAACTTCCACTTTATTCAACGCTTTCGTAAAAAACTTCTTCAGAACCAAAAGGAATGTTACATCAAGCATTCATTTAAATACTGCACACAATTAAAATCAATTAATCAATTACATAGTGTAAAAACATAATTAAAGAGCCCTTTACAAAAAGCAAACTCTTCAGTCATCATTATGCACTATAGTCCTCCCTTCAGACCTATTATTTCTGCCCTGAATTATGTCACAGTGGGTATGTCAAAAATGATTGATGCAATGCTTAGTCCTATTGTTTGTAAAATGAAGTCATATTTGAGGGACTCTTGGGATTTTTTAGATAGTATTCGTTAAGTGAATGAAGCTCATTTATTCAGTCCAACACAGCACATTATGTTTACTCTAGATGTAGTGTCTTTGTACACGTCCATACCCCACGACAAGGGGATAGAAGCAATGAGAGCATTTTTACAGCAATGTAGTAATATATCTAATGGAGAAGTCAGTTTTTATTGTGATTCTATGGAAGTTATTTTAGAAAATATTATTTTTATTTTTAATCATAGATTTTACAAGCAAGTTCAAGGAGTTGCGATGGGGTCCCCAGCATTCCCAGTTTTTGCCAACTTAGTTATGGGATGGTGGGAACACACCATCTTGGACTCCTTGAAAACTGAATTCAAAGTCAGTTATTACAAAAGATTTATAGATGATTTAATTTTTATTTTATATGGAGGGGTTCGAGAAATGCAGTTATTTTGTAATAAGTTGAACGAGGTTTCTGACTTCTTGAAGTTTGTTGTGGGATGTTATGGAAATTCCATTAACTTTTTGGATGTAACTTTGACATGGAATGCATTGGGAGAAAACTTTACTAGCAGTATTTTTCGTAAAGAAACTTTAAAGAAAATTTACATGCAACTAGTCAACATCCGAAATTCATGCTGAATAATATACCTAAAAGCCAATTCATACGAACTAGCAGGATGACGAGTGTTGATGAGACATTTATTAATGAGCTTGAATTCATCATACAATTGTTTTTCGAGAGGGGGTACAGTGAGAGTTTGTTAAGAGAAGCAGCTGATGACATCTCTAAGCAACGTGCAACCTTGTATCCACCCATTTTGAAAAATAGGCCAACACTCCAAGTTAAGGAAACTGGAAAGTATATTGAAATTTTATGTTTCAGTATGAATATGAGTGTTGACAATATAGGTATACGTAATATTATAAACAATAATTGGAAGATCCTCGAAGGAAATGCTGATTTAATGGCAGCCATTAAGGGGAAACCAAAGTTTGTTTATAGGAATGAACATAGTCTGAAAGGAGCATTTGAAAAGGGGAGAGATAGAAGCACATGTAGCATTAAGAAGGGGCATATCAACAGGGGTATGCACAAGTGTCATGACTGTTCCATCTGTAGGTTTATTTTAGAAGGTCCCTACATTCAGCTTCCTCACATACTTAATACCATAGGGGTCCCTGGTAGTTTTTGTTGCAAAACAAAAGGAGTTGTTTATAGTGCAGTGTGTGACAAATGCTCATCATTTTATATTGGTATGACTACTAGAAAATTAAATGTTAGAATGAAGGAGCATATGTATAATATTAGAGAAAAGGACAAAAACCAAATATTTTATAAACATAGTGTTGAATGTATTGGTTTAAAAAAAAATTTGTTTTCTATCTTGGAACACTGTGAACCTGACATCAGGGGGGTTGATTACAGAATTTTTTTGGCTCAAAGAGAGGCTAGATGGCAAATTAAACTACAGGCGGATCATTTTCCTGGGTTAAATGAACCCATCAATATTAAATATTTCTTAAAAGATTGTGAAGCATATGTTTTATAATGTTTGTTATTGTAATGTACTCAATTATGCCTATCCCATAGTGCATAATGATGAATGAAGAGTTTGCTTTTTGTAAAGGGCTCTTTAATTATGTTTTTACACTATGTAATTGATTAATTGATTTTAATTGTGTGCAGTATTTAAATGAATGCTTGATGTAACATTCCTTTTGGTTCTGAAGAAGTTTTTTATGAAAGCGTTGAATAAAGTGGAAGTTACGCTAGTCCGTGGTTTCGTATTTTCCATGCCTTGAGCAGTTTTTTTATCTATGTTTTGTTCAGCTGCTTTGTCGACTTTTTGGTTTTTGTAAACTAAAAATTATATTAACAAAGACCTTAAAGGAGAGCCTCTAATTTAAACGGCTGTCCTTAAGAGGGGGTAAGTTAAATGAGTTCAGGGAATAACAAAAGGCCTAGCGACTAAGGGGCGACTGCCAACACAGCAAAAAAAACACCACAAAGACGAGATAAGGGGTTTACAATAAAAGAAACTTACAAACTACTATAAGAGAGAAAAAAATGTAAATTTTTAAGCAAATTATTTTAATTTTTAAATAAAGAAAAACGTTATACTAAGCCTGAGCCATTATTGAAGCAACCTCTTAGCTAAAGCGGCAAACGAGATCTGGGTAGCAGGCTGTTAGAAAAATATGTATTTGAACATGTATGAAGTGCTAGTTTAAAAGCAAATAGTATATAATGCATTTTATTCTATTTACAATATGGCAATAAGAATGATTTTACATGTAATTGCTTGAAGCTTTGGAGCTGCAGTGTATTTGAACTCTGACCCTGGCAGTAGCCAGCTCAGCAAGCTTATGTTTTTCACTAATGATTATCTGCTGGGTCAGGAAAATTAAATGTATAAAGCATTGAAAATCCTTCTTCCTTCCTCTGAGATAATTGGCCTTGTGAATATTATCAGAGATAAAGCACAGCTGCTAAAGTAATGTTGCAAGAAGAACAAAGAAGTATATTACAAGACTGAACCGACTATTGTATTCGAGCAGGACTGAAACCTTGAAGGAGTAACATTTTATAGAAAGACATTATAACTAACCAGGTGCTTTGCAAGGCTGTATTATTCCCATGGGAAAACTTTTAAAATATATAACATCAGCTTTTTCTTATGAATAGAATATTGTAGACCATAGTGATGTAGGTGCCCTGTGACTAATCACGTCAGTAAAGTGGGCACAGCTTGAATGTAAGACTATATAAAATTGTGTATTTCCTGCATCATTTCAGACAAAACTCTGTACTTGTATGGTTTTTTGCCTCCTAGTGTACACTAGTAAACTTTTGCATCTGAGCCTCCTGTGTGTTATCATTTGTTTTTATTTAACAGTTTGGTCCTCCTTGACCGGAAGCCCTCGACAGCTACAGATCAGAGTGTACCGGTGGTCGAATACTGCACAGGAGAAGCTACCGAAACAGTTCTTCTTGAAACACAAAGACCTCCGACTGAATTGTCGTTTTGAGAGGCTGGCCACTTTTCTGATCTGCGTCCGAAGAGCGGTCTCGAACTGGTTGACCCAGGAGGCTCAGGTAGGAAGATATTTGCCTTTTTTCTGTTTTAGATCAGGGACTAGGTTACAGTAAATGTCATTGTCAGAGATTTGTTATACAGATCAGGGACAAAAGGAAATTACTGTATATTTTGTTAGAGATCAGGGAAACAGAATAAGGTAGGCAGTTATTCTAGATAAACTGTGTAAGGAACTGAAATACCACGTGGTGAAAAGGGTCACGTAACATTTTTTCTTTTAAAATGGGAAATCAGTGCACTAAAAAATCACGAGACCCGCCCCTAACTGATGACGCAAAATATATGCAATCACAACGAGTAGATAATGTAAGGTATTATACAAAATGGGTTAATAAATACGGATTTGATGGTAAACTAAACAAGGTTTCATTAGTTAAACTTTTAAAACAGCTTAAATCTGACGCAGAAGGTCAGGCAAAAAAACAACAGCGATTAGGCATTCCTCAGGTACATAGGTGGATTGAGGAAGTAAACCGAAGGGAACAGAAAACTAAAAATGCGAAAACATTATTTTTAGACAAAGAGGATAATAATACAGTAATATCAACGGCCCCTCCCCCTCCGCCCCCTCCAATGCCTTTTTCAGGATATGAAGCAGGAGGACAGGCTAGTCCACCTCCACATTATCCTGAAGTTACAAGAGCACTAAAATCATTTGTTAGAGAACCTATTGAAACTAGGTCCTGGACACGTAAGACACTTAGGGACACAGACTTATATCAAATGGGGAGAGACGCACTAGAAGAGAGTACGGAAGAAATCTGTCCACTAATCGAGGTACCGAATCCTCAGGCAGGACAAGAAGGGCAGGACCCAACTCTCCTAGTGTATATAGACCATGGACACCGGAAGATATTCGGAAAGCTACAGAGGGAATCCCTCATCCAAAAGTTAATTACACAAAGTTTTTACAAGATTTACAAGGTATGAGACTAAGTTACCACTTGAATGGGGAAGAAGTAGAAAAGGTAGTTAGACAGATTGTGGGTCCAGACTGGCACATGATTTGTGGCACCTGGAACTCTCGTAACGCAGAGCTTAAACCACTCCCACATAGTGACGCAGAATTAGATAACAGAGTGAAAGGTCTTACAGACCGAATTTCTGAAAAATGGAAACCTAGAGCAGATTGGCTTGCATTAATCAATGCATACAGCAAGAGAATGAAACTGTAGATGTGTACTATGGTAGATTATTGGAATGTTTCAATAACCATAGTGGCATGGCTATTCCTGAAAGTCAGACACGTGACAGCTCATATGAACAGCAACTGAAAAATGCGTTTTTGAAAGGTTGCATTGCACCTATCAGCAGCTTTATTACAAAGCATATGATAGATCATCGAACAAGCAGGCTACAAGCCTTACTTGAATATGCTAGACATGCTGAAAGACACTTTAATAGTAAAAAGAAAAAGAAGACACAGGTCTTCACAGCTGAAGACGGAGCAGAGGTATTACAGTCAGGTAAAAAGGGTAAGAAAAATACCCAGGGAAATAAACAATCTGACAAAAGGTCAGAAGATTTTGAAGAGAGAAAAAAGAAAGGTGAGTGCTTTAAGTGCAGCAAGAAAGGACATTTAGCAAGGGATTGCAGGCTAAATAAAAAGGAGACTACAGAAAATAAAGGTGATGAGGACTGACTATATGATAGTGATGAAAATCAGAAATCATCAGGAAAGGCTAACAAACAAAGGACAAACGTAAATGTAGTGGAAGGAACAGAGGAAGTGCAAGCAGATGTAGAGGATGAAGAAAGTGAAATTTTAGATTTGGCATTACTGAGCTTGGAGCTCTATTTGGCAGACAAAAAACCGGAAGTTACACTTCTGGTGGAAGGAAGGGAAGTGAAATTCTTGTGTGACTCAGGAGCGTCACGAACTTTGATACACCCTTCAAAGTTACCAGAATATTCTGAATCACCTGACTATATATTAGTGAAAGCAGCAAATGGACAGCTATATAGGGAGCCACTCTCCCATGATATAACAATAACTGACCCTGTTTCAGGTATGACTCAGAAAAGTAAAATTGTAGTTTCTGCAAAATGTCCAGTAAACTTACTGGGAAGAGATCTTATGCAGATATTTGGCATAGCGGTAGTTCCTACTATGCAGGGTATGGAAGCACAAAGACAAATGGATACTTTTGTGGTGCGACCGGAGGGTGAAACTTTTTACTGGTACAGCCAGGACCTAGTTACGACTGGTCCAGGGGCAGTAACCGAGGAACTGATGAATGTAGCCATCAGTAAGGCTCCCTCCTTTGACACTGACCGACAGCATTTGTTACATTGTACTCTATACTACTGCAGCACGCCAGGACCTGATAAAGAATATGAGCAAGAGTTGTTCAAAAATCCTGCTAACAGATTAGTATTACGAACCCTATATTGAGATACTGAGGGAAACAGTGTAGTAAGCTGTTCACTACCTCAGGAATTCATGACACTGTACAAATCTAATAGACTGCCACATGTCAGCTTAACAAAGAGTAGAGCTGTGAGATGGGCAGATTTAGGAGAGAAAGTAACAAAATGGGAAAAGCAAACTGATTTAGAATTATCAGAACAGGGAGTACAAAAACAGAAATTTAATTGGCTAACACAGACACGTCCAGCTGTACACTTGCAAACTAGTGAAGACAGCTGATTAGCATTCTTGTTAGAAGAAGAAGAAAAGGCCTTGTGTGATATACCAAATATTCTTTGGTCAACAGGCAAATCAGATGTAGGACTTATTCGAACAGCAGGACCAGTAACCATTACACCAAAATCAGCAGTTAGACCACAAAAAAGACAATACCCCTTGAGGAAAGATGCAGAGCAGGGAATCAAGCCTATAATAGCAGCATTACTCAAGGAAGGAGTACTGGTAGAATCTCTGGATTCACCATGTAACACCCCTCTATTTCCTGTTAAAAAAGCAAATGGGGAATGGCGGATGGTACAGGATTTACAAGCCGTAAACAATGCAATAATACCCAGAGCACCTACGGTGCCAGACCCACACACCTTGTTGAATGATTTGAAGCCACAACAAAAATATTTTACTGTGGTAGATATAAGCAATGCTTTCTTTTCAATACCTATACATCCTGATAGCCAGTATTGGTTTGCATTTACATTTCAAGGTAAAAGATATACCTATACTCGGCTACCACAGGGATATTGTGAAAGTCCAACGATATTTGCACAAGAAATGGCAAGCAACCTGGCAGGATTTACTCCACCAGGAGGTAGTCAGATTTTACTTTATGTAGATGACATCTTGCTAGCAGCCCCTACCCAACACCAATGCAGGGAAGATACGATAGCATTATTGAAATTTTTAGCAGCACAAGGACACAAAGTAAACAAAAGTAAGTTACAACTTTGGAGAAAACAGGTCAGATACCTAGGATATGTAATATCCAATGAAGGTAGAATATTAGACGAAAACAGAAAAACAGCGATTTTACAGGCACCCAAACCAGCAACCAAGAAGGAAATGATGTCCTTCTTGGGAACGACTAATTTTTGTCGAAGCTGGATATCAAACTATGCTTTAGAATCTGCTCCATTGGCTGATTTAATATATAAAACACCAATGGCAGCACAAGATGTATTACAATGGACACCTGAAGCAGAAACAGCTTTCTGCAGACTAAAACAATTGATAGCTTCATCACTAGTTTTAGGACTTCCAAATTACCACAAAAGATTTTTTCAAACCGTAGATTGTAAACATGGATAGATGACGTCAGTTTTGATGCAACAGCATGGGAATAAGCAACACCCCATAGCTTACTATTCATCACAGTTAGATCCAGTGGCACGATCATTGCCTCACTGTGTGCAAGCAGTAGTCGCAGCTGCAATGGCAGTACAGGCTTCGGCCTCAGTGGTGTTATTCCACCCTCTCACATTGAGAGTGCCTCATGCAGTCGCGATAATTTTACTGCAAGAAAAAATAGCATATCTATCTCCTGCTAGACATCTTTCATGTATGACCATACTGCTGAGCCAACCTCATATGGTAATTGAACGTTGTACAACATTAAATCCATCAACGTTACTTCCAACTCCTGTGGATGGCACACCACACAGTTGCCTGCAGGAAATTGAGCAAATAACTTTGCCCAGACAAGACCTCACTGATATGCCCTTGGATGATGCCGAGGTGACATTTTATGTGGACGGTTCATGCAGAAAGGGTCCTACAGGGAAAAATCTAGTAGGGTATGCAGTAGTCACAGATACAGAGATTTTAGAAGCCCAACCCTTACAGCATAACCTGTCTGCTCAAGCAGCAGAATTGATAGCCTTAACACGGGTTTGCACTCTAGCGAAAGACAAATGTGTGAACATATATACTGACAGTCAGTATGCTTTCTTTACAGTGCATGTTTTTGCACAGCAATGGAAAAATAGGGGAATGATAACATCTACTGGCAAACCGATTAATCATGCGCAACTTATTTTGAACTTATTAGATTCTATTCAGTTACCTACTAAAGTAGCTATTTGTAAATGTTTAGCTCATACAAAACAGCAGGATGCAATTTCAAAAGGAAATGCAAAAGCTGATGCAGCTGCAAAACAAGCAGCCTCAGACTCAGAAACTTTACTTTTAACCGAGGAATTACAACCCTCTGAGATTTTAGATTTAGAAATGTTAAAAACGATGCAGACATTGACTACAAAAGCTGAGAAACAGAAATGGGAGAAACGAGGTGCAATCCTCGAAAATGGACTGTACATCTCCAAAGAGAAAAAGCCAATATTGCCATCTAATTTATTTAGATATGCAGCTTTGTTGAGCCATGGGCAGAGCCATGTCTCAACAGGGGGGATGGTACAGTTAGTAAATCGAATATTCCAAACATATGGATTCACAAACTTTACACAAAAATTTTGTGCAGCATGTCATATCTGTAGCAAACATCATGCACAAGGAGCGTTTAAACCCAAGCAAGGGAGTTTTCCTATACCACTATATCCGTTCCATACTATCTGTATGGATTTCATAGAACTGAGCAAATGTGAAGGGAAAAAATACTGTTTAGTAATTATAGACATGTTTTCCAAATGGGTAGAAGCTTTTCCAACTAAAAATCCGGATGCAGCAACAGTGGCAAAAGCCCTAATAAAAGAAATAATTCCTAGATTTGGCATACCGGAAAGAATCTATAGTGACAATGGGACACACTTTGTTAACCAGACTATTCACCAACTTGGGAGATTCTTTGGGATCTCCTTGAAGAATCATTGTGCTTACCACCCACAGTCTGCAGGACTGGTGGAAAGATACAATGGAATTTTAAAAAGCAAGTTGAGGAAGTTAATAAATGAAACACAGAAAAATTGGATTTGCTGTTTGCCTTTGGCACTGCTGAGCATGAGAACAGTTCCAAATGTAAAGGGTTTGACCCCCTTTGAAGTAATATTTGGAAGGGCATATTATGTGCCACAGTGGAAAGCTCTCATGCCTGCAGAACTAGAGGCTGACAGCTCATTAGCTTGCTATATGAGGAAACTGTTAACAGCTAAAACTGTTTTGCAGTTGAACTCTTTTTCAGATAGAGGACAGACCTGACCATTGGAAGCGGTGCTGACCCCAGGGTCCTGGGTGTGGTTGAAGGTCACGAAGAGGAGAAATTGGACGAGTCCGAAGTGGGAAGGACCATACCAGGTACTGTTGGCGATGCCTACTGCAGTCAAAGTTGCTGAGAGGTCGTCCTGGGTCCACCTGACGCACTGTAAACCGGTAAAGAATTTTCAGCTTGATAAACATTTTGTGACTGACACACAACAAAGGCAGGATGGCCAAGAGCAAAATGAGTAAAAATACAGATCAACCCCGAAGATATTGTTTAATCATCTTGCTAACTATGCATTTATTGACTATGATTGTGGTGACTTTCCTTTTGTTGTGGTTCTTCCTACATATAACCACACAAATGAAAGTGGAGAAACGTGATGAACTGTCTATAGACTGGCATCCAAACTTTAACACATACCTAGCTATGAAGCGTGTATATGTAGAGACTATGAACATTTCAAACTGCTGGGTTTGTACTGCTATACCAACAGCATATGGAGGACTGTTGATGTCCGCTGTCCCCTTGGGGATAAATGAGACTTGGGAAAATTTACTTTTTGATACAGGTTCTGTAAGATCACAGGACAAGATTGCATTGTATTTACCTATTATACAGAGAGGAATTGTATGTTTCTATAAAAATGACACACTCCAAGTGGGTTGGAGTAACTGTAACATAACTGTATCTTATAAATGCTATATTAAAACTAAAGACAAGACTACTAGTTGTAGCACAAATTATGATTCATATTTGGGCTTAATGAAAACAACAATAAGAGATGTGCAGAAGAATCCTGTGTTGCATAAACAATTGTCTGTTATAGACAAGAAAATGTTTCATTCAGAATTAACCCGCATCAGTACTAAAGTAGAAAACTGTTATTTTGTTTGTGGGAAGAAAGCATACAAATGGCTACCTGAGAATTGGTCCGGCAGTTGTTTTTTTGGGTTATCTGGTTCCGGCTATAAGGTATACTGCAGAATTACCTCTAGGTAAGATACGAAATGTAAGAGATGTAGCCCGAAAACCTGAGGATCCAATCGGAAAACCTGTAAATCCAGTGGGAAAAATCGAAGCCGGTTGGAAGGATCATCATTCCGTGAAAGATAAAGAAAAATTGACTCATATGGACTTGAGTGACAGTGTTATATCCTGGGCTGGAATACTTCCAGCATATGGAGCAGTCAAATCAATCTGGGAGCTGAGAAAACTGTCGAAGCTTCTCGAAGTAATGAGTAATGCAACTTTTTCCGCTCTCGAACTAGTGACTGATGAACTGAATGAAATGAGAACTGTTGTGCTACAAAATCAAATGGCTCTTGACTTCACCCTAGCGGCGAGAGGTGGTACGTGCTCGCTTATCAAAGAAGAATGCTGTGCGTTCATACCAGACAATCGACATGAGATCAATGATCACCTAGAGGTAATACAGCAGGTATCAGCCATGACTGAACCAGGCCCAAACCCACTGACGAACTTTTTCCAGAGCCTATTTGGAGGGTGGGGTTCTATCCTAATGAATATTTTGATTGCTATTTGTGTTGGTCTGCTCCTGTTAGGAGCATGTGTCTGTTGTAGGATCCCCTGTATGAAAAGATTAGTCAAAGATTTTGTTGATATATCTGTAACTGAGACTTTGTACCAAGACATTGAACTGAAGCTATTGATTCCAGACGAAACTCTTTCTGAAATATAAACTAAATGACTTGCCTAGTTGAAAGTCCTTAAAGGAGAAGGCTAGGGGACGACACGATATTGTTTATGTTTCTGAATAGAATAAAAAGTATTAAAAGGGAGGAAAATGTTAGAAAAATATGTATTTGAACATGTATGAAGTGCTAGTTTAAAAGCAAATAGTATATAATGCATTTATTCTATTTACAATATGGCAATAAGAATGATTTTACATGTAATTGCTTGAAGCTTTGGAGCTGCAGTGTATTTGAACTCTGACCCTGGCAGTAGCCAGCTCAGCAAGCTTATGTTTTTCACTAATGATTATCTGCTGGGTCAGGAAAATTAAATGTATAAAGCATTGAAAATCCTTCTTCCTTCCTCTGAGATAATTGGCCTTGTGAATATTATCAGAGATAAAGCACAGCTGCTAAAGTAATGTTGCAAGAAGAACAAAGAAGTATATTACAAGACTGAACCAACTATTGTATTCAAGCAGGACTGAAACCTTGAAGGAGTAACATTTTATAGAAAGACATTATAACTAACCAGGTGCTTTGCAAGGCTGTATTATTCCCATGGGAAAACTTTTAAAATATATAACATCAGCTTTTTCTTATGAATAGAATATTGTAGACCATAGTGATGTAGGTGCCCTGTGACTAACCACATCAGTAAAGTGGGCACAGCTTGAATGTAAGACTATATAAAATTGTGTATTTCCTGCATCATGTCAGACAAAACTCTGTACTTGTATGGTTTTTTGCCTCCTGGTGTACACTAGTAAACTTTTGCATCTGAGCCTCCTGTGTGTTATCATTTGTTTTTATTTAACACAGGCGCTGGGCATTCTGGGATAAGGGGCAGCCTCGAGCCAGTAAAGAGCTTTTGAGCTATAGTAAGTGGCCGAGTCGGAGCAGAGGATTGGCTCCGAACCCATCCAGCAAGAACAAAGGCGAGATTGGACAACTTAACATCAATTTTTTTAGCTAATATTTGAAAGCTTAGAAGGGAGAGGTGTAGACCATCCCTGGCAAAGTAGCATGGTCTGTTAACCATATCCTTCCATGCTGACAAATATTGCATCACCTTAGAATGAGTCCAGAAACTAAGCCAATTGTTAGTCATCTTTTCTTCATATTGTGGCATCATTTGTTTTATTTATTTATTTATCATCCTTGGAGAAGGTAAAATGCTGCTTGATGCTATGCTCATTCCAGCCTGAGACACACATTCTGAGAGCTCCATGATGTCCCTCTTCATTTGTCTGGGGAGGTACATCTCCAGTCATTTACACCCACATGGATTATAACGGAGTCATACTGGTACTTGTGGTCCAAAGTGCATTCATAATGTGATGGATTCTGGCTCCTGATAAGCAACTGACCGTGACTTTGTCTTTACTCAGCCTGGTGAGAGGGACATCAGTGTATCTCACAATGAGGCCTCCATTGATTAGAATGTTAGATTCTGTGGTGACTTGCCATATGAGTTTAGAAGTAAAGGCTCCATGAGATGTGGCTGTATGGATTGATGTGGGTGTTGTTTTGAAAGAGTGCATTCAGGGTTGCTAAGGGAGTGTGTTGTGTACTTTACCTAGGAGGTCTTTGGGGGTTAGGTAGGTTACATTTAAATGCCTCAGCATATATGGCTCTATGTTTCTGCTTTGAATTGTGTGTGATCGGTACAGTGCGTGTACTACTGTCATAGAACTGTCATAGATTAGTACTAAGCTAACTGCCCTTGCGAGCCATTTTAAGCCTAGCCAATTATCCCTTGTGAGACTTAAACCCTGCACCTTGTGTTTGTAAGGCAAACACCTTAACCATTAGGCCACCCTCCCAGATGACAACCTTATTGACATTAGGAGTGCTTTTATGTGAGAACTTTGCCTCCATTGACATTGCATAAATACATCTCTCACATACCACATCAGTTTGTTTAATAATGAACTGGTTGTATGTAAATATGAGATGGTTTCTCCATTGACTCAGGATGCCCATATTCACCAAGCTGGTAATAGTCGTAGTGGCAAAGTTCATATCTGCGGCTACAGACCCTTTTTATTGATTAGACAGTACGGTAAATTGTATTTGATTTGTTGAGTGCACTCATTTTTTAATTGTAAACAGTTTTTGCAAAGGACTGCAGTAAAAATTTTTTGTAACAAGTTGGAGGCTGACAAAAGGGAAAAGTGCCCCACTCCCCTAATGGGAAATAGCTGCATATGTGTTAGCACAATCTGTGTGTGTATGTATGTGTCATGTCTTTCAACTTTTACCTCAGAATTCTGGACAAAGAGAAAAGATTTAGGGAAAAGGTACTCCTATGCACTCAAAATAATTTCTGATTTAGAAGGGATGGAACAAAAGTTTGAGAACAAATTAGATGTGTTCCCCCAAATTAGGGTAGCTGAGAGGTGTGCTTGTGTGTTGGACCTTTGATTTACGACTGAAAATTGATTACTTTTTGGATTCAGTAAATTAAACACACACACACACACACACACACACACACACAACAAAATACATGAAATATTGAGTTGCAAGGCTTCAATAACAAGATGGAGGAGGATTAGTAATGTTCTATATCCTCACAAAAACCCAGCTGTGACCCCCTCCCCACCGGCTGTCTGTCATTTTGTGTTGTAACTAGTGGTGATGGTAGGTAAAAGATAAAATGATGATGTGCTAATAGCTTTTGTTTGTATTGCACAGGGACCAGTTTGTACACATTTAAAGATCACCACTTGTGAATGTCCTTCTTTGTCATTTAATGAGATTGCTTACTAAAGCTGAGGCAGTTTGGATATGAATATGTTTTGAGAGTAAATGACTTAGACCTAAACTGGCTGAAAAAAAATGTAGTATGAACTGCAATTGACCTAGGTAATACATTTTTATTATAATTTTTTGCATGTTAATCAGACAGTACATAACACACCCAGACTCCCATTAGTAGTTTTTCCTGCTGACAGCTATAAAAAGGTCAGAAAAATGAAATTCTGATTTCATACCCAAAAGACTGAAAGAAAAGATATAATTTTCTTTGGGGAGTGGAAAACAGATTTTTGAGAAGACGGATTTGCTGTTTTTATTGTTTTTGTCCTGAATTCTTACAGTTTTTCAAATTGGTTATATAAAGGTTGTAAGAGAAGTAACGTGTTTGACATGTAAAGTCACCCTATTTCACAAATGTGGAATGCATTGGGTAATGTACTTGTCATGCCTTCAGGTATTGTTGATGCGATAGTATAGGTTTACAACTAGTTTTATTGTGGTGATGGTGATGTTAGAGTACTAGGTCATTCATAGCATGGGAACTTTAGTGGACATGACCCACTCAGGAATGTGTAGGACACTTTGTAGAGAAACAGGTCTTTCAGTCTGTCAGAGGAGCTAGGGTTGCAGAGACCCGAGATATTTTTGGTGAGGAAACATTTAAGTGTTTTGAGCCACTTTCAGTACTTTGTGAGGTATGTGCCAATGGGGACACTGTTTTCAATGATGGACCAAATACAGGATGAATACAGTAAGGGTATAACTTATTTGGAATTTAAGGAGATACCACAAAGGATAAGCTGTTAAAGCAGAAGGATTTGTGACAGATTGAGATATCTGCATGGTAGGTAATACAGATACAAGCTTTACTAACATAAATGATGCTGCATTTCTGAGCACAGAAGGTATCCCCATGTTTAACACACACAGCATTTGCTCAGTGTTGTCCCTGCTGCAACTACACCCATTTCACAGCCATCATAATCAGAGTTCATTCCAGGGGTGTGTGTGTGTGTGTGTGTGTGTGTGTGTGTGTGTGTGTGTGTGTGTATGTATGTATGTATGTGTATGTATATATATATATATATATATATATATATATATATATATATATATGTATGTATATATATACTGATGAAATACAATGGAACCAGGAATAGAGACAATTGCTACAAGTAGAATTACCTGGTGACTATGCATGGGGAAAAAACACTCTAACACAGGGTAAATTTGAACGCTTTCATTCGCAATTTTAGTTATCCAACAAACTCCTTCAGAAATCTGCTTTAAGCAACATGTTTACACTTAAATACCACTTTGAACGTGCTGAGTATACATAACAGCTGATGTAAGTATGTGATGTGAGTGGCTTTGTTTATGTGATCCACTTGAGAATGCATTTTATATTTAAAGACCTGTTCAGTCCTTGGGGCATCTGCCCTAAGTTCAATCTGCCACTTGATTTCTCTTACTTCTAGTCAGGTGTTTTCAAGGACAAGGAATTTGAAATTGTTGGGGTTGCTGACAGAGCTTGCTATGTCTGGCTAGTGCATTAGACAGGTCTGTACATCTAATGGCTTGGTAGTGCTCTTTGATTCTGTTGCTAAGCTTCTGTGTGGTCATTTCTATGTAGTATGCTGGACAGTAGTGACATTTACTGAGGTATACTATGTTGGTGGAGTTACAGTTGTAACGTTCTAGGAAATGGAGTGGTTTTCACCCAGCTATTAGAGACCGATTCCTTCAGCTACACCATCTACTGGAAAGCCACATATAAAAATAATTTCCTTGACTTTCAAAGTCAACACCTAAGGTTCATAATGGAAAATGTTGTGAAAGGACAATACTTGAGGCTCAGCTGCATCATTAGTAATGACCTCACATTCCAAAAGGAATGCGATCTGCTAATAAACCTGTTCCTTGAGAAACATTACCCACCCGACCTCATCACCAAGACCGTGCAAGAGGTAGCCCTGTACAGACATAGCTGGCACCTGCCCATACTTATACACTGGTTTCAGCAATAGACCGAACCCTGACCATAACCACTACACCAAGTGCCCATCTCCCTTGATGCTACAGTAATCAGGGAAATACTCTGCAACCAATTGGGGTATCATCCACAGCAGCCCAGTGCTCAAAAAAGCTCTTGGAGATGCTACTGCCTTCTGCTATAAAAAATCAAATTCACTCAAGGCACTGCTTGAATCAAAAAACACGGAACCAGTCCCAGTGCACGAGGTCCCCGGAACATTCCCATGTGAGCGATGCTGCTGCTGCATTCACATTCTTACAAGCAATCACCTCCCACTAATAGCTGGGTGCAAACCACTCTTGTTTCCTAGATTTGGAGATGCTTTCTGGTATTGATTACTTTGGCTTTGTCCTTTACATAAATACTGCAGCAAATCAGATCTCTCTCTCTTTCTTATGTCCATGTTTATTGTTCATGCCTTTCAAAAAATCTCTAGGTTTTATTTACATTTTTGCACTTCCTTGGTTATGTCTTCCAAACAGCCCAGTGTTTTTGTCTATGTAATGTTTTTCATGGATCTGTTGTAATAATGAACACAAAAATGCATTTGAAGGTTTTGACAGTTTTTCCTTGTGCACATATTTTTCTTTACTCTGATTTCTCTCAATCTTTTTGAATATCTTCTATCTGGAAATTCTGAGCTTCTTGCATAATAGTAACTATACATAATTTCTTTCTTATTCAGTAGTCCACTCTATCATCTTTAGGGCTCTTTTTTGGCCCATCAGTTCTTGTGGACTACTACTTCCTTCTACAATGGGGCAGGGACATCCTCTCCCTGAACGTGGCCTAACCCCATTGTTGGAATGTTTCTGTGTCGTGAAGGTTCTACACTGTCAGTTTTTCCAGTCCAGGAACCAGTGCACACATGAGGAGCAGGCACTTTTTTTTATCTTGGAACTTGTGTACCCAGTTGTCTTTTTTTATTTTTTAACCTATTTCTGTCCATGACAAATGCTGTATAAAATGCATTGTATACATCAATGTCATACCCAGTAATGTATAGTTTATTTAAATAGAAGCTCATTATTAACCCGTGTCCTGCTTTTTCCTACATTGTACTATAGCTGATTTTGGTTATTTATTTTATTTATTTTCAGTTTGATTACCAGGGAAGTCCACTGGGCCATAAAGTGCCCGTTTTCGGTGGAGGCCCGGGGAGAAAAGCTCCGTAAGCAATACAATACAATAAAGGTTACATTATAGCAAACGACACAAGTGTACTCAACACGGTGAAGGCAACAGTATAATCAAACAAAGTCCAATGTAGAAGTAAAATCCTTTAATCCATGGAGAAATAAAGACATAAAATGAGCGCTTTCGCGTAACTCAATGTACGCTTCATCAGATTACAAATTACAATGAATTTCACTCAGTTTAAATACAAACCTAGCAGTTTAATTAACTTCAATCAAACAATTAACTGAAGCATTAGCTAAATAAATTGCTAGCTGCAAACAACAGATCCTGTTTTCTTAAAAGGACCTTGCATAAATATCCAGTGCAAGCAGTTGTAGAGACATAGGTGTATTAATAACATAATCTCTAAGTAAATAAATAAACAACAAATAATGCTTGGTTAAACACTATCTAAAATATATATATATATAAAAACATAAAATAATAATAATATGAATGTGAATTGATTAAAACAAAATATCATAACTATATGACTATCAAATCACGAATTATGTTAATGCATCACATTATTAAAAGATATTAAGTATGTATGTAATCAAATGTGTCAATATGTACTGACATTATATAAATAGTTAAACAGCGAATCAAGGTTACATTATGTTAAAGGTAAAATACATGTATAAAATTCTTACAGTCAGGAAATGCAAATGCATAAAATGTACCTCGTACGACACAGTTAACAGATAATAGAGAACACAGTTTACAGGTATTTCGATTCAGTGGAATATGATTCAACTGTTTGTAAGAATCTGAGTTTTTTTTTTTTTGACAATGGCAATACTGATATTTACAATATTTACATACTAGGAGTCAAGTGAGAATTTGCTTAATTAGTGAATGTCAGCTAAGTCTATTTTGAATAGAAATAAAAGCTTGAAGGTAGAGTGGAGCAAGGAGTATAGAGAGCTCAATGGGGAAATTCCCTAGAATGTACGTAGGGTGAAAGCAGCAACATTTCCATTTGGATGACAGGTATAGGAAAAGTTGGGTCTTGAAGGATTCTGAGTTAGGTATAGTACTAAGTAAAGGAGGGAGAGAGTTCCATTTCTTACCTAGAGAGAAAGCGAGAAGTAGCTGGCCAGCGGGACATTTGGGTTTGTGGATGGAGATTAAGTTTTGGTGTTCAGATCTCAGAGATCTATTTGGGATGTATGGGGGAAGGGTGTTTGTTAAGGCTGGGCATTTATCTGGGTAGAATATTAATTTGTGAGCGGTGGTTAGTTGGAGATAGTCTAGGTGGTTAGAGAGTTATAGCCAGTTCAGAGATTGTAGGGTAAGGTAGTGGTGAGTTGAGGTTTTGGATTTAGTGGCAGATTTAAAGATCTTATTAGTTGTTATATGTATTTCTGGATTCCAATATTTTCTTGTTACACAAAATTGTAAGGAAAGCAATTTCATGTATTTGCAACTCACTAGAAGAAACGCTCACTGGAGGTTACCAGTCTAATGGCCCTAGAGCCTTTTTAAGCCCAAGGACTAGAAAGACTTTGTTGTATGCCTGTGCCTTAGAATATCTATAAGCTGCTGCTGTCCATAAAAGCCACAGGTGATACGCATGGGTGAATTTATGATTTCCCATACATTGGTCCAAATGTTATTTGAATAGGCTTAAAGAAGAGCTCTGTTTCACATAAATGGCGAGTCCTTAAATGGGTAATCTGTCAAGCACACACCTTTTCCTCCAACATATTTTGCTTATGTCACAATTGAGGTGTTTGGATCCTTAGATTGGGTAATTGTTGTGCTGTTTGTTTTGCGAATGTTTGGCATATTCATCAGGGCTGGATCTGAGAAGGCCTTGTAGGCTAGGCATAGACTGCCCTTGAGTAGTCTGTAGGAGACTGAGAGTACAGGGGCAAGGGTTTGAGGTGCTCCACATAGGACATGTTATTTACTTCCTGTATTCTTTTAATGAGGAATCTCTGTGGCCACTATAGTTGCTGCAAATGCCTGGTCAGGTACATGCTGAAGAGTGCAGTGCACTCGATTATTTGTTTAATGAGGGCTAAGCTTAGTGGGATTATGATCTCCTTAGGTCTGGATGCCATGCCATAACTTATAACTTGCCCCACATAGAAGGTTTTCTCACCACCATGGACACATGGTGATCAAAGTTCAGGTTACTGACAACCTGAATTATCAAGTCCATTACCAATGGGTCTGCTCTTAGGGGAGTGTTATCAATGTTGCAATTTGCAGGGGGGGGTCTTCTTCCTAAAGGGTATAAATATGCATTTTTGGCATTGAGTATTAGGCCATGTTTCTGGCACCAGTTACTTTGCTCTCAGGACCTCTTCAAGGGTATTTACATCTTTGGAGGAATCCGTCATTGCACCCAACTTGCGATCATCTGCAGATTAGGTCACCCAAAGACCCTCTATATTTGCTATGACTTCAGAAAAGTGTATTCCAAACAGGAGCGGTCTAAGTGCTGAGTACTGTGGAGAAATACTAGTAACAGGCCTAGCCTATTGGTGGAGGTGGAACCCCCCCCCCCCCAATTTCATGTGTCCTATCCATGAGCCATTTGACTATCCGTTGGTTTACTGTGCAAGTCCCTCTTGAAGTACACTTAGATTGTTTTGGGATTCAATGGTTGCACCTCATTTGTAGTCATCAGCAGACTTAGTCATCCACAGCCCCTCTGTTTTGGCCTGAACTTCTGAGAAGTACATTCCAAACAATACCCCTGTGGAACCCCTCTGCTGACAGGACTGCTGGTTGATGTAAAGTCCCCAATTTTAAGTGTGATCTGTCTGTGAGCCAGTTAGCAATCCACCTGACAACTAAGGGTTGATATTTAACTGGGATAGTTTATCAATGATGGCTGAATGTAGGACTGTGTCGAAAGCCTTTACTAATTCAGCATAGGTTGTATGCACAGGTCTGCCTTCATTTATGGTGCTGATGATGTTTTGAAGAAGTCTATCAGGTTTAACAGGCATGACCTGTCTTTGACAAAACCAAACTGTTGGATCAATGGTTTGGAGATTACCTCTGTGCGTATTTATTGGGTCCATGATGATTCGTTCCATGGCCTTACAGATAAGGCTGGTTAAGCTTTTGGGGTCTGTTGTTTCTGTAGTCTGAGTCACACTTTTAATACTCTTGTCAAGTGGCATATGACAAATGGAAAAAACTCTTAGTTGTAAAACTAGCAATAAAGGGTCAGTGACACAAATGCTGTTAGGTGCAGTTATACTGTCACTCCTGCATGCCAGTGTATGAGTGTGTGCATGTGTATATGTATATATCCAGTATATATATATATATATATATATATATATATATATATATATATATGTTTGTGTGTGTGTGTGTACATATATATGTGTGTGCGCAGACACACACACACACACATATATATATATATATATATTATATATGTGTGTGTATGTGCAGACACAAATATATGTGGATCTGTAAAGACATAAACATATACAGAGAATACATTTTAAACAACCAAAGCAATACATACGATAAACACCTAACGACACGACACATGCATTTATTTATTTATTTAAATTATCTGATTCCATCTTGATAAGAGGGGAGAGTGGTCCCATCAACACAGCCATTTCTTTGCTATTGTACATCAAAATATTGTTAATGAAATAAAAATAAAGATTTGAAAAAAAAAAAAACAGCCATCTGAGTCACAAAAGAGGCAAGTTTGAGAAAAGCTATGAGTATTCTAATATTAATAGTGAAGTATACCACTAAAACCGTTATGTGCACTACATACAAAATTTTAATAAAATACACTCTATCACATATCCAGCACATACAAATTTGACAAACATTCAAGAATGCAGTCAAATATTCAGGAAATTAGTGAAATATCCAAACATTTTACCACAGTGCAGGGAAGAAAAAAGAAAATAAATTCAGTTGGATGGAATCAGTATTATACAGAGAGTTACTTTGTGATTCGTGAAGGTTGTCAACTAATTAAGGTTGCCACCCGTCCCGTTGTCAGCAGGACACTCACAGGTTGAGGCCTCTCATCCCGCTTCCCGCAGTCACCGAGCGTGGGACTTTAAAAGTCCCGTTTTCCCCTTTTCGCAATCACAAATTCAATTGCCGTAGAAAAGCTGAAAATACTTCTGGTTTTTCCACGGCAATGCGGCTACGTCACCACCCAGACCTGCAGTTAGAGGGATTCCCTGCTAGGTCCGGGTGGTAATGCAGCACAGTAATTGGCTGCAGGGATTGGAGGGGGCGGGAACTTGCTCAGAAGAGCCCCATAAAGGTCGCAGCTGTAGAGCACTAAGCTCTACAGCAGCTGCGAAGATCTGATTCTATTTCTCCAGCCAGCCCAGCCAGGAAAGAAGCCAGCCAAGAAGCCAGCCAGCTAGCTAGCTAGCTGCGAAGATCTGATTCTATTTCTCCAGCCAGCCCAGCCAGCCAGGAAAAAAGCCAGCCAAGAAGCAAGCCAGCCAAGAAACCAGCCAGCCAGGAAAGAAGCCAGCAAGGGAGCCTGCCAGCCAGCCCAACCACTACTTGAACAACCAACTAGCCATTCCAGCAGGAAGGAAGCAAGCTAGCCCAGCAATAACTGTGATAGTGGTAAGTAGATACTTGCATTTTGTGGCTTTAGTTATTTAAAATAGGAATAGTGTGCTTTATTTAAGTTTTTAATGTTTAGAGGTAGATGGGGATGTAGTATGCAGTATTTAAATCTGTGCAGTGGTTATTGTGAGACTTTTGAGTACAAGTTTAAAATGGGAATATATTGTGGTTTAATTTTTTTAATGTTTAGAGGTAGATGGTGGGTGCAGTACGCAGTATTTAAATCTGTGCAGTGGTTATTTTGATATTTTTGAGTAGTAGTTTTTAAAGATATAAAACCTGAATGTATATGTAATTGTTATTATTCTTGGGGGTATGATTTGGAAGCATTACTTTTAAAAGGCTGAACTGTGTATAGAAGTTGTTTGTTTCTGTTGGGGGGCAGTGAAATATAAATTTAGTGTGACGCATTTCTATTGTCGTAGCTTTTTCTGGGTATTGTCTGTTTGCAGATAGAAAATGTTCGAGCATAGTTTGCACTTTTTTGTATGGAAATGTGCGCAATTTAATGCTGTTTTCAGGAAGTTACGATATACTGTTTAGGTAATTTTTACTGTTGGTTCCTGCAAGTCCATGTGTATATGGTACAAGTCTACCTTTTGAGGGGGAATGTTAACAGTTAATGTAATTAATTTATTATTCTAGTAGGTACATGTTGCCAATTTGCCGAAGCGGTTTCAAGATTGTTTTCATTTATACTTATAAATGTGTGCATTTAACTTATTATGCATTTTTAATAAGGTTAAAATGTACTGCTTTGCTTGTAATGTGAATATGGGTGTGTTGCTTTTACTTGGGCCTGTTTATTGCATTGCTGTGCTGGATAAATTACTCTTAATTGCTATGTTTTGAGGTAAAAGGAGCCCATGGAGTCTGCTGTACATTGTAGTTTATATTACTTCTCTTGCAAGAAGTATTTTTAAAAGTTAAAATGTTTATGGACTTTCCCGTTTAATTTTTTTTTGTGGATGGATGCTCAGAAGTTAATGCAATGTATTTGAGATTGTGCTAAACCATGTCGTTGTTACAGGGTAGTTTGCGTTTATAAGTAGCAAAGTTTGTATTTGGTGTTTTAGTGATGTCTTCAACATACTTATGTACTGTTTTCATTATAATCTGATTACGACCAGTGCTGCTGTTGGGCATGTTCATTAATAGATCATTGCGCTGTGTAAATTAGTGCCATACATTTCTTTTAACTGCTGTGGTCAAAAGCTAAATCAGGTCTATGGTATTCACATGTGGTTACCTTTTTTTGTCTTGAGGGGTGGGATGATGTGGGCATGTTCAGTGGTAAAAATAATGCATTTCATTTTCTACAAGCTGTATTAATGTTAGTTTTCAATGGACAAAATGCCCCCTACATTACCTCCTTTACTATTTGACCTTTTTCAAACTGTTTGTAAACTCTTTTGCTCCATTCCTCGGTTCTTTCGCATGCCAATGTTTTTCAGGCCAGTTCTTTTGTGTGCCAATGTTTTTTGAGCCAGTTCTTTCACATGCCAATGTTTTTCGAGCCAGTTCTTTCACATGCCAATGTTTTTCAAGCCAGTTCTTTTGTGTGCCAATGTTTTTCGAGCCAGTTCTTTCACATGCCAATGTTTTTCAAGCCAGTTCTTTCGCATGCCAATGTTTTTCAAGCCAGTTCTTTCGCATGCCAATGTTTTTCGAGCCAGTTCTTTCACATGCCAGTGTTTTTCAAGCCAGTTTTTTCGCATGCCAATGTTTTTCGAGGCAGTTCTTTCGCATGCCAATGTTTTTCAAGCCAGTTCTTTCGCATGCCAATGTTTTTCGAGCCAGTTTTTTCGCATGCCAATGTTTTTCGAGCCAGTTCTTTTATGTGCCAATGTTTTTCGAGCCAGTTCTTTCGTGTGCCAATGTTTTTTGAGCCAGTTTTTTGTGTGCCAATGTTTTTTAAGCCAGTTCATTTGTGCTGTGCAGCAGTATGTTACTGCACCCTACTAACACAGTGTTGGTAAATATGTTCCATATCAGGTAAGTACAGATTCAAGCATGAAGAGAGCAGCAGTTTCATCACAGTCAACCAGCAGCAAGAGAATGTGCAAGTGGCAGGACGTTTGGAAAACAGAATTGACTGGATCGAGAGATGCACTGATGTCAAAGCATTCTGCAGATACTGCAAGAGAGAATTTCTAGTGACCCACGGTGGAAGAAATGATGTTGCACGACATGAGGCAACTGAACAACATAAAGCTGCCATTCTTCAAGCTAAATCCACTCACCTGATGACAAAGTGGGCAAGGAACGCAAACCTTGAGGGACCAGAACTTAGGATCATTGCAGCAGAAGCCTCTGAGGTTTTCCATGCTGTTAAGCACAATATTTCATATAACAGCTTGGACTGTGCAGTAAAGTTGGCCAGCCAGTTGTACAGTGACTCAGACACTGCAAAGAAACTATCTTGTAGCAGAACCAAGGCTGAAGCCATAGTTGAAAATGTTTTGGGACCACACTCATTGGAATGCCTCCTGCATGACCTTCAAAAACCAGGTACTTCATTTGCAATTTCATCCGATGCTTCCAACAAGGGGAACATAAAATTATTTCCCTTGTTGTGAGGTATTTTCTAAAGAAGAAGGGTGGTGAATGGCCTTTTGGACTTCTATGAAGACCCTGATGAATCGGCACAGGCTATTTCACAGCAAATTTCCAACATTATGGAAAGGCACTCCTTGCCCTGGAACCATATTTCAGCTTATGGGGCTGATAATGCCAGTGTGAACTATGGGAAGAAATCTGGTGTATATACCAGATTAAAAGAAAAGTGCCCATCACTCCAGAAGGCTAACTGTGTTGCCCATATCATTCACAATGCAGCCAAAAAAGCTGCAGCACAACTACCATATGACATGAAAGCATTTGTAATGAGACTTTTCAGCCACTTCTCAGGTTCGGCCACAAGGACCAGAGACTTGAAAGACTTCTTTGAGTTTTGTGGCATGGAATTTGAGAGTCTGTTAAGACATGTGCCAACAAGGTGGCTGTCACTACTCCCTGCCATTGAAAGAGTAGTGAAAAATCTCCCAGTGCTCCAGTCCTATTTCCTCTCTCAGGGAGAAGAGGAGACCCCCCGGCAGATATGGCAGTACTTTTCAGCTAATGAACATGTTGAGAATGAATTGCCTACGCTGCACCAGTGCTATTTGCACTTTCTCTGTGCTGTTCTTGTTGATTTTAATGAACATATAAGTACATTAGAAAAATCAACACTTACTGCCATGGAAACTTTTTGTGTAATGGTCTCTCTGAAGCAAAAACTGCAGGCAAGAGCTGAAGGTGCTTTCTTTGGAGGGAAACTTAGGGCACTTATGAGCACATTAGACAGCACTTCTGCTAACAAACTGAAAAGAGACTTCATTCTGTTCTTGGAGACAGCAGTTTAATACCTGGAGCAGTGGTTTGATTATACTGAAAGCAACTACTTGTTTACACTATCTAAATTATCTCTAAATGAGCTATTTGCCTTCAGTGACTTGCTTAATGTGACCACTGCCCTGAGTCTGCAGGATGTAGATGAAAATTGTCTTTTTAGGGACTACTTGGCAATTAGGCCCTCTCTCAAACAGTTATGTAACACAAGCTTGACCCCAGGAGAGAAGTGGCTGAAGCTTTTCAAAGAAGGGCCTGAACTGACTACACTCTATCCGGTAATTGCTAGGGTTTTATCTATACCGCCCTCAAACGCATTTGCAGAAAGAGTTTTTTCATTGGTGAAATGTAAATGGACAGATGTGCGAAACCGATGTAGTGTGGACTTGTTAAAAGCTGAACTAATGATGAGTGTAAATTACCGGATGAAATGTTATGACTTTTACTCAAATATTGTTTCAAATCGGGCCCTTCTTCAAGCCATAAAATCAAATTCAAAATACACTTTTAAAAAAAAGTGATTTATTGTACTAGTGTGCAGTATAAAGTACTAGGGTGCAGTTCGTAATTTTGTGTTTTTCTTTGTTTAGCATTAATTTGCTAGGGTGCATATGTAGTACTAGGGTATGTAGTTTTGTGTTTTTTCTTTGCTTTAGCTTTAATTGACAATAAGTCTTAATTTTATTCTTGGCTTGTATGTGGTATGTAGAATTTTTTTAAGTATTCTTTCTGAATAGCAATGGTTGGTTTATGAATTTTTTAACTTTTTAAATAAACAAGTGTCTGTTTAATGAGTAGTGTGTTTTTTATTCCTTTAAAGTTTATTTATTGTTACAACTGATTAGTGGGTGTTTGCAGTAATAGTTCACTTCATTTAAATGGTTTGAGTTTTCAGTATGCTGTAATGTCACAATGTTGCATCCATAACTAATACTGCATGTCCTTTAACAACTCTGGTGCTGTCGTGGTGGGTGTGTGGCCAGTGTCATGTTGGCCACACCTCTATCCTGTTGACCACACCCCCATGTCCCACTTTGCCCTTGTTAAAAGGTGGCAACCCTACAACTAATGGGAAAATACTTTTAGTACAAAGCTGTCTGACATGTATTTTTATTGAAACATTGCAAGATTTTATTCTTCTCAATGGGTTTGTTTCCAAGATTCAACTGTCCAAAGCAATGCTGTCCTGTGAAATGAGGAAAACTGTCTTATAAATGTATATCTGCATAAGTACATGCAACACTATTGCTGACTTTATTAGTGAAGGGACAAAAGCATATAACAGCAAGCATGAAACAAAAACAAACAAACAAATCCAATTGCTTAGGGTGGGATAATCAGTTTTAGAAAAAAACAAGCACATACTGAAAATGTCATTTCACTGCTGCAAAGGCCACAGATCTGAGTGTGTGTGTGATAGACTAGAAAGCATTTCTGGCTGATGCTAAATCAGTCACTCAACTAATCTAATAGCCTATGGGTGGGGGAAGGAAAATACAAAAGGACACACTGTAAATTCCCTCCCCCACTGAAGTTTGTGAAATCTGACCTGCGGTATCAGTATGCTAACAAGCTTATCTGAAAACCCTGCCTCTGTGTGAACATGTGACTTACACTGCACTAAAATGTAAACAAAGTCTCTAGCAAGCAAGTGATTTTAGAAACAAAATAGTGCCCCTTTAACAGGCATAATGAAGTCATAACATTTGAGCACAAATTTAAAAAAAACTACACATTAGTTTGTCATAATAAAAACTCAGACATACTAAAGCCATAGTGTTCAAGTATAAACTATATGGAAAGCCTGATAATAGGAAGATGCAGCATTATTTGCATGATTGATGATTATCATAATGATTATTAACATCTTAGAAGTCATGAAAAATGGTAACAGATTATATTGTTGAAGTCATAGAGTAGTACAAGTGGAGAAGTGTAGGGTGTGACAGAGGAAGTAGTAGCAATAGATGTGGAAAAAGCTATGAGTGTAACCTAAGGGGAGTATGTGTAAAGGTATGAGTGTAACCTCAGGGAAGTATGTGTAGTGGAAGGGAATGTAGGGTAAGTTAGTACTGGGGATACTGAGAGGACAGGTAGAAAAGGTAAAACAGTGTGTGCATATGGCTTTATGGCTTTAAAGATATAGTTGTTAATCAACAACAACAAAAAAAAACTTATCAACAAAGACAAAAAAGACTTTTATTATAATCCCCCCAAACCATTAAAATCTGATCTAAAAAAATCTGTAATGCTATAAACCAAATACTACATCGAGGTAACCCAACTTTACCAAACCTATGTTCTGACAAGTCACCTGAAGAAACTGCCAATATCTTCAACACCTACTTTATCGAATCCATTTCAAAACTATTTAACCCCAACCTATCAAACAACACTCCAAACCTCCCCATACACCCCTCAACCACTATCACAGTAAACGCCTTCTCTCTCTCAAACCTGTCTCCACTGACTATATCAGAAGTCTACTCAGAAAACTCAAACCATGCACTGTATCAGCAGACAATATTCTTTCTTACTTTCTCCAGATTGCTGCACACTCCCTTGCTATGTCTGTATCTATATTAATCAATCGATCCATCTCTGAGTCTAATGTTCCTTCTATCTGGAAACAGTTTTACACCCTACTAATCCTCCTTTTATGCCCAAAGTTGTGAATGAGTTTTATCTTAATCAGTCTGTTCATTTACCTGCTTTTTTCTCTTCTCCGCAATCTGCTAGTGAGGAGGTTTTGCACAGTTTGGATGTGCATAGACAACTGAGATCTTATTAAGATAAGGCCAAAGCTTTTCACAAATCTGATCAGCTTTATGCTTCCTTTCATCCTAGATCTTTGGAACTGGCTGTTTCCAAGCAAACTGTTTCTTCTTGGATATCTAAAGCCATTTATTGTTGTTGTTCTTTTCATGGAAAGAGCCTTCCTTCTTCTGTTAAGGCTAATTCTACTAGGGCTGTGGCTTCTTTAGTTGCTTTTTTAAGTTTAGATACTAACTTGCATACATTTACCAAGCAGTACAAGTTGGATGTGATATCCAGGGCTAGGGCTGTTTTTGCTAGAGCCATCCACCCATGTTTTCCTAGAGGGTTCTGCTGGTCCTTCCTCCTCTCTCTTTTCTCTTCATAAGCTTTTGCACTCTCCCTATTGTAAGGAATACTGCACAGTGATATGGAAGGACATAGTACAGTTGTAAAATCTTACAATAATGGTAGATGTCATTCTCTTCACTGTTGCAGTATTTACTCCCTTTCTCCTCTCCCTGGTTCTTTTCCCTTCTGGATGTGTCTAGTACCTCTCTACCTTGGGCTGGAGCTCCTACTGGGGCTCACAGTTCTTAGGATGGTAAATTCAATGTCATCTTTATGCCCTACACTGTACAAGGGAGCATTATTGTAACTTACAATGTACCTTCAGCAACCTAAACGCTTTGGTATACTGGCTAGATATTGGTCTGCCCTTGGCAGAGGATCCCTATTGTAAGAAATGCTGCAACACTGAAGAGAAGGACATCTACCACTATGGTAAGGCTACACAACTGTGCTTTCTCCCAGGCTGAAATAAGGTATAGGGACTTCATGGGCTGCTTGAACCAACACCTCTAGCCATACTTCCAGTCTTGGAAGTGCTGGGAGGTACATTTATCAGTGCATCATCACAGCTAGATTTCCTAATCTCTCTGCCCCCTATAGTCACAATGCTTGGCCTGTTTTGCAGAGTCCATATCTTTCTAAGAACTCATTTAAGTGATACAGCTGTGGTTTTCCTGGCCTCTAGCAAGGGAACTTATTCAGCTCCATCCAGGAATCCCCTTTGCAATGACAGTTAAAATTCTCAACTGCTTTGGGAATAAAATCTGCACCTCTGCCTTTAGGGCCTTTAACAACCAGACTCATATGCTGATATACCAATAATCCTTCCTCATTCAGCTTAGACTTAAGACAGAAGGGATTAAGTATGAGGACATTTATTAAGGGTAAAAAAACTTGTCAGAGATTTGGAATGCATGGCTGTGCTTAAAAAGGCCCTTGTGGTTAGCCTATTAAATGCCTATGAACTTTAGTCCAGGAACCCTGCAAATCTGGACAGACAGTACCACAGTCATGTGCTACATAAGCAAATGGGGAGGACCCTGTCTTACCCCTTCTGCAGCCTTACCAGACAGATCTGGATGCTGGCCCAGAAATGGGGATCACTGTCATTGCATTGTACGTATACCATGTACATAGGAGGTGCTATGTCTAAGAACATCTGATGTTCTGAAGACCCTGAGGCGAGTAAACCCAAGAAATGTAGCTGGTCCTGATAATGTTATGGGAAGGGTTCTAAGACACTGTGCTACCCAACTGTTCACTGTACTGACAAATATATTCAACACATCCCTGCAACTAGCCATTGTACCTAGTTGCTTCAAAAATACAACAATCATTGCCCTTACCCAGGAAATCCCAACGAACAACCCTAAATGATTACCGGTAAGTAATGAAGTGTTTTGAGTGGTTGATCAAGAAATATATCTCTTCAAGCCTACCTGCAACACTGGATATATTACAGTTTGCTTATAGATCTAACTGCTGCATGGCTGATGCAAAAGCTATAGCACTTCATGAATCCTTGGCATATCTAGAAAATAAGAATTGCTATATCAGAATGTTGTTCATCAATTTAAGTTCCGCCTTTAAAACTGTCATCCCCCAGAATCTGATATCGAAGCTAATCCAGCTGAGCATGAACACCCCCCTATGTAACTGGATACTGGACTTTCTCATCAACAGACTCCAAGGAGTATGTGTAGGAAATAACAGTTCAATCACTATTACACTGAGAACAGGTGTCCCTCGGGGCTCTGTCCTGAGTCCTCTGCTGTTCATCTTGTTGATGCATGACTGCATGGCCAAGCATGAATCCAACAAAATCATCAAGTTTGCGGCTGATATCACTTTCGTAGGTCTTATCAGAAAAGGTGAGGAAACTGCCTACAGGGATGAAGTGGTACATCTGATAAGCTGGTGCGACAATCTAGCCTTAAATGTAAGCAAGAATAAATAGTGGACTTCAGGAGAACTCAGGAGATACATCAACCTCTGGAAATTAAAGAGTTGGAAATGGAAAGATTCAAAAACAACAAGTTCCTCAGGGTGCACATCTCAGATGACCTATCCTGGTCAACTCATATTAGCCACAAAGTGAAGAAGGCACAACAACGTCTGCACTTCCTGTGGAAAGTGAGGAAGGCAAACCTGTCTCAGTCCATCCTCAAAGTTTTCTACAGGGGACCATTGAGAGCATCCTCTCAAATAACATAGTTCGGTATGGTAACTACAAAGCATCTGGCTGCAAGGCTCTCCTGAGGGTAGTGAGGACAGTAGAAAAAGTCATTGATTCATCACTGCTATTCGTGGATGATCTGCATGAGACTCAGTGTGTGGGAAGGGCTAGGAAGATAATCAATGTTCCCACTTACCATGCCCATGGCTTGTACTTCCATCTTTCCTCAGGCAGGTGGTATCACAGCTTACACTGCAAAACATTTGGAGTGAACAGGAGCTTATTCCCTCTGTCCATAAGGCTGCTGAACTTGACTCCCAGACATGACAGCGAATAATCAGATCAATATGCCAGTTGCTGTGAAGTATCATCTGTAATAATCACTCTGGCAAATTGCATCAATAACTGGTGCAGTTAGCCTGATTTCTTATGCTATTACTTCCTGAATATGCAGTAGTCAGGAGTGAGTCACCACTCTAAACATGTGTAATATTAACATCAAAATATATCATACTATAACTGATGAAGTGCAGTAGTCTAAGCAATCACAATGTGCAGTTATATATTGTCTAATGTCTTCCTGTCCAATTGTGGTAATTTATTGTGTTGTTAATATTTTAATTATTGTCTGTGTATTAGTCTTACTGTCATTCAAGCTGTGTTAATTGTTAACGTTTTGCACAAGAACCGAAGCAGCGTAACTTCATTCAGCTTGCACTGCTGTGTATATCTGATTGACAATAAAGTTTACTTTGACTTTGACATACCGGGCTGTAGCAATATTCTAGCAGATTCTCTGAGCAGAGACTTACTAGACTCAAGTCAATGGATGTCGAAAAGGGAAGTATTCCTAGATCTCAGTACACTGTGTAGAATCCCATCTATAGACCTCTGCTTCTCCCTGGAACAAACAGCTTCTGAGGTTCTGCTCCAGAACCCAATAGGAGAGAGCCTGGAAAATAGACACTTTCTCTTTAACATGGAACCAGAAATTCATGGACACCTTTCCCCCATTACCCTTGATCTGACAGTACTCATTAAGACCAGAACCAATAGACCCAGCATGATTCTGGTAGCCTCTTCTGGCACAGACAGCATTGGTTCTCTCTACTTCTCACCTTCAGCAAGGAAAGGTTTTGCATGCTGCCAAAGGTCACAGACATTCTCAGCCAAATCAGGGGATCAGTTTTCCACCCTAACCTGACATCTCTCAGTCTATTTGCCTGGAAGATTGGGTTATGACAACCACCTTGATGTCTTATCTTAAGGTGGTGTTATCTATTATTAAAGAGGAAGGAAGCAAAAGCAAAAAGCCACTTGCTGTACTGAGACTGGAAGAAATGAATGTGAGCAATTAAGCATAACACAAGTTTATTTATCCACTTTTCATTCAAAGGACTTCAACAGAAAAAAAAAACTTTACATTCAAATGCAAATTTTTTTATATAAAACATGTAATAGGATAATAGAAGGAGGCAGGAAAGCTGGACACCAGGAAATCAGACATGGCAATATGGAAAATATTCTCCATATGGTGTCATGGCCAACAGACTATTCCAGCTCAAGCAGGCATTCATTCAGTGCTGCTTTACCAGTCTCACCTATTTGGACAGGTTTTTTCTTTCTCCAGCTTAAAGGTTCATGCTTCAGCAATTTCACCTTGCTTGCAAACTACCCCACCTCTTTTTTTCTCACCGCTCATGAAACTGTTTTTTGGAAGCTAACAATACCACCATTTGAAATGGCTGTCTTTACTCACCTTAAGATGCTCACCTGGAATATCATCTTTCTTATAGCTGTCACTTCAGCTGAAAGAGTCTCTGAACTGCAAGCTGTCATGAGTATGGAACCCTTCATTGTCTTCCTCAAAGACAGGGTAACCCTCAGAACTAACCCTTCAGTTAAGCCCAAGGTTATTTCTGAACTCAGACTTAACCAGGCTACCCATCTGACAGATTTCTTCCCAAGAAAGCTGCTAGAATCCTCCACTCACTGGATGTCCACAGACAGATCGGGTGTTACCTGAACAGAACAAAGACTGTGGACAGGGTAGACCAGTTGTTAGTATCCTTCATAGAGGGAAAACAGGGCAGACCTGTCTCAAAGCAAATCATCTCAAAATGGATTGCAAACTGCATCAAGTTCTGTAATACACACAATGGAAAGCCTCTGCTCACATTAGAGCCCACTCTCTCAGACATGGGGCAACTACCACTGCCTTCCTCAAAGGAGTCCCCACTCAAACAATCCTAGAGGCAGCTACCTGGAGTTCTGCTCACACCATCACAAAACATTACAACTTAGGTCAGGTGTCCAGGGTAATGGCAGAGTTCCCTTATGCCATCCTACAATTATTTCCTAATAACACTACTTTTTCTCCTCCACCCTCAGAGCAGCTTTGGGAATCATTCCTAGGATTAACACTGCAACATTGACTGTGAAAAACATAGTATGGTTGTGCCCCACTTGCCATAATTGTAGGTGATTGAGTAGATCAATGTTGCAGTAAATATTCCCTGTCTCCTACCCCTCATCTCCTTGTGCTTCTATTTATTGTCCCTTTGTTTCTTCCCTTTTGCATTCACTACCAAGACCAGACAGCTGAGGAGGTTGTGCTTTCCTCAAGCATCAAACTGTTTTCCCAGTTTAGAAAGACCTGAAGGTGATGCTGACAGACAACTTTCTTATACCCTGATATCTGGACATCAGTCATAAAATGTTCGTTGGCTTGGGATGATGCTAAGACTCTGGAAATCAGGTTGGTCATGGGCTTCTGCATGGCAGGAAGTCCCAAGGATTGGTCCCCCCTTATCACTCATTCTAAAGTGTTGTCTCTGTCCACAATGAGTCTTAGTAACCTCAGTATCTATCCAGTGTGTCCTTACAGTCCAAGACTATTGACAGGTAAGCAGGAAAATTTACTTCTTCACCAGAATAATGATCTTGAAATCCTCCATATCTTGGTAATTCTCAGTAAGACCCCTTACCTTAATTTACATGTGAAACATGTCCCAGTTCCATAATTTCTTTATGGAATAATCATTGAAAATGTTTATCTGCATTTTAGACTCTGATGAATGGGAGATATTGTGAGCAGAGGTGTAACTAGGTATTCTGGTACCTGGAACCATCTCCTGATCTGGTGAACCCCCCCTAACTTTAACCTGAGGAGAGGAAAAAAAGAAAGCTCTTCATAAAAGCAGAAAAAAAAGACTCTTCTGAATGGCAAACCACTTGCTACAAAAAGTGAAAGCTCATATAATCTATGCCTGCCACAAATGCTGTGCTGAAGTGCTTCAGTTCTGACAGCAAACACACTGCCATTCAAATGGCAGTAATGCACTGAAGAACAATCAGCTTCTGCTGATCATACCCCCCCTAACAATTTGTGCCCAGATTAGGGCTTCCTTTGCCCCAGCCTAGCTAAGCCAGTGGGTGTACAGACAGTCTGTAACATTGCAGCAACAGTTGGCTTCCATGTTATGCACTTTACTTTTGGCATTGCTGAGCAGCTGGCAATGACAGCAGACTCTTGTCTGAGCAGAGCAGATTGCTTCATGACATCCTCTCTCCGTGAGAAACTGTACTGGGGAGTGTGAGATTTTCTTCAAGTAATTATCCCAGATAAGGGTACTCTCTCTGTTTTTCACAGCTCTTCTGAAGGAAGAAAGTTTCCAATCATTAGGTTATATTAGCTTTCTCTTGCCTCCTTTCAAGTACCTAAGTGGTCATCTGCAACCTAGTTTGTCACAGAATGGTAGAGTAAGGTGGTCCAAGTAATTCCAGAGTGTACTTAAATCCACAGCCTTCTTGTCCTGAGAGACCGTGGGATGGCTGTTCTTGGCAGGGTAAATTAGAAGAGTAGAAATCCTGTCAAGGTGACCTCAGACCATCCACTTGATATCAGAATATTTTTGGCACAATTTTAGACCATTATTGTCAAGAAGATCATGGGGACCATTTCAAAAGGACATCTGGGAAGTGAATTCTGTTGTTTTCATCCAAAGGAAATTGAGGGCTGGGGAGGTCTGCCTAATTATTGGCCTGAGAAGTTTATCCATAACATTTTTTGCATAGTACCTTTCAGGCCTTGATGTGACTATTCCTGCAATGCTTTTACATGGTATCATTAGGCATAGTAAATGGCCACTAAAAGCTCAACAGAGCCGCACAAGAAGTTCCACTGTACTCTTGGTGGGCTGAATTTCTATTCAGTGTGCTTTTTGGTCATAGTTGCCATCAGTTGTGGTCACCATGAACTGGTAAAATTCCTCCATGCCTCCACGGCAGTGCTTATAGATCATCACTAAAATATTATTTCAGTGCAATGATAATGCTCTCTCTCTGTCAAGTTGTGATATCCACCATTTTTCATACCCAGCACTGAGGATCCCTCTCTTATCATTAGTAGTAATTCAGGATGAATATTCTCATCTCATCTCATGTAATCATCATGCAGTTATTAGACCCAAAACATCTAAAACCTGGAGAGGTTGACAGTAGCACTCCAAAGATTATGAAACCCAAAAGCATTGTGCAGGGCAAACCCTCACTCTAATAAATATCATTAGCTGCGAGATCACACAAACCCAGAGAAAAGGGGGAAGTAAGGAAACATAAAACTCACCTTTTCTTCAAATTGAACTGCCAAGACAAGAAGCCCAGCAATCTTCCAGTCATTACTTTCTGAGCATCAATTACTTGGTCAGCTGCAAGCAGCAGGATTCATTATGTGTCTGTTTTACTCAGAAACTCTAGCCCATCTAGACTTTTCCAGCAGAATAATGAGCTTGAAATCCTGCATATCTTAGTAATACTCAGTAAGATCCCTTATCATGTCTTAGCCAAATACAGAACCCTATTTATGTCGCTTGTGACCCACAAAGCTTATTTTGAGCTTGCATCCCTAACCACTGATACAAACGCTATTACTCTTGGGGATTTCAACTATTCATTTATGAGTTGGAAGACCTACACAACTGCAAATAAATGAACACAATGTTTCCAAAATGTCATCAGTGCAAAGTCTCTACCATACCATATTAGCACAGGCTGAAATTTACTGGACTTGGTAATTGTAAATGTAGATCATTGTGCTCTATACCTACTGTTAATCTGTCAGTGATCATATCTGACCACCGGTGGTTTTCAAAACTAGGATTCAAACTCAAATACCTTCAAACCAAACTATGTTTAAGGACTTCTCTAAGGCAAACTTAGTGCAGTAATTAGCAGATGCCTGATGTGGTTTAAGAGCTCACCATTATGTGAGCACCCTATAGCCAACATAGTGTTTTCTGAGATTCACTATTCTCACCTTAGTGCTTGCATCAAGACTTCAGTTCTAGTCCAACACAAATATGATGTCAAGTTCAATAAACTCCTGTGCTGGAACCATTGTATTAAGCTATAGAAAAAAAAAAAACTCCTTTCTCTTAGAAGTAAACTGAACATCTCATATTCTAAAACCAAACTCAAGAATGTAAACAAAGAATGTGGAAATACAATCAAGTATACCAAGGTCAAATATGAACTTTGAATCATAAGTCAGTTATGTCAGAAATCTCATGAAATACTCAACTCCGCTATGAATCGATACACAATAATAAAATCTACCTGTCCTGGGGACATAGCCATTTGGAGAGAATTTTAATTCAAACTTCTCCCCTATCACTCCACTAGTTTCCCACACTAGACAATGGGTCAGCAACCCTCTAAGGCCACCTCTGAATAAGTCTTTAAAGCCCTGTCATAAGTACAGACTGTTAAGCCTGATCTGTAAGATAATAGAATGCATTATAGTGGACCTCATAAACAAAGACCTTGAGAGCTCAGATTCCTAGATCCAAACCATTTGGGGTTTGTGAAGGCAAGTTTCCTATTGCTTAGCCCAACTTCTTCAAAAAAGGTTACTGAGGTAATGGATGAGGACAAATCTGCAAACTACAGCTAGCCCTGTCCAAAGCCTGTGATACCATGCCACACTCGGGCATTAAAGTCAAGTTGTAAATTTGTCCTGTCTGTACACTGGAAAATAATGGACTGATCTCCAAAGGCACCCTTTTCCATGACAGCAATGAGAATTTCACTAACTTTAGCTGCTCTCCTTACCCACAATGCACTAATTCCAGTTAACTGCCATCAATGCTTCAGTGGCTTCCTCCACACTTACATGAATCCTAGAGGTTTTTGGTAATGTTTTATGGTTTAGATAAGTGCTTAATTCCTTAATATATTGCTAATTTCAATAGACTGAGTAATTATTGTTTCCACTTTAGTTTTCTGTACTTTTTATATTGTATCTTTTACCTGTTACCCTCTCCATACCCCCTACCTTGTCAAATTATTGACAAAAATAATTCCTGTCTTCTAATTTCCTCCTTCTCCTGCTATTAAGTTTTTGCAAGCAGTGAAGCTTAAATGTTGCAGTTTTACTGTGTGATATAGTTTTCTCTGTAAAATGGATAAGGATCCTAGAAACAGAGCCTCTGGCTTCCATAAGTGCCACCTGTGTTCAAACTCAGTCTGACTCAGACTATTTAATCTGAATATTTTTAGTGCAAAGATCTTGTTGGATCACAGCAACAGACTGCTTAATCTGAAGATTGTTAGTACAAAGACCACAGCAACAAGTTAGTCCCCTGTTGAAGGAAGACCTTCCTAATCAGAAAGGCAAAGAAAAAGGACACAAGGACAAGTCAGACAGACCACAGAAGAAAAAAGAAGACATGAGGAGTCAAACAAGTCAGACACTGGTCCTGTAGAAGTTGTCTTATGTTAAGGTACTGAGAGTCATGGCTTCATCTTCTCCATGACTAGGACCTTCTAGTATAGCTGTGCCTTCTCACCCAGTGTCTCCTTTCTGGCAAAGGTTTTTTGACCATATGAACTCCACTTTGAGGAGGAGGAGAACAGGAAGATTCTCCTTGGGGCAGGAGTTGGCGGGGTTCCTTTCATCTTATTGTACTTCAGTAGCTTCCATTTCTCCAGTTTGCTTCTAGCCCAAAATAGTTTAACTGGCAAAGATGACAATAACATTTGTCAAAGCTCATCTTCAACTGAGTGTTTTCTCAGTTCCCACAGTGTCTGTAGCAGCATGAGAAGAAGCCCAAGTCCCCATCATCATTATGATTCCTACCCTAGGCCCAGTTTTGGTATCGGCAGTATTGGAACTGGCCAACGATCCTATGCCAATGTTCTTGGCACTCTCAGATTTGTCTCCCACAGTATCAATGCCCTAGGCTCCAGTGAAGTTGTCAACCCCAGCAGTGTTGTCCCCTACTCCATTAAAGGGTCTATATTAGAACATCAAAGTTTCAAAACTTTGAATGTTCTAATATTGACCCCTTTTCAGTGAAAGCTGAAAATATCGAAGCAACAGAAAACCAAATTTTTTCCTAGGGAAAGAAATTGGTTGTCCGTTTCTGTTGCTTCAATATTTTCAGCACTGTGGTGGAAAGTTACGGGTCGGGTTCAGGTAAGTGTGCGTGAGTGCGGGTTAGGTATGTGTGTGATTGTGTGGACGTGAGTGTTAGGGCGGGTTAGGTGAGTTAGAGTTAGGGCGCTGGTTAGGTATGTGTGCGATTGTGTGGACGTGAGTGTTAGGGTAGGTTAGGTGAGTTAGAGTTAGGGCGCTGGTTAGGTATGTGTGCGATTGTGTGGATGTGAGGGTTAGGGTGGGGTAGGTGAGTTAGGGCTGGGGCACTGGTGAGATGAGTGTGTGAGTAGCTACGGACCTTAGCGTTAGGGTTTGGGTTAAGGTAAGTGAATAGTTAGTGGTGTGTGTATAGTTTAGTGTAGGGTTAGGTGTAGGGTTAGGTGTAAGATTTTAGGTGTATGTGTGTGGATTGCTGTTTGTTTGGTGTGCTTGTGTTGTGTGCGTGTTTTCGAACAGCAAATTATTTCCCTAGGAATAAGTTCTCTGTTCTGTATTTTCGATGTTTTCAGCTTTCTCTGAATAGGGGTCGATATTAGAACATTCGAATTTTTGAAACTTTGATGTTCTAATATAGACCCCCCATTAAGCCTGATATGATCAATGCCAAATGCCCAGAGTCTATGTCGGCCCCAACCCTTTGGGTTTGTTGTTGATATCAAAGCTTTTGCTATTTCATTCTTTGGTGCCTAAGCTTAGCCAGGTGATTTTGGCACTGGAAATGTCAGCACTGATGGTTAGTACTAGTCACCTTTGTTATCTAATATTGGTGACAACATGGTCGGTGCTGATGGGTTTGGTCCTTAGCACTTAAGCAGATTATTCATTGTAGAGGAGAGCTTGCATCTTTCATTGAGAAGATGCACATGCTCTACTTGTTTCAGACTGTTGAAGCAGAGACTTTGGCTATTCATCTATGTTGCCCTGGGAGTAAAAGAGAAAGGCAAACACTTTCAGTTTGTGTTCCCTTTTCACCAGGGAAGCTTGAATGAATCCCCATGAATCCCTCCAAGGAAAAGGTTATGGTATAGGACGTATGTAGAGTTCCTGTCAGAGTCTCTCTTCCCAGGCACCTTGACCCAAGACCTGTCATTAGGACCCCAATTTTCCTGAGGAAGAGATCCTTCAGGAAGCATACAGGTCCTCACCCCTAACAGTCTGGATGGTCCCCCCGACAAATTAATAGATATGGTGTCCACAAAAACTTAGAGGGACAACAGCATAGTGGAGACCATACACAGAAAGCCTTACAAGAGTGTTGCAGACCCCCGAGGATAGGCCATATTTTGAGTAAGGGACCACTTGTGAACTTCATCATGGTGCCAGCAGCCACCAAACAAGAGGCTGCCCAGGCTGTCCATCTCCCAAACAAAGACTCACAGATAATATATTACAAAAGTGCATCTATGCCTCAAGTACCTTTTTCATCAGGGTGATGCAATATTTAGCTGGTATGATACACCTTCAGAGAAAACTCTAATATAAACCCTATAACAGTTGCCCTCTGGAGATTGCCATAAATAGTTAGAGAACCAGGTGGGTACTATAAATTTCATTACATCGCTGTCCATGCATGTCTTACACAATGCAGTGGATGGAGCAGCTAGTCAGTCAGTACAGACATTGCAATGAGGAGTCAAATATGGCTGAGATTGGCTGGTTTTGTGAAACACTTTAAGGTAGTCTTTATGAATGTTCCCTTTGATGTTACCTCACTGTTTGGTCAAAATATTAACAACAATGTGACCAAGAGGTCAATATACCCACAACAGCTGAAGTAAAATTCCTGGCTCCCAAAGGATCATTTCAGAGAAACCAAGATAACAAAGAATATCTGGTTTCAGAAGTCCCAGCAGTTTCAGCAACAGCATCAGCAACAGTTTGCTAGGAGTTCCCAAGGTAGATGGAAATTTTCTAACAGCCGCTGTCCAAAGAAAATAGGTGTACTGCACCAGCAAGGGTTCCATGGTCCCTCCCTAGGACCTAGGCAGTATGAGCCCTGACCAGTTCCCTGACTGCCCTTTTTTTGGGCATTAGAAGGATGCCTCTCACTGCATCTGTTTGTATGAAGGCCATCACACAAGACAGCTATGTCAGGGAGGTTAAACCCAAATCAAGTGTAACTTGGACAATTGGATGGGGCGCAAGAAATTCATCCTTGGCTTGACAACTATGTCTGTAATGGACACAGGCAGCCTGTAAATGGTTCATCTCCCAGGCCCCTGCTTGTAAATGATTCATCTCCCAAGCCCCTGCTTACACTTATCCAGGGTACCAGAACTTGTCAGAGATTTGGGATGTATGGCTAGGCTTAAAAAGGCCCATAACCACCCTCTTGTCTACCTATAGCACCAAACTGTTAGAGGAGATTGGCTAAACAGCAGGTACAACACCTTTTATTAAAAAAAAGCTATCAAAGAAGTTTCGCCAGACCAGAGAGGATCTGAATTTTACTTAAGATGTTTCTTGATGTCCCAAAAGACTTTAGAACTGTGACAAGTTCTAAACCTCAGCCATCATAATCAGCATGTAAAGAAAGATGCCTTATGGATGGTCACAGCGCAATTCATCCTACCTTGTTTGCACAAAGAAGATTGGATCCCCAGGATAATTATGTGCACATGAAGATTGCCAAACATTTGAAAAGATTCCTTCACTTCATGGTGGAAGCTAGTCATTTCCAGTTCAGAGCCCTACTCTTTAATCTAACCATAGCCCACCTGGTGTTTACCAAGTGCATGGCTCCAGTCACAACCCACATATAACTGTTAGGAATAAAGATCCTTTCTTATCTAGATGATTCTTATCTAAATGACTGGCTCATCACTGCACCCACAGTGGAGAAACTAATCCTTGAAACTCACAAACCCTAACTATTCCTATGCTTAGGGATTATTGTACATCATAACAGTCACAAACTGGAATATCCCTGAATCTAACACTCATTGGCTGTAAGTTCTCTCTGTGTTACAGCTGATTATCTTAGACTTGAGTAGAGTATCAACAACAAAACTGCAGTGAATCTGTCTCACAACCCAAAATTGGCTGCAGAAGTGCTTCTCAGGGTTCTTGGCTTGATGGCAGCCATTATACAAATTATTGTACATGGCAGATTCAACATAAGAATTTTTCAATGGGCACTTAAGGTGCAATGGTGTCAATCAATACAACACATGGCAGAAACGATAAACTTTAAAGTTGTTCTGAAACACTTGTCTTGATGGACACACACAGAAAACCTTATGGCAAGATAACCATTTATTCACCCCTTTCCAACAGCCCTTATAACTATGAGTGCATCCTCTCAGGAATGGGGATCATGACTTAAACAGGATGGTACAATGACTGAGGACGTCAGAGGCTTAATTGCATGTGTACATCTTGGAAGTGAGAGTGGGTCTCCTACCACTGCAGGCATTTCAAAACATTTTCTCCTAATGGATGTCGTCCATCTACTTGGACAACATGACAGTGGTATGGTATATCAACAAGCACAGTGGAATACTATCTTACTCACTTTGCGAAGAAGCCATGCAGGTTTGAGAATGGGACATCTTCACATCACTTTCTGATAGCAACATGTACCAGAGACATTCAGCATGATTGCCAGCAGTGTTAGATATTATGAATATAAAGCTGAAATTAATTCTGTTGTAAATATGCTGAAAGAAAAAGTTTGCTTGAATATATGTATAGAGTTTACAATGTGCATTCATACTATATGTATAACAGATAGGCTTCGGCTTCTCTTCACAGCATCAGAAAATGCCTGAGAAAGCAATACTGGAAAACAAGCATTACATGATTTTCTCATGTTTGTAGAACAAATATCAATTAACAGACATCCTTTTTTATAAATTCAGCAATACGTGATGTTTTTCCAGTAGGAACAGCTTATACAGATGTTTCCTTTCAGAATGGCATCCTCACATCAGCAAAAGTGCTTAAATCACAAAAGGACAATAGAAAAGTCTAAAAACAGACATTATGTGACTTCCCACATGAGGCCAGAAAAACATACCAAGAGGAAATGTGTCCGTGACTAGCTCTGTATATAGCAATTGTAGTAATTCAGTTATGTGAGAGAAGGACAGAGAGAGGTATTTTGTAGAAGTCATCATTCATATCTGTAATGAAGGAAAACTTTGTAAATATATGCTACAAATCTGACAGACTACGTGTGGTTTGTTATAAAATAAGTTATCTGTAACTGTGCTTATAGCTGCAAAATCTATTTCTTTATCAGTGTGCAATTTGAAAGGCTTGGTGCTTTAAACAGACTACAGATGGAGTCATGCAGAGCTATGTGTCTCTGATTCAGCAGTAAAAAGCACAGCAAGACTGTGTGTCTTAAGAAGACTTCAAATCCCACAGTAAGCAAGTAAGCCAGCAAGCAAGCAGAGCAGCTTTATATAATTTTTCAATGGTGACCTTTGACAATGTTCCTAGCCTGTATCCAAAAACAGGGGGAGTGAATGGGTAGTGTCACTCTTGTAAAAGCACAGTAAAGTTTATGTGAAGTACTTCAGATTTCTACAGTTTTCAACAGTTTGTAGCAATACAGTTTAATAGATGTCTAAATCCGGTGAGACTGCATTGCAGGAAGGTGGAGCAGTTCCATAAATTCTTCAGAAAAGGTACAAGACGAAGTTGTAAGACTGAATCTGCCAGTTTTGCTGTACCAACTTCACAAGTGACTACAGAAACTTTTCAACCATCTACAGTAAAGCAGCTTGGCCATCTTCCTGTCTGTTGACTGGTAAGAAAATTATTCTGTGTTACATACAGTATGAATGCCATAGAGGTAATAATAATAACAGAATAAATGTATATACAGCATATTAGCAAATGTAAAACCTTATTAGGGCAAGTTAATAGTAAGGCATTATGCAAATGGATTGCAATTTGATAGTAAGGCATTATGCAAATGGATTATAATATTTGACTGGTATCTGAAATAAAATCATGTGTGGTATAAAATGTTTATTGTGTGTACAATGTCATAAAAATACAGTGCATGACATTATCCAAAGGTTAGACTGTACAGACAAAAATTGTAAAGGTAAAGAACCAAGAAAAGTTAATATGTTGACATTATATTCAAATGTTAGACAGTTATGTTCTGTCACCAGATGCAAAAGGTTTATTTCAGAGTTGCAACAACAGTCAAATCAGTTACTGATAGCATTGCCCACCTGATCATGAAGGGATTCACATCCAGATCTAGTGAGGTCATTGTTCCCCTGTACTCTTCACTTATCAGACCAATGATCGAGTACAATGCCCCATTCGGGATGTATCTCACCCGACATCTGCAGCAATTGGAGAGACCCCAAAAGTTCCTCACCAAAAGGATAAAGGGACTCCAAAATCTGTCATATGCTGCCAGATTGAAGAAACTCCAGCTCTATTCAGTCGCATACCGTCTGCTCAGAGGTGACATGTGCCTGACATACAAGGCCATGTCCAACCCGGAATTAATGGACATGCTCCACCTCAAAAATCCAAATCCACCAAAACCACTAGAGCAAGCGACTTAAACCTTAGCACGGATATAAATAGGACGTGCTGGAGGGATAGATTTATCACTCAGAGACTCCCTATGCTGTGGAATAAAATCCCGGTCCATGTGAGGCAGAGCACCTCGCTGACTCTGTTCAAGAGAAATCTAGACCTGTGGATGGGAGATCGTAGGTTTACCCCGGGAATCATCTCTGGGTCACTGCTGGACAGAGGCACAACAAACTAATGGGCACAGTATTTTTTCATATAAGGGGTGGCGTAAGCCACAATAATTTGGGCTAGGCTTATAAATGCCTTAGGGCAGATAGCCTAGTATAAACCTATGAACCTATGAACCTATGATAGAAACTCTAGTACATTTTGTTACAAAGAAATGTAATAAACTTCTAAAAGACAGACACAATGAGTTCAGGAAGCTTAGACAAGTTATACACACATCTTTTCAAAAGTGCATAGGAGTTTCAAATTCAGCAGAACAGCTTACTAAAGAATGTCAGAAAGACCATGCAACGTCACAGGAAATTCAACAGCAGTTGCAGGATAAAGGAAATAAATTAGCTCAACTGACAAAGACTGGGAATTTCCTGCATACGCAGTTAATCTGTGCAAAAGAAATATATTTTATAATATGTTTATATTTTGAAAATGGTTAAGCATGAATGCTAGGATGGTAGGGACATGACATGCTTGTATAAAGATATACAGATACAAGACAGACATGCATGTGTGTTCTTTCCATCTAGAGTACATTTGTTTACAATGCACAAAAGCAAAAGGCAGACAACAGCAAATATAAATAATATAAATATAAATGTGTTGGTTAAACTAATATCTATTTTGTTTTTTACAATTTGTTTATAATTATATAGTAACACCAAACAGTTAAAGTTCTGAATTTTAAAAATAAATAAAATCACAGATGGTATTAGTCAAACAGTTTTTGTAAAATTAATGGCAGGACAGTTAAATAGATAAATAAATAAAAAATACTGAAATCCATGTAAGGTAATTGTAAAATAATGTCTATTTATGTTGTATAAATGCATAGTTATGCAAATCACAATCACATTAAAGGAAAAATGCCAAAAGAATTAACTATAGTTTACAGAGTATGAAATGTGAGCTCAGACCTTCCTAGACTGAATGGTTACAGGAAATGTTGAAAAGATAAGATAAACAACAAGACTGATTGCCAGGCAAGTAGCTTGAGTTTTTCTAAAGCATCATTGTTATTAAAACATAATTGTTAAAATGTTTACAGGCAACACTATTTAGTAATTGTCATAAAATGCCACAATTGTGCATAGATGTCACTGATAATCTGTTTGCAAGTAAATGTTAAAAGGACAAAAAAAACCTCAGTTGCATCAAGTACAGCCAGCAAATGGGCTGTAGTATATATACAGTTAAAATCAATTGTGCAGGAGGATGTAAATACCTACTAGAGGTAATATACAGTGAAAGCTTTATTTAGTAACCTAATAAAATAAATGTATAACCAAAGTGTTGGTCTGACATACATTCTATTCTCACAGCATAGGGCAGGAAAACAGTGCTGAAGTACTACAGGGGGAGGGGCACTTTTTCAGTTTTACACTGACTGTATAAGCAGTACTGCACAAGGGTCTGAAATAAAGCTACAGAAAAAATAAACAAGGGTCTGAAATAAAGCTGTAGAAAAAATAAACAACAAGGGTCTGAAATAAAGCTACAGAAAAAATAAATAATAAGGGTCTAAAATAAAGCTACAGGAAAGAATATCTCATTCCTTCTTGACAATACTCTTTTAGGGAGAGGGAAAAACAGGTATTAGTGTATTAGAAATACTGGTAAACTGGATTAAACCTGACAGGATAAGATATTTTACAAGTTGTTAATAGCTAACATAATGGTTATTATTGTATTGTTTAGAATTAAATTGTATTTACAACCTGTTAAATTGTAAAGCTATACAAGAGAGGGTTTAAAAAACAAGAGATGATTTAAAATTGCTTTATTAAAGCTATACAAGAGAGAATAAAGATATGCAAAATGCATAAATGTTTCTAATAGCAAGAATGGTCAGTCACTATTTTTAATATGTTTTTGGCAAAACAATGTTGGTATAAAAAAGCATGAATATTTTTAATTGCTGAGTATGTAGTTTAAAATAACAGGACATATGGATATGGTATCAATTCCACTAGATATTTCTAAAGAGACATAAAAATTTTCCAAGATTTTGCTCAATATTAATGTTATTAAATTTGTAAGATTGGGCTAAATGTACTTTACAGTCTTTGTATGTACAAATGTAGAAAATTTCAGTAGAAATGATAGTCTTTGTATGTACAAATGTAGAAAAATTCAGTACAAAGGAAATGAATGTCTAGTAATGAATATGTGTGAAAAAAAAAACATATTTAAAGAAAACAATGGGTCCAGGATACCTACTAGATTGAAATGCATAAATAGCAAACAGTCTGTGTAAATACATACTGATCAGGATACATTGTAATAAGTTCAAAAGTAATTTGTCAAGTTGTAATATTACTGGTTTTACCCCAGTAAAATAATTGCTTTCAAATATTTATTATCTAGGCTCAGTTCAGTATTTTACCAAGATGTTATTGAGCAGTTCAGAGACATGAACACAATGTGATGGTTAAAATGACATTGAAACTGTATATTTTCAGCAGTGTATAAATGCTTGCAGTAGCACATAGTTATTGTCTCTTATAGTTAATTCAACAGTTGCAAAGAGTTAATGAAACAATTCTAAGTCATAAATTAAATTCTGTGATTGCAAAATAATAAATTAATCAAGTAAAATTAAAACAGACACAGCTCATAACTGATAAAATATTTTCACAGAATGGTCTGCAAAAGAAAAAGTTGTTAAATACATTCAGGTTTGGTAGTAATACATGTTTTCATTGTATTAACTATGTAAAATTGCATTTTGACTTGTATCAAAAAAACTAAAGGTTTTGTTTCTTAATGTGTTTTTTATATATAATGTTTTGAGTATGTTTAAAAACAGAGGGAATTGTTAGATATTATGAATATAAAGCTGAAATTAATTCTGTTGTAAATATGCTGAAAGAAAAAGTTTGCTTGAATATATGTATAGAGTTTACAATGTGCATTCATACTATATGTATAACAGATAGGCTTCTCTTCACAGCATCAGAAAATGCCTAAGAAAGCAATACTGGAAAACAAGCATTACATGATTTTCTCATGTTTGTAGAACAAATATCAATTAACAGACATCCTTTTTTATAAATTCAGCAATACGTGATGTTTTTCCAGTAGGAACAGCTTATACAGATGCTTCCTTTCAGAATGGCATCCTCACATCAGCAAAAGTGCTTAAATCACAAAAGGACAATAGAAAAGTCTAAAAACAGACATTATGTGACTTCTCACATAAGGCCAGAAAAACATACCAAGAGGAAATGTGTGCATGACTAGCTCTGTATATAGCAATTGTAGTAATTCAGTTATGTGAGAGAAGGACAGAGAGAGGTATTTTGTAGAAGTCATCATTCATATCTGTAATGAAGGAAAACTTTGTAAATATATGCTACAAATCTGACAGACTACGTGTGGTTTGTTATAAAATAAGTTATCTATAACTGAGCTTATAGCTGCAAAATCTATTTCTTTATCAGTGTGCAATTTGAAAGGCTTGGTGCTTTAAACAGACTACAGATGGAGTCATGCAGAGCTATGTGTCTCTGATTCAGCAGTAAACAGCACAGCAAGATTGTGCGTCTTAATAAGACTTCAAATCCCACAGTAAGCAAGCAGCAGTAAGCAGAGAGAGCAGCTCAATATAATTTTTCAAGCAGGTTGAGCAAATACTGCTTCCACACAAATGATCTATCAACAAGTCAGTAGCCCTAAAGATCTTTTGCAGATAGGGGAAGCCTTGTTGTGATCTCTTTACTTCACCCTCAAACATCAAATGCAGCAAATTCATCTCCATTGTCCTGTATATGATGCATTAACCCACAATTGGTCCACTGGGCTTCTCTATGCCTTCTCTCCAGTTCCTCTAATTCTGAGATTTGTGCAAAAAGCCAGTATGTGCAAAGCCATGGTAATGTTCATAGCCCCATTCTGTCCATGACAATTTTGTTTTCTCCTGCTTTGACCTTATCCAGGAAGAAAACGTTTCTTCTTCTTCCTTCTCCTCCTCCTCATCAATACCCTCATCTGCTGTCACAGACAGCCAGCCAGTCTCACCTAGATATGCAGTCTATGATTAACTGCTTGGTTTCTCCACTTCCAGTGATGGCCACAGCTGTCGGACTCCCATCCCAGGTAATACAGATACTCACAGCTCCTCAGGAGCCTTCTCCTAGTAAGATTTGCAGAAGTAAATGGTCATAGTTTTCTGTATGAACAAACAAGCATGGAATAGACACCTTTCAGCTCGAGTTTCTACAGTCCTCACATTTTTGACAGCACTAGTTCACTCAGGGTCCAGTTAGCCTGTCTTCAAAGTCCACTTGTCTGTAGTTTCATCTTGCCCTCAAAGTTTCCCATCATCCCTCTTTGATTCTCATACATTTTGTTAGACCCTGAAAAGAGTTTTCCACTCCAGATCCCCCTTTGATTCAGCCATTTCACCATAGGGCTTAAACTTTGCATTAGGAAAACTGATATTACCGTAATTTGAGCTTGCCAATTCTACTGAACTCAAATTCTTGTCCTGGAAACTGTCTTACATCTGCTATATGAATTTTCAGAGAAGCAAGTCCTTTCCTTCATGTTCCCATATGTTCTGCTCCATAAAGACAGGATTACAGTTAGGACCAATCCTTCTTTTATGCCCAAGGTTACAGCATGGTCCAAATTCTCAAAGTATCCAATTGCCAGTTTTCTTTCCAAATTATGTCAGTAAAAGGGAATATAAATTGTACTGCTTGGATGCACAAAAACAGATCAGATGTTGTCAGCAAAGAACAAAAGATTTCAGCAAAGACAACCAGTTATTTGTTTCCTTTGCCAAGTAATGAAAAGTCAGAAAGTAGCCAAGCATTCACTTTCTAAATGATTATCTGACTGCACTATATTCTGCTAATTGTCTAGCAGTATACCTCTACTTTCCAAACCTGAACACACTCTGTCAGGGCTCAGGTTACCTCAGCAGATTTCCTAAGAACTCTACATGTAAATGAAATGTGTACAGACACTGCATGATGGTCTTTACTTTTCTTTAAAAAGCATTGCAGTTTGAACATTTTGTCCAGGCCTCCTTTGAAGCATCCATTCTCAGATGTTTCTTATTCTAATTCATCTCATGGTCTGCTGGGGATTCTGTACATCTGATTACAGTGTATAGACAAGACCAACTTAAATATGTAATCTATGTACTTAGTTGAATGATAGCTGAATCTCTCTCTGTACACTGGAAACAGCTGCACCCAGTGTACGCCTCCACATTGTCCTCTCTGGGGAAACCTGTAGGAGCACCAGAGGCCTGTGATTGGCTATGTGCTAAATTGTCACCTGTTATAGTTTGAACGTTATTATTGTGCATCCTGTCTTTTTTGCTGTTGAATCTTTGATGGCTGTATTCAGTCTGGGATAGCTATCTGGGAGCAGTACATTTTGTGTAAATTGAGGAGCTCAAACTAGTAAGAGTTATTGTTGCCATGGAAAAGGGCACCTTGAATGACCAGTCCATCTGTTTCCGGTGTACAGACAGAGACCAACCAAATTTGTTGTTCGGGTAACTACATAACTTACATTTAATCAAACTGTCAATCCTTATGTAGCCCATTAGCTAACTGGCACACTCATCTCAAAAAGAATCATTACTAGTGTGGGTCCTCAGAGGTTGATACTGAGACTGCTATTTGGTACTTCCTTCTCAGATGTCAAAGCAGATGTTGAGGGTCATAGGCTGATGAAGTTTATGTAGGATGTCATCAACTCTCCAGAGGACTCCTGGACATCTGTCTAGCCTACAAGGCTTCCAGAGACCCCATCCTGTGAAACATTTATGATTCCAAAACCAGCAAAACCATGATCACCCACCCAACAGTGTAAGTCTCCACCTTAACATCTGCCAAAGAATTCCTCTCTGAAACTCAAGACTCACTTCTCCAAGAAAAGGAAACTAGTCTGGTGGACCCCTGCCATAAACAAGCTATACAATAGAAGGAGGAAACTAGTACAGAAAGGAGGAAACTAGTACAGAAAAGAGTAAAATCCCAAGAAGGGAAGACATCCCTGATCAGTATCATCAAGAAACTACGATCCCTCATAAAATTGTACAAGGCGAGCTTCAAAAGAAAAATTGCCAAGGACTCCAAAGATAACCACAAGGCATTCTTTAGCTATGTCAAGAATCTAAGTGGCAATGCTCAGATCTGCTCAGAGTTAATGCAGCATGGCACAAAATACACTGAACCAACCGATATTGCCAACATCCTGACAGACAGGTTCAGTGCAAACTTCACCCCCTCACACCCCCAAAAGGGCCCATAGCCATTCCAGAAGAATGTAGAGCCCCTGAAATCACAGACACTCAGGTTAAAACAGCCCTCTCCAAAGCCAAAAACACAGCATTATGGAACCAGATGGTGTCCCAGGCTGTGTCCTACACAAGCTCAAAGACGAACTAACCCCTCACCTAAACACACTGTTCAAACTCAGACTCTCCACAGGCTATGTACCCATAGAGTGGCGCACAGCAATGGTTATTCCACTCCACAAAGGTGGAGCCACAACAAACCCTGGGAACTATCACCCTATAAGCCTGACTAGCTTGGTCTGCAAGGCTATGGAGTGCATCATCATGGAACTCATTAACAGAGACATTGGGAACCTCCAAACACTGGACCCTACCCAGTTCAGCTTTGTTAAGGGCAGATCATGCCTCCTAAACCTGGTGGACTTCTTTGAGGCAGTTACCAAGGCTATAGATGAGGGAAAGGTGGTACACACAGCATACCTAAACCTCGCAAAGACATTCGACACCATTCCCCATTCTAGTATTATAGACAAGCTCACCAGCCTGAACATAAATCCCTATGTCAAAAGATGGGTTGCCAATTGGCTCACAGACAGAACCCACATGGTGAAAGTTGCAGGAGCTAGGTCTGACTCTGAACTGGTTACAAGTAACATTCTCCAGGGCTCAGTCCTAGGACCCCTCCTATTTGGCATATACTTCTCAGAGGTACAGGCAAGAACAGGAGGACTATGGCTGACCAAGTTCACAGACGACTGCTAACTAGAGGCTATAATTGACTCTCCAGCTGATACAGACATCCTCCAAAAGGGTCTCACTGAGACGGATACCTGGTGTCAAAATCATGGCCTCAAGCTAAATGCCAAAAAGTGCATAGTCATCCCCTTTGGAAAAACAAAGTACACACAGACAACCACATAGGTGGTAGCCCCCTAAATACAGAAAATGTAATAAGGGATCTGGGGACACAAATAGATAGTAATCTCTCCTTTGATAATCACATTGCCAAAGTGGTTAGAAAATTCTTCTATGTGGCCCACCTAATCAGAAAAGGGTTTGCATTCAGATCAAAAGACGTCATTGTGCCCCTCTACTCATCACTCATCAGACCCATTATAGAGTACAATGTCCCATTTGGGATGTACCTTACAAGACACCTGCAACAGATGGAAAGACCACAGAGGTACCTCACCAAGAGGATCACTGGCCTCAAACAAATGCCCTATGCGGCCCGAGTGAAGAAACTCCAGCTGTACTCTGTTGCATACCGCCTACTCAGAGGTGATCTCTGCCTGACATACAAGGCCATGTCCAACCCAGAATTGATAGAAATGCTCCACCTAAAGAAAACCTTATCCCCTTGAGCCACATGCTCTAGGGATCTAAACCTCACCACAACAATAAATATGAAGTGCTGGAGGGATATACCCCTGCCCCAGAGACTTCCCATGCTTTGGAACAAGATTCCAATCTACATTAGGCAGAGCTCCTCGCTAACACTCTTCAAGAGAAACCTTGATGAGTGGATGGGAAACAAAGTTTACCACGGGGATCACTTCAGTGGCTGTGCTGGACAGAGGCTCAGGGAACTAATCTAAGGGGGTGGCAAAAGCCAACACATTCTGGCTAGGCTTATAAATGCCTTTGGGCAGATAGCCTAGTACCAACATGTGGAACAAACCTCCTTTTAATGTTAACTGAGTAGTTCGCTAACCTTCTTCAGATAGAACCTTAACCAATGGATAGAAAACAATAAATACATCCCATGAGTAGGCTCTCAATCTCTTATGGAAATTGGAAACAAATAAAAGGCACTGCCCTGACTAGGCTGTAAATGATCTTCCTGATCAACTGCCTTAAAAATAAAACTATAAATCTATAAAGATGATTCTGTATTTTATATATAACAACATTTTTTTCTTCCTTCAAAATATGTTCCAGGAGCTCAAGATTTGGTTTTATAACTGCCTTGACCAAGACTAATGTAAGCACCTTTCTGTTACACCTCCTGATACTGATGGTATTGACAGTTTTTCCATTCTTTTGGCCTGCTTTCTTATGGAGTTTTTGCGGGCATAGTTTACTGTCAGCAGTTGCAGAGTCATAATTCCCATTTGGATCTGGTTACTGTTTTGTACTTTTGCCAATGCTTCATATATTGATGAGTTTTTGGCCTCCAACCTGGAAGCTAAACACTTCTCTGGAAGGTTGGGGAGCTGACTTAAGTTATGATTTGGTGCATGTAGCTGGAGTTGTCTAGAAATGCTATACACATCAACTTTCTCCAAATGATTTCAGAGTTCCCAGACTTGCAGAGTACGCAAATTCTGAAGCCCAAGCTTTCCCAGATGAGAACAGACAGCTGTTTGTCATGGTGTTTGAGCATTTATTGAGGAGATACATGATTGTTTTCTGCTTCAAAGATTGTTATGCATGTATGAGAGTGTGCCACTATTCCAGCCACAGTATTTTCCTACTGGAGGTCCACATTCCTGCAGAACTGTGTGCCTTGGTTGAGTCCTTGAATCACAGCTTCAGTCCTCTTCTAAAAAAATTCTACTTCAGAAAAAAACATTTGGCTCAAATTCGAAAGGTTATGCTGTCTAGAAATCAATCTAGTTACTGTCTGGGAGAATGCTCGTAAGGTATGCAGGAAGTTTTTAATAAAATTGAGGAAAATGTCTGCATGCATTTTCCATCACCCCTTGCCTAGTAGCAGTATCTCACACACAAGAGCCATGGTTGCCCAGAGAAGCTTAGTTCCAGGATCTTCAAATTTTGGCTTCTTTACTGAGGTGTCTAAAATGACTGGGGCAATTTTTTTTTGGGGTGGTATTTTGCAGAAATATTTTATTTCAACACGAGTGCAGAAGTATCAGTAGCCCTTGTGGCCAACTGCTCAAGTGTAGGAGGTGGTGCAGGTCTGCAGGACACTGCTGCCCATATTTAGAAAGTCCATATATCCACCACATTAGTGCTGAAATGTAAATAAACTATAAATGTATTTAGGTATCAGTGTTACTGGTATCCATCTGTTGCAGGTACATGTGCCAAGGATACAGGCCAGCCCAGAGGTCAACAACTCACTTAGATGGTTAATGGTATGGGCCAGTGTTCTTCAGCAGGCTTAATGTCTGGCCCAGACAGTACCTCTAATAGCCATGGCAGAATTCATTTATTGTTCCCTATCAAGTATTTAGCTGTTAACACATGCTGCATCTGGTCATCAGTAACATGGGATATGATCTATTCTTTCATTCCTAGTCTTATACTCTGTTGGGGGGGATCTCCAGCTTGGCAGCTTTGCCATTACACACCCAATCATCCGGGAAGTTTGGTTTCTGCACAGTACCAATATCTTCACCATTAGTAGAACCAAGGACTAAAAACTTTACCCCAGAGGTAAAGATGGTAAAGACATGTGTTTATAACACAGTGTGTTTCAAACATATGTAATAAGGTATGCCCACAACTATCTCCCCATCCACAGGTGCACATTATGCTTAACTAGGATCAAGGAAAAACTCTAATTCACATGGATGGGCAGCCTGTTTCATAGAAGGGGGTATTCTCTGAGACACATACCTGTACCTCCAATATATCCAGTTTATGCTGCAAGCAAAGTTTGTCTTTAGAGCTGATAGTTCTGAAAGTATTTCTTTTGTAAATGTGAAGCTGGTCCATCAGAGCAGGATCCGGGGATGTATTAGTATGACAGACCTAGATAACCCATCAACATTCTGCAGGGGACCAAGTATAGTGATGGGGCATTTGAGGCAATCCACATATGACATGTTATGAAAGCTGTGCATTCCTTTCCTTTCCTTTGCTATATGAGAATTCAGCAGCCAACATAGACTGTGTTTCAGTGTTTTTGAAGCTTATTTTTTTATTTGGCATTTGTTTAGTGGGAAAGTCTGACTGGGTCTTGAGGTACCCATTTTCTCTGGAGGCATGGGGAAAAAAGCTCCAGATACATATGGTTAACAGAATGGGAACTTAACAGACATAATGAAGTCATAACATTCGAGCACAAATTTAAAAAAAAACTACACATTAGTTTGTCATAATAAAAACTCAGACATATTAAAGTCATAGTGTTCAAGCATAAACTATATGGAAAGCCTGATAATAGGAAGATACAGCATTAGTTGCATGATTGATGATTATCATAATGATTATTAATATTTTAGAAGTCATGAAAAATGGTAACAGATTATATTGTTGAAGTCATAGGGTAGTACAAGTGGAGAAGTGTAGGGTGTGACAGAGGGAGTAGTAGCAATAGATGTGGAAAAAGCTATGAGTGCAACCTCAGGGGAGTATGTGTAAAGGTATGAGTGTAACCTCAGGGGAGTATGTGTAGTGGAAGGGAGTGTAGGGTAAGTTAGTACTGGGGATAGTGAGAGGACAGGTAGAAAAGGTAAAACAGTGTGTGCATATGGCTTTATAGCTTTAAAGATATAGTTGATAATCAACAACAACAAAAAAAACTTAGCAACAAAGACAAAAAAGACTTTTATTTTAATCCCCCCAAACCATTAAAATCTGATAGGTTCATAGGTTCATAGGTTGGTACTAAGCTAACTGCCCTTGTGAGCCATTTTAAGCCTAGCCAATTATCCCTTGTGAGACTCAAACCCTGCACCTTGTGTTTCTAAGGCAAACACCTTAACCATTAGGCCACCCTCCCACCCTAATCTTTGATCTCAAAAAATCTGTAATGCTATAAACCAAATACTACATCACGGTAACCCAACTTCACCAAACCCATGTTCTGACAAGTCACCTGAAGAAACTGCCAATATCTTCAACACCTACTTTATCGAATCCATTTCCAAACTATTTAACCCCAACCTATCAAACAACACTCCAAACCTCCCTATACACCCCTCAACCACTATCACAGTAAATGCCTTCTCTCTCTCAAACCTGTCTCCACTGACTATATCAGAAGTCTACTCAGAAAACTCAAACCATGCTCTGTATCAGCAGACAATATTCTTTCTTACTTTCTCCAGATTGCTGCACACTCCCTTGCTATGTCTGTATCTATATTAATCAATCGATCCATCTCTGAGTCTAATGTTCCTTCTATCTGGAAACAGTTTTACACCCTACTAATCCTCCTTTTATGCCCAAAGTTGTGAATGAGTTTTATCTTAATCAGTCTGTTCATTTACCTGCTTTTTTCTCTTCTCCGCAATCTGCTGGTGAGGAGGTTTTGCACAGTTTGGATGAGCATAGACAACTGAGATCTTATTAAGATAAGGCTAAAGCTTTTCACAAATCTGATCAGCTTTATGCTTCCTTTCATCCTAGATCTTTGGAACTGGCTGTTTCCAAGCAAACTGTTTCTTCTTGGATATCTAAAGCCATTTATTGTTGTTGTTCTTTTCATGGAAAGAGCCTTCCTTCTTCTGTTAAGGCTAATTCTACTAGGGCTGTGGCTTCTTCAGTTGCTTTTTTAAGTTTAGATACTAACTTGCATACATTTACCAAGCAGTACAAGTTGGATGTGATATCCAGGGCTAGGGCTGTTTTTGCTAGAGCCATCCACCCATGTTTTCCTAGAGGGTTCTGCTGGTCCTTCCTCCTCTCTCTTTTCTCTTCATAAGCTTTTGCACTCTCCCTATTGTAAGGAATACTGCACAGTGATATGGAAGGACATAGTACAGTTGTAAAATCTTACAATAATGGTAGATGTCATTCTCTTCACTGTTGCAGTATTTACTCCCTTTCTCCTCTCCCTGGTTCTTTTCCCTTCTGGATGTGTCTAGTACCTCTCTAATCCTTGGGCTGGAGCTCCTACTGGGGCTCACAGTTCTGAGGATGGTAAATTCAATGTCATCTTTATGCCCTACACTGTACAAGGGAGCATTATTGTAACTTACAATGTACCTTTAACAACCTAAACGCTTTGGTATACTGGCTAGATATTGGTCTGCTCTTGGCAGAGGATCCCTATTGTAAGAAATGCTGCAACGTTGAAGAGAAGGACATCTACCATTATGGTAAGACTACACAACTGTGCTTTCTCCCAGGCTGAAATAAGGTATAGGGACTTCATGGGCTGCTTGAACCAACACCTCCAGCCATCCTCCCAGTCTTGAAAGTGCTGGGAGGTGCATTTATCAGTGCATCATCACAGCTAGATTTCCTAATCTCTCTCTGCCCCCTTCAGTCACAATGCCTGGCCTGTTTTGCAGAGTCCATAGATCCCATACATATCTTTCTAAGAACTCATTTAAGTGATACAGCTGTGGTTTTCCTGGCCTCTAGCAAGGGAACTGAATGATTCATCTCCATCCAGGAATCCCCTTTGCAATGACAGTTAACATTCTCAACTGCTTTGGGAATAAAATCTGCACCTCTGCCTTTAGGGCCTTTAACAACCAGACTCATATGCTGAAATACCAAGAATCCTTCCTCATTCAGCTTAGACCTAAGGCAGAATGGATTAAGTATGAGGACACTTATTAAGGGTAACAAAACGTGTCAGAGATTTGGAATGCATGGCTATGCTTAAAAAGGCCCTTGTAGTTAGCATATTAAATGCCTATGAACTTTAGTCCAGGAACTCTGCAAATCTGGACAGACAGTACTACAGTCATGTGCTACATAAACAAATGGGGAGGACCCTGTCTTACCCCTTCTGCAGCCTTACCAGACAGATCTGGATGCTGGCCCAGAAATGGGGATCACTGTCATTGCATTGTACATACCATGTACATAGGAGGTGCTATGTCTAAGAACATCTGATGTTCTGAAGACCCTGAGGCGAGTAAACTCAAGAAATGTAGCTGGTCCTGATAATGTTATGGGAAGGGTTCTAAGACACTGTGCTACCCAACTGTTCACTGTACTGACAAATATATTCAACTCATCCCTGCAACTAGCCATGGTACGTAGTTGCTTCAAAAATACAACAATCATTGCCCTTACCCAGGAAATCCCAATGAACAACCCTAAATGATTACAGGTAAGTAATTAAGTTATTTTGAGTGGTTGATCAAGAACCATATCTCTTCAAGCCTACCTGCAACACTGGCTATATTAAAGTTTGCTTATAGATCTAACTGCTGCATGGCTGATGCAAAAGCTATTGCACTTCATGAATCCTTGGCACATCTAGAAAATAAGAATTGCTATATCAGAATGTTGTTCATCAATTTTAGTTCCACCTTTAACACTGTCATCCCCCAGAATCTGATATCAAAGCTAATCCAGCTGAACATGAACACCCCCCTATGTAACTGGGTACTGGACTTTCTCATCAACAGACTCCAAGGAGTATGTGTAGGAAATAACATTTCAATCACTATTACACTGAGAACAGGTGTCCCTCGGGGATCTGTCCTGAGTCCTATGCTGTTCATCTTGTTGACGCATGACTGCATGGCCAAGCATGAATCCAACAAAATCATCAAGTTTGCGGCTGATATCACTTTCATAGGTCTTATCAGAAAAGGTGAGGAAACTGCCTGCAGGGATGAAGTGGCACATCTGATAAGCTGGTGTGACAATCTTTCTTTAAATGTAAGCAAGAATTAATAGTGGACTTCAGGAGAACTCAAGAGATACATCAACCTCTGGAAATTAAAGGGTTGGCAATGGAAAGATTCAAAAACAACAAGTTCCTCAGGGTGCACATCTCAGATGACTTATCCTGGTCAACTCATATTAGCCACAAAGTGAAAAAGGCACAACAGCATCTGCATTTCCTATGGAAAGTGAGGAAGGCAAACCTGTCTCAGTCCATCCTCAAAGTATTCTACAGGGGACCATTGAAAGCATCCTCTCAAATAACATCATAGTTCGGTATGGTAACTACAAAGCATCTGGCTGCAAGGCTCTGCTGAGGGTAGTGAGGACAGCAGAAAAAGTAATTGATTCATCACTGCTATTCGTGGATGATCTGCATGAGACTCAGTGTGTGGGAAGGGCTAGGAAGATAATCAATGATCCCACTCACCATGCCCATGGCTTGTACTTCCATCTTTCCTCAGGCAGGTGGTATCACAGCTTACACTGCAAAACATCTGGAGTGAACAGGAGCTTCTTCCCTCTGTCCATAAGGCTGCCGAACTTGACTCCCAGACATGACAGCGAATAATCAGATCAATATGCCAGTTGCTGTGAAGTATCATCTGTAATAATCACTCTGGCAAATTGCATCAATAACTGGTGCAGTTAGCCTGATTTCTTATGCTATTACTTCCTGAATATGCAGTAGTCAGGAGTGAGTCATCACTCTAAACATGTGCAATATGAACATCAGAATATATCATACTATAACTGATGAAGTGCAGTAGTCTAAGCAATCACAATGTGCAGTTATATGTTGTCTAATGGCTTCCTGTCCAATTGTGGTAATTTATTGTGTTGTTAATATTTTAATTATTGTCTGTGAATTAGTCTTACTGTCATTCAAACTGTGTTCATTTTTAACGTTTTGCACAAGAACCGAAGCAGCGTAACTTCATTCAGCTTGCACTGCTGTGTATATCTGATTGACAATAAAGTTTACTTTGACTTTGACATACCAGGCTGTAGCAATATTCTAGCAGATTCCCTGAGCAGGGACTTACTAGACTCAAGTCAATGGATGTCGAAAAGGGAAGTATTCCTAGATCTCAGTACACTGTGTAGAATCCCATCTATAGACCTCTGCTTCTCCCTGGAACAAACAGCTTCTGAGGTTCTGCTGCAGAACCCAATAGGAGAGAGCCTGGAAAATAGACACTTTCTCTTTAACATGGAACCAGAAATTCATGGGCACCTTTCCCCCATTACCCTTGATCTGACGGTACTCATTAAGACCAGAATCAACAGACACAGCATGATTCTAGTAGCCTCTTCTGACCCAGACAGCATTGGTTCTCTTTACTCCTCACCTTCAGCAAGGAAAGGTTTTGTATGCTGCCAAAGATCACAGACTTTCTTAGCCAAATCAGGGGATCAGTTTTCCACCCTAACCTGACATCTCTCAGTCTATTTGCCTGGAGGATTGGGCTATGCCAACCACTTTGATGTCTTATCTTAAGGTGGTGTTATCTATTATTAAAGAGGAAGGAAGCAAAAGCAAAAAGCCACTTGCTGTACTGAGACTGGAAGAAATGAATGTGAGCATTTAAGCATAACACAAGTTTATTTATCCACTTTTCATCCAAATGACTTTATCAGAAAAAAAAAACTTTACATTCAAATGCAAATCTTTTTATATAAAACATGTAATAGGATAATAGAAGGAGGCAGGAAAGCTGAACACCAGGAAATCAGACATGGCAATATGGAAAATATTCTCCATATGGTGTCATGGCCAACAGACTATTCCAGCTCAAGCAGGCATTCATTCAGTGCTGCTTTACCAGTCTCACCTATTTGAACAGGTTCTTTCTCCAGTGTAAAGGTTCATGCTTCAGCAATTTCACCTTGCTTGCAAACTACCCCACCTCTTTTTTTCTCACCGCTCATGAAACTGTTTTGGGGAAGCTAACAATACCACCCTTTGAAATGACTGTCTTTACTCACCTTAAGATGCTCACCTGGAATATCATCTTTCTTATAGCTGTCACTTCAGCTGAAAGTCTCTGAACTGCAAGCTGTCATAAGTATGGAACCCTTCATTATCTTCCTCAAAGGCAGGGTAACCCTCAGAACTAACCCTTCAGTTAAGCCCAAGGTTATTTGTGAACTCAGACTTAACCAGGCTACCCATCTGACAGATTTCTACCCAAGAAAGCTGCTAGAATCCTCCACTCACTGGATGTCCACAGACAGATCGGGTATTACCTGAACAGAACAAAGACTGTGGAAAGGGTAGACCAGTTGTTAGTATCCTTCATAGAGGGAAAACAGGGCAGACCTGTCTCAAAGCAAATCATCTCAAAATGGATTGCAAACTGCATCAAGTTCTGTAATACACACAATGGAAAGCCTCTGCTCACATTAGAGCCCACTCTCACAGACATGGGGCAACTACCACTGCCTTCCTCAAAGGAGTCCCCACTCAAACAATCCTATAGGCAGCTACCCGGAGTTCTGCTCATACCATCACAAAACATTACAACTTAGGTCAGGTGTCCAGGGCAATGGCAGAGTTCCCTTATGCCATCCTACAATTATTTCCTAATAACACTACTTTTTCTCCTCCACCCTCAGAGCAGCTTTGGGAATCATTCCTAGGATTAGCACTGCAACATTGACTGTGAAAAACATAGTATGGTTGTGCCCCACTTGCCATAATTGTAGACGATTAAGTAGAAGATTGCAGTAAATATTCCCTCTCTCCTACCCCTCATCTAAGTAGGGACCTCATCTCCTTATGCTTCCGTTTATTGTCCCTTTGTTTCTTCCCTTTTGCATTCACTACAAAGACCAGACAGCTGAGGAGGTCGCGCTGTCCTCAAGCATCAAACTGTTTTCCCAATTTAGAAAGACCTGAAGGTGATGCTGACAGACAACTTTCTTATACCCTGATATCTGGACATCAGTCATAAAATGTCCGTTGGCTTGGGATGATGCTAAGACTCTGGAAATCAGGTCGGTCATGGGCTTCTGCATGGCAGGAAGTCCCAAGGATTGGTTCCCCCTTATCACTCATTCCAAAGTGTTGTCTCTGTCCACAATGAGTCTTAGAAACCTCAGTATCTATCCAGTGTTTCTTTACAGTCCAAGACTATTGACAGGTAAGCAGGAAAATTTACTTCTTCACCAGAATAATGATCTTGAAATCCTCCATATCTTGGTAATTCTCAGTAAGACCCCTTACCTTAATTTACATGTGAAACATGTCCCAGTTCCATAATTTCTTTATGGGGTGGGAGGATGACATAATGGTTAAGGTGTTTACCTTAAAGACACAAGGTGCAGGGTTTGATTCTCACATGGGGTAACTGGCTAGGCTTCAAATGACCCAAAAGGGCAGTTAGCCTAGTACTACTCTATGAACCTATGAACCTATGAATAATCATTGAAAATGTTTATCTGCTTTCCAGACTCTGATGAATGGGAGATATTGTGAGCAGAGGTGTAACTAGGTATTCTGGTACCTGGAACCATCTCCTGATCTGGTGAACCCCCCCTAACTTTAACCCGAGGAGAGGAAAAAAAGAAAGCTCTTCATAAAAGCAGAAAAAAAGACTCGTCTGAATGGCAAACCTCTTGCTACAAAAAGTGAAAGCTCCTATAATCTATGCCTGCCACAAATGCTGTGCTGAAGTGCTTCAGTTCTGACAGCAAACACACTGCCATTCAAATGGCAGTAATGCACTGAAGAACAATCAGCTTCTGCTGATCATACCCTCCCTAACAATTTGTGCCCAGATTAGGGTTTCCTTTGCCCCAGCCTAGCTAAGCCAGTGGGTGTAGAGACAGTCTGTAACATTGCAGCAACAGTTGGCTTCCATGTTATGCACTTTACCTTTGGCATTGCTGAGCAGCTGGCAATGACAGCAGACTCTTGTCTGAGCAGAGCAGTCTGCTTTAATGACATCCTTTCTCCATGAGAAACTGTACTGGGGAGTGTGAGATTTTCTTCAACTAATTATCCCAGATAAGGGTACTGTCTCTGTTTTTCACAGCTCTTCTGAAGGAAGAAAGCTTCCAATCATTAGGTTATATTAGCTTTCTCTTGCCTCCTTTCAGGTACCTAAGTGGTCATCTGCAACCTAGTTTGTTGCAGAATGGTAGAGTAAAGTGGTCCAAGTAATTCCAGAGTGTACTTAAATCCACAGCCTTCTTGTCCTGAGAGACCATGGGATGGCTGTTCATTGCGGGGTAAATTAGAAGAGTAGAAATCCTGTCAAGCTTACCTCAGACCATCCACTTGATATCAGAATATGTTTGGCACAATTTTAGACCATTATTGTCAAGAGGATCATGGGGACCATTTCAAAAGGACATCTGGGAAGTGAATTCTGTTGTTTTCATCCAAAGGAAATTGAGGGCTGGGGAGGCCTGCCTAATTATTGGCCTGAGAAGTTTATCCATAACATTTTTTGCATATTACCTTTCAGGCCTTGATGTGACTATTCCTGCAATGCTTTTACATGGTATCATTAGGCATAGTAAATGGCCACTGAAAGCTCAGCAGAGCCTCACAAGAAGTTCCACTGTACTCTTGGTGGGCTGAATTTCTATTCAGTGTGCTTTTTGATCATAGTTACCATCAGTTGTGGTCACCATGAACTGGTAAAATTCCTCCATGCCTCCACGGCAGTGCTTATAGATCATCACTAAAATATTATTTCAGTGCAATGATAAGGCGCTCTCTCTGTCAAGTTGTGATAACCACCATTTTTCATACCCAGCACTGAGGGTCCCTCTCTTATCATTAGTAGTAATTCAGGATGAATATTCTCATCTCATCTCATGTAATCATCATGCAGTTATTAGACCCAAAACATCTAAAACCTGGAGAGGTTGACGGTAGCACTCCAAGGATTATGAAACCCAAAAGCATTTTGCAGGGCAAACCCCCACTCTAATAAATATCATCAGATGCGAGATCACACAAACCCAGAGAAAAGGGGGAAGTAAGGAAACATAAAACTCACCTTTTCTTCAAATCAAACTGCCAAGACAAGAAGCCCAGCAATCTTCCAGTCATTACTTTCTGAGCATCAATTACCTGGTCAGCTGCAAACAGCAGGATTCATTATGTGTCTATTTTACTCAGAAACTCTAGCCCATCTAGACTTTTCCAGCCGAATAATGAGCTTGAAATCCTGCATATCTTGGTAATACTCAGTAAGATCCCTTATCATGTCTTAGCCAAATACAGAACCCCATTTATGTCACTTGTGACCCACAAAGCTTATTTTGAGCTTGCATCCCTAACCACTGATACAAACACTATTACTCTTGGGGATTTCAACTCTCCATTTATGAGTTGGAAGACCTACACAACTGCAAATAAATGAACACAATGTTTTCAAAATGTCATCAGTGCAAAGTCACTACCATACCATATTAGCACAGGCTGAAATTTACTGGACTTGGTAATTGTAAATGTAGATCATTGTGCTCTATACCTACTGTTAATCTGTCACTGATCATATCTGACCACCGATGGTTTTCAAAATTAGGATTCAAACCCAAATACCTTCAAGAAATAGTTTAAAATGCACGACCAAAACACCGTAAAGCTCACCAGGATCTCTGTAGCTCGAGCAAGCAGTGCCAGGAGCTGACTACACCCTCAGTGTAGGATTTGTAACAAAAGTACAATGAGTGTACCAAGCAGGTATTCACCTCCAACCAGGTTTTCAATAATCCACTCTTAGTTCTTTTTTAAAAACACAGATTTATTACGATCCCAACAAAAGGCACAGTTAACACAGTTTGATCGATCACAGGTTTAGCGCTTTCATCCACAAAAGTAGACTTCCTCAGAACCAATGATTTCAAACTACCAAATGCTTTTTATAATAGATTTGGCGCCAAAAAATCAATTAATCAATCAGCTCATATGAAAAATCAATTAGTACATTTCCTTTTAAAAACACACTACTAAATTGCACACTAAAATTGATTCTCCTAACCACTCACTTATGTGTAAATATGCATATCATGTAAGATACCCATATAACTATTGTAATGTGGTGTATACAAATAACTATAATACTTTACACTAATAATACATTACAAAACATTTAGAACTTTTTTAAAAACTTTGAAAACTTTGAAAAGCCTTTTTAAGGGACACAGCAATATTTTAAAAAACCTATAAACCTAATATTGCTTCCTATATGTTTCTTAGTGTTGCACTAATACACTTCATTCAACACTCTTACACACATTGATTTGTTTTACTATTCTAATGTAGTGAAAGGCTATAAACTCCAAAATTCTTGTATGTGCTTAGATGTTTGATATTGATTCCTCAACCCCTATCTAATAATAGAAAGGGTTTAATACTTATGCTGTCGTTTAGCCCTGGCCAAGAGGTGGCGTCACACAAAATCTGCCATTTGGCTTCTAAGCATGACAGTCTAACCTTCCAATTACCCCCAAGCTCACTTACCCCAACTTGGTCAATTATTTTAAAACTGAAACTATGTTGGATACCTTTCTCACTAACGTGTTTGCTAAGTGCATTCTTCGTGTCCACTTTCTTAATTTTGTATAAATGCTCATAAATACGGGTTTTTAGCTTCCTTTCTGTCTTACCAATATAGTAAGCTTGACACCCAGAACAGGAAGCCAAATACACCACCCGCATGGTGTTGCAATTTCCTCTTTTACCATAACAAATAGTTTTATTGCTGTTGGCCAATTTCGTAATTCTATTGGTATTAATGTACTGACAGTACTTACACCTGCCACAAGAACTAGTATGTCCCTCTCTACTATTCATACCACCTTTTTTCTTCTTTCTATTTCCACCCTCAATGATTCTTTTTAAATTGAAGGAGGTTTTAAATACACTAGCTGGATGTTCACCTAACACCCTAGCAGTATCATCCGTACTTAAAAAAATGTCCCAATGTCTCTTTAAAATCTCTTTGACCAAATTGGAATATGGGCTAAACATTATAACACACACATTCTTGTTGTTTCTTGTACCTTCCTTTTGGTGATCATTTACAAAAGTAGTACTTCCCAACAACGGGAGATATTTCTCCCCCCATGATCTTATAACATATTTAGTAACGTCCTCCACCATACCCTCAGGGTACCCTCTAGCCAAAAACATTCCAGCTACTACACTCATCTGATCTTCCATATCTTCTCTCACAGAGCACATTCGGGCAACCCGAATGCATTGCCCCTTGAGCACATTTCTAAAAATGTGTGGAGGGTGACAGCTGTCAAATTGGATATAGTCGTTGGAAAAAGTCGATTTCCTGTAAATTTTTGATTGAAATCCTTTACTGGTATGACTAATGAAAGTATCTAAGTATGGTATTCCTAGTTTCTCAACTTTGTAAGTGAATTTAAGAAAACTCGTTGTATTGTTGATATATGATATAAAACTAGGTATATCTTCAGCAGGTCCCTTCCATACAATGAAAAGGTCATCTAAAAAACGTGCATATAAAGCTATGCGCTTGTAATACATACTAGTCAGAACATATGTTTCCTCCCATTCAAGCATGACGAGATTTGCAAAAATGGGGGCACAAGAAGCCCCCATTGCCACTCCTCGAATCTGTCTAAAATATTCTCCCTGAAATTCTATATCGTTTTGCGAGAGAACTAATCTCATCATGTCAAGAATTAAACAAGTTCTGTCCCATGTAAGATTGGAATGTTTCCTCAAGCTGTTTTCAAAGTATTCTAATCCCGTTGTGTTGGGGATACATGCAAACAATTCCTTTACATCTATGGTCAAAAAAAATAGCCTCAGGTGACCATATATCAGGTTTCAACTTGCTCAAAAAGTCCCATGAGTCTTTTGTTAAATGTGGGACATTATGGTATACATGTTTGCACCAATGGTCTATGGCGACTCCAATGTTAAATGTCTTTGATTTCGATCCGGATATAATAGGCCTAAAGGGGGGGTTTTCTATATTTTTATGAATTTTAGGTATACCAACAATTTTGGACATCACAGGATGCTCTGTCCTAATAAAATCGTATTCTTCGTTCGTAATACGATTATCCAGCAAAAACTCCTCAATAATCAAATCGATTCTATGATATCCTATATTTATCTGGTTGATAGATGTCACCTCATAATTCCCTGAATTAAATAGGATATCCTGGATGGCTTTATGGTAAACGCTAGTATCGAATATCACTAATCCACCCCCTTTGTCCGGTTTCATTATCCTTATTTCTCTATTCGCTACCACTTGGTCCAAGCATAATCTCTCACCTTATAGCTTTATATGCACGTTTTTTAGATGACCTTTTCATTGTATGGAAGGGACCTGCTGAAGATATACCTAGTTTTATATCATATATCAACAATACAACGAGTTTTCTTAAATTCACTTACAAAGTTGAGAAACTAGGAATACCATACTTAGATACTTTCATTAGTCATACCAGTAAAGGATTTCAATCAAAAATTTACAGGAAATCGACTTTTTCCAACGACTATATCCAATTTGACAGCTGTCACCCTCCACACATTTTTAGAAATGTGCTCAAGGGGCAATGCATTCGGGTTGCCCGAATGTGCTCTGTGAGAGAAGATATGGAAGATCAGATGAGTGTAGTAGCTGGAATGTTTTTGGCTAGAGGGTACCCTGAGGGTATGGTGGAGGACGTTACTAAATATGTTATAAGATCATGGGGGGAGAAATATCTCCCGTTGTTGGAAAGTACTACTTTTGTAAATGATCACCAAAAGGAAGGTACAAGAAACAACAAGAATGTGTGTGTTATAATGTTTAGCCCATATTCCAATTTGGTCAAAGAGATTTTAAAGAGACATTGGGACATTTTTTTAAGTACGGATGATACTGCTAGGGTGTTAGGTGAACATCCAGCTAGTGTATTTAAAACCTCCTTCAATTTAAAAAGAATTATTGAGGGTGGAAATAGAAAGAAAAAAGGTGGTATGAATAGTAGAGAGGAACATACTAGTTCTTGTGGCAGGTGCAAGTACTGTCAGTACATCAATACCAATAGAATTACGAAATTGGCCAACAGCAATAAAACTATTTGTTATGGTAAAAGAGGAAATTGCAACACCATGCGGGTGGTGTATTTGGCTTCCTGTTCTGGGTGTCAAGCTTACTATATTGGTAAGACAGAAAGGAAGCTAAAAACCCGTATTTATGAGCATTTATACAAAATTAAGAAAGTGGACACGAAGAATGCACTTAGCAAACACGTTAGTGAGAAAGGTATCCAACATAGTTTCAGTTTTAAAATAATTGACCAAGTTGGGGTAAGTGAGCTTGGGGGTAATTGGAAGGTTAGACTGTCATGCTTAGAAGCCAAATGGCAGATTTTGTGTGACGCCACCTCTTGGCCAGGGCTAAACGACAGCATAAGTATTAAACCCTTTCTATTATTAGATAGGGGTTGAGGAATCAATATCAAACATCTAAGCACATACAAGAATTTTGGAGTTTATAGCCTTTCACTACATTAGAATAGTAAAACAAATCAATGTGTGTAAGAGTGTTGAATGAAGTGTATTAGTGCAACACTAAGAAACATATAGGAAGCAATATTAGGTTTATATGGTTTTTTAAAATATTGCTGTGTTCCTTAAAAAGGCTTTTCAAAGTTTTTCAAAGTTTTTAAAAAGTTTCAAATGTTTTGTAATGTATTATTAGTGTAAAGTATTATAGTTATTTGTATACACCACATTACAATAGTTATATGGGTATCTTACATGATATGCATATTTACACATAAGTGAGTGGTTAGGAGAATCAATTTTAGTGTGCAATTTAGTAGTGTGTTTTTAAAAGGAAATATACTGATTGATTTTTTACATGAGCTGATTGATTAATTGAATTTTTGGCGCCAAATCTATTATAAAAAGCATTTGGTAGTTTGAAATCATTGGTTCTGAGGAAGTCTACTTTTGTGGATGAAAGCGCTAAACCTGTGATCGATCAAACTGTGTTAACTGTGCCTTTTGTTGGGATCGTAATAAATCTGTGTTTTTAAAAAAGAACTAAGAGTGGATTATTGAAAACCTGGTTGGAGGTGAATACCTGCTTGGTACACTCATTGTACTTTTGTTACAAATCCTACACTGAGGGTGTAGTCAGCTCCTGGCACTGCTTGCTCGAGCTACAGAGATCCTGGTGACCAAATACCTTCAAACCAAACTATGTTTAAGGACTTCTCTAAGGCAAACTTAGTGCAGTAATTAGCAGATGCCTGATGTGGTTTAAAAGCTCACCATTATGTGAGCACCCTATAGCCAACATAGTGTTTTCTGAGATTCACTATTCTCACCTTAGTGCTTGCATCAAGACTTCAGTTCTAGTCCAACACAAATATGATGTCAAGTTCAATAAACTCCTGTGCTGGAACCATTGTATTAAGCTATAAAAAAAAAACTCCTTTCTCTTAGAAGTAAACTGAACATCTCATATTCCAAAAACCAAACTCAAGAATGTAAACAAAGAATGTGGAAATACAATCAAGTATACCACGGTCAAATATGAACTTTGAATCATAAGTCAGTTATGTCAGAAACCTCATGAAATACTCAACTCCGCTATGAATCGATACACAATAATAAAACCTACCTGTCCTGGGGACATAGCCATTAGGAGAGAATTTTAATTCAGACTTCTCCCCTATCACTCTACTAGTTTCCCACACTAGACAATGGGTCAGCAACCCTCTAAGGCCACCTCTGAATAAGTCTTTAAAGCCCTGTCATAAGTACAGACTGCTAAGCCTGATCTGTAAGATAATAGAATGCATTATAGTGGACCTCATAAACAAAGACCTTGAGAGCTTAGATTCCTAGATCCAAACCATTTGGGGTTTGTGAAGGCAAGTTTCCTATTGCTTAGCTCAACTTCTTCAAAAAAGGTTACTGAGGTAATGGATGAGGACAAATCTGCAAACTACAGCTAGCCCAGTCCAAAGCCTGTGATACCATGTTACACTCTGGCATTAAATTCAAGTTGTAAATTTGTCCTGTCTGTACACTGGAAAAGAATGGACTGATCACCAAAGGCACCCTTTTCCATGACAGCAATGAGAATTTCACTAACTTTAGCTGCTCTCCTTACCCATAATGCAATAATTCCAGTTAACTGCCATCAATGCTTCAGTGGCTTCCTCCACACTTACATGAATCCTAGAGGTTTTTGGTAATGTTTTATGGTTTAGATAAGTGCTTAATTCCTTAATATATTGCTAATTTCAATATACTGAGTAATTATTGTTTCCACTTTAGTTTTCTGTACTTTTTATATCGTATCTTTTACCTAATACCCTCTCCATTACCCCCTACCTTGTCAAATTATTGACAAAAATAATTCCTGTCTTCTAATTTCCTCCTTCTCCTGCTATTAAGTGTTTGCAAGTAGTGAAGCTTAAATGTTGCAGTTTTACTGTGTTATATAGTTTTCTCTGTAAAATGGATAAGGATCCTAGAAACAGAGCCTCTGGCTTCCATAAGTGCCACCTGTGTTCAAACTCAGTCTGTGACTCAGACTGTTTAATCTGAATATTTTTAGTGCAAAGATCTTGTTGGATCACAGCAACAGACTGCTTAATCTGAAGATTGTTAGTACAAAGACCACAGCAACAAGTTAGTCCCCTGTTGAAGGAATACCTTCCTAATCAGAAAGGCAAAGAAAAAGATAGTGGCAAACACAAGGACAAGTCAGACAGACCACAGAAGAAAAAAAGAAGACATGAGGAGTCAAACAAGTCAGACACTGATCCTGTAGAAGTTGTCTCATGTTAAGGTACTGAGAGTCATGGCTTCATCTTCTCCATGACCAGGACCTTCTAGTATAGCTGTGCCTTCTCACCCAGTGTCTCCTGTCTGGCAAAGGTTTTGGATTGAAAACACTAACCAATTTCAATGCTGGTAAATTGCTGGTAAATTGCCATCACTACCACCTGCAACTCGGGGAGTATCAGTAGAGAAATTATAGACCTAAAATGTTTTGTGAGGAAATTGAATTTAAAACTATTGTTTAATCAACAACATGATATACACAATGCAGTTGCAGGTGGTAGTGATGGCAATTTACCAGCATTGAAATTGGTTAGTGTTTTCAATCCACCGTTACACACAGTGTTGCAATTATTTGAGAACACATGTGAGGTGGACTTTAGGTTCCTAGCAGATAATAAAAGTAATACTGAAAATAGGAGTGATTTTAATATCACTAAGGAACAAGTCACACTATTGGACGACCTTTGCCGTCTACCCGTACGCCTGATTAAACCTGATAAAGGTGGGGGGTTGGTGGTACTAGATAACATCTCCTATAACGAGAAGATGACTGATGTGCTGAATACTAATGCTTACACTAAGTCATCCATAAGTGAAGTGAATGGACAGTACCGTAGAATCAGGGGATACTTTAGGGACTTGTTCCTTTTAGGAAAAATTGACAGTGAGTTGTATAATTACATAGATATAAACTTACCTAAAGTACCTGTCATGTTTGGAATCCCCAAGATTCACAAAGATGTAAAAAACCCCCCTATGAGGGCTTTGATTGACGGAAGGTCATCCATCACATACCCCTGCTCTAAACTTATTACCAATATACTAGACAAGTATATTACAACTATACCTAGCATATGTAAAGATTCCTGGTCCTTCCTTGAGAACATCAGTGTTATTCCATACAACTGTGAGAACAACTTTCTAACGATAGATGTGGTAGACCTATACACTTCTATACCGCACCAAGAGGCGGTGGAATGGATAGGTCTGATGCTTCAGGAATGTGGGGCTTCTAGATTGGAAGTTGATCTAGTAACGGAACTGCTTGACGTTGTTCTGACGTCAAACTATTTCACTTTCAATGGAGAATTTTTTCTCCAAAAACGAGGAGTAGCAATGGGCTCCCCTTGCGGGGCTAGTGTGGCCAATTATGTAATGGGCTACTGGGAGGCCAACATTTTAAGAAAAACGTCAGGCCTTATGGAACCTGTTATATATTACACCAGATTCCTTGACGATATTTTTATATTGTTCAAGGGTCCGGAAACCCATGCTATAAACTTTGTTGAAATTTTAAATACAACAACTGAGTTTTTGAAATTTACGTTTAAATTTTCAGAGAAGGAAATAGACTACCTTGACGTCAAGTTGACTAAGGACCCCAGGAACAGCACTTTGACATCAACAGTGTTTAGAAAAAGCACGTACTGCAATTCTTTCCTGCACTTCACCAGTTTCCATCCGTATAAACAGAAACGGTCGATTGTAAAGGGACAACTGGTGAGGGCAGGGAGAATGTGCAGTACTATGACATATTTCACCATAGAATGTGAATTGTTGAAGGAAATGTTTAAGAACAGAGGGTATCCTGATCAATTGTTACTTGACTTGATTGAGGAAGTCACTAATAAAAGACTCAACGGTTTTTACAAACCCTTATTAGTACAAACCACTCTCATTCAGATGGATGACCATACTGATATAAACCTTGTAGGGTCGAATTTGAGTAATGAGGAGCTTGGTGTAATTATGCCTATAGCAAAGGAAAGTGATTTTGGTCTAAGCTTCATTACTACTTTTAGTAGAAATTCTAAAGGAATTTCAGCTATAATTCGTAAGAACTGGCACTTCATTAATTCCAACTCTTACTTGGTTGATAAGTTAGGTAGTATTCCTAAGATCATTTTTAGAAGGTCTACCAACCTTAAGGAACTGTTACAAAGGGATACATCTCAATATGTATTTAACAAAAAGAGTGGGATGCAGCAATGTGGTTTTTGTAGGTATTGTAACAGGGTTAAAATAGGTGAAACATTTATGGTAAGGGACAAAAAATATTTGATTCGCTTCCCATTAAATTGTGAGAGCAAGTCCATTATATACATAGCGATGTGTGACTGTTGCCAAGCGTTTTACATCGGAAAGTAGGGTCCGCGACCGTATGTATGAGCACTTGTATGCCATTAGGAATAGCAAGAATGATAACGCCTTGGCAAAACATGTTGAACTAAATCCAGGCCATGATTTTTCTTTCATGGCCATTGACCTCGTGCCATCGAAGATCAGAGGTGGCCCATTCTCATTGATTCTGGAGAATCGAGAGTTAGAATGGCAGTTGCGACTGGATGCGTTTAGACATCCAGGACTTAATAACAACTGCAACATCACACCTGTATTAAAACTAAGGAGTTACCTTAGATAAAATAAAATCATCTGGTACAGGTATTTACAACTTTCTGATGCATGTATATGTTTAGGATGGGTCCTATGGGTAAAAATGAGCTGGTAAAAAAAACACATGATTGTAACATCAGAGTTTAGTATTGTTTTATAATATGAACCCCATTAGAGGATGTGAGGTCCTATTTATCTGAACACATGTAACTTATGTCCTAATGCCCTCAGGTAGGCTATTTTGGAAATATACACTGTTATTTATAAATTTTTCAGTTAGAAATACTTTTGTTGTTAAGGACATACTTCACATGTACATTGTTAATAATGTTAATAACATTTCTTAATAATATTTTTTAATAATACACTTTTTAAGCTTAATTTTATATGTTCAATCCTTTTATGTGAGCTGGTTCTCTGTATAACGTTTAAAACTTGTTACAGAATGTGAGCGCAGAGGCGCTAGTACTTTTGAACACAGTATGTAACAAAATTGAACTTCAGGAAATTGAACAATGTCATTTCCTGGTTTTCAGGATATTTATGTAGTGTTTTCTATCTGTACATTATTCTACCTCTGATGAAGCTACATATAATTGTGGCGAAAACGCTCGTTTTATCTTTCAATAAATTGCGTTAAGGTTCTTTTAGTGGAGCTGCTGTTTTTCTGACAAGGGGCCTCTTATTGGAATTTCCAATTCAAGTGTAACTTGGACAATTGGTTGGGGAGCAAGAAATTCATCCCTGGCTTGACACCTATGTCTGTAATGGACACAGGCAGCCTGTAAATGGTTCATCTCCCAGGCCCCTGCTTGTAAATGATTCATCTCCCAAGCCCCTGCTTACACTTATCAAGGGTATCAGAACTTGTCAGAGATGTGGGATGTATGGCTAGGCTTAAAAAGGCCCATAACCACCCTCTTGTCTACCTATAGCACCAAACTGTTAGAGGAGATTGGCTAAACAGCAGGTACAACACCTTTTATTAAAAAAAAGCTATCAAGGAAGTTTCGCCAGATTAGAGAGGATCTGAATTTTACTTAAGATGTTTCTTGATGTCCCAAAAGATGTTAGAACTGTGACAAGTTCTAAACCTCAGCCATCATAATCAGCATGTAAAGAAAGATGCCTTGTGGATGGTCACAGTGCAATTCATCCTACCTTATTTACACAAAGAAGATTGGATCCCCAGGATAATTATGTGCACATGAAGATTGCCAAATATTTGAAAAGATTCCTTCACTTCATGGTGAAAGCTAGTCATTTCCAGTTCAGAGCCCTACTCTTTAATCTAACCATAGCCCACCTGGTGTTTACCAAGTGCATGGCTCCAGTCACCACCCACATATAACTGTTAGGAATAAAGATCCTTTCTTATCTAGATGACTGGCTCATCACTGCACCCACAGTGGAGAAACTAATCCTTGAAACTCACAAACCCTAGCTATTCCCATCCTTAGGGATTATTGTACATCATAACAGTCTCAAACTGGAATATCCCTGAATCTAACACTCATTGGCTGTAAGTTTTCTCTGTGTTACAGCTGATTATCTTAGATTTGAATAGAGTATCAACAACAAAACTGCAGTGAATCTGTCTCACAACCCAAAATTGGCTGCAGAAGTGCTTCTCAGGGTTCTTGGCCTGATGGCAGCCATTATACAAATTATTGTACATGGCAGATTCAACATAAGAATTTTTCAATGGGCACTTAAGGTGCAATGGTGTCAATCAATACAACACATGACAGAAATGATAAACTTTAAAGCTGTTCTGAAACACTTGTCTTGGTGGACACACACAGAAAACCTTATGGCAAGATAACCATTTATTCACCCCTTTCCAACAGCCCTTATAACTAGGTGTGAATCCTCTCAGGAATGAGGATCATGACTTAAACAAGATGGTACAATGACTGAGGACGTCAGAGGCTTAATTGCATGTGTACATCTTGGAAGTGAGAGTGGGTCTCCTACCACTGCAGGCATTTCAAAACATTTTCTCCTAATGGATGTCGTCCATCTACTTGGACAACATGACAGTGGTATGGTATATCAACAAGCAGAGTGGAACACTATCTTGCTCACTTTGTGAAGAAGCCATGCAGGTTTGAGAATGGGACACGTCTTCACATCACTTTCTGATAGCAACATGTACCAGAGACATCCAGCATGATTGCCAGCAGGTTGAGCAAATACTGCTTGCACACAAATGATCTATCAACAAGTCAGTAGCCCTACAGATCTTTTGCAGATAGGGGAAGCCTTGTTGTGATCTCTTTACTTCACCCTCAAACATCAAATGCAGCAAATTCATCTCCATTGTCCTCTATGTGATGCATTAACCCACAATTGGTCCACTGGGCTCCTCTATGCCTTCTCTCCAGTTCCTTTAATTCTGAGATTTGTGCAAAAAACAGTATGTGGAAAGCCATGGTAATGTTCATAGCCCCATTCTGTCCATCACAATTTTGTTTTCTCCTGCTTTGACCTTATCCAGGAAGAAAACTTTTCTTCTTCCTTCTCCTCCTCCTCAATACCCTCATCTGCTGTCACAGACAGCCAGCCAGTCTCACCTAGATATGCAGTCTATGATTAACTGCTTGGTTTCTCCACTTCCAGTGATGGCCACAGCTGTCGGACTCCCATCCCAAGTAATACATATACTCACAGCTCCTCAGGAGCCTTCTCCTAGTAAGATTTGCAGAAGTAAATGGTCATAGTTTTCTGTATGGACAAACAAGCATGGAATAGACACCTTTCAACTCGAGTTTCTATAGTCCTCACATTTTTGACAGCACTAGTTCACTCAGGGTCCAGTTAGCCTGTCTTCAAAGTCCACTTGTCTGTAGTTTCATCTTGCCCTCGAAGTTTCCCATCCTCCCCCTTTGATTCTCATACATTTTGTTAGACCTTGAAAAGAGTTTTCCACTCCAGATCCCCCTTTGATTCAACCATTTCACCATAGGGCTTAAACTTTACATTAGGAAAACTGATATTACTGTAATTTGAGCTTGCCAATTCTACTGAACTCAAATTCTTGTCCTGGAAACTGTCTTACATCTGCTATATGAATTTTCAGAGGAGCAAGTCCTTTCCTTCATGTTTCCATATATTCTGCTCCATAAAGACAGGATTACAGTTAGGACCAATCCTTCTTTTATGCCCAAGGTTACAGCATGGTCCAAATTCTCAAAGTATCCAAATGCCAGTTTTCTTTCCAAATTATGTCAGTAAAAGAGAATATAAATTGTACTGCTTGGATACACAAAAACAGCTCAGATTTTACCAGCAAAGCACAAAGGATTTCAGGAAAGACAACCAGTTATTTGTTTCCTTTGCCAAGTAATGAAAAGTCAGAAAGTAGCCAAGCATTCAATTTCTAAATGATTATCTGACTGCACTATATTCTGCTACTTGTCTAGCAGTATGCCTCTACCTTCCAAACCTGAACGCACTCTGTCAGGGCTCAGGTTACCTCAGCAGATTTCCTAAGAAATCTACCTGTAAATGAAATGTGTACAGATACTGCATGGTGGTCTTTACTTATCTTTAAAAAGCATTGCAGTTTGAACATTTTGTCCAGGCCTCCATTCTCAAATGTTTCTTATTCTAATTCATCTCATGGTCTGCTGGGGATACTGTACGTCTGATTACAGTGTATAGACAAGATTAACCTAAATATGTAATCTATTTGCTTAGTTGAATGATAGCTGGATCTCTCTCTGTACACTGGAAACATCTGCGCCCAGTGTACGCCTCCAAATTGTCCTCTCTGGGGAAATCTGAAGGAGCACAAGAGGCCTGTGATTGGCTGTGTGCTAAATTGTCACCTGTTATAGTCTGAACGTTATTACTGTGCATCATGTCTTTTTTGCTGTTGAATCTTTGATGGCTGTACTCAGTCTGGGAAAGCTACCTGGGAGCAGTACATTTTGTGTAAAGTGAGGAGCTCAAACTAGTAAGAGTTATTGTTGCCATGGAAAAGGACACCTTGAATGACCAGTCCATCTGTTTCCGGTGTACAGACAGAGACCAACCAAATTTGTTGTTCGGGTAACTACATAACTTACATTTAATCAAACTGTCAACCCTTATGTAACCCATTAGCTAACTGGCACACATCTCAAAAAGAATCATTACTAGTATGGGTCCTCAGAGGTTGATACTGAGACTGCTACTGGGTACCTCCTTCTCAGATGTCAAAGCAGATGTTGAGGGTCATAGGCTGATGAAGTTTATGTATAATGTCATCAACTCTCCAGAGGACTCCTGGACATCTGTCTAGCCTACAAGGCTTCCATAGACACCATCCTGTGAAACATTTATGATTCCAAAACCATGATCACCCACCCAACAGTGTAAGCCTCCACCTTAACATCTGCCAAAGAATTCCTCTCTGAAACTCAGGATTCACTCCTCCAAGAAAAGGAAACTAGTCTGGTGGACCCCTGGCATAAACAAGCTATACAATGGAAGGAGGAAACTAGTACAGAAAGGAGGAAACTAGTACAGAAAAGAGTAAAATCCCAAGAAGGGAAGACATCCCTGATCAGTATGAGCAAGAAACTACGATCCCTCATAAAATTGTCCAAGGCGAGCTTCAAAAGAAAAATTGCCAAGGACTCCAAAGATAACCACAAGGCATTCTTTAGCTATGTCAAGAATCTAAGTGGCAATGCTCAGATCTGCTCAGAGTTAATGCAGAATGGCACAAGATACACTGAACCAACCGATATTGCCAACATCCTGACAGACAGGTTCAGTACAAACATCACCCCCTCACACCCCCAAAAGGGCCAATAACCATACCAGAAGAATGTAGAGCCCCTGAAATCACAGACACTCAGTTTAAAACAGCCCTCTCCAAAGCCAAAAACACAGCATCATTGGGACCGGATGGTGTCCCAGGCTATGTCCTACACAAGTTCAAAGATGAACTAACCCCTCACTTAAACACACTGTTCAAACTCAGCCTCTCCACAGGCTATGTAGCCATAGAGTGGCACACAGCAATGGTTATTCCACTCCACAAAGGTGGAGCCACAACAAACCTTGGGAACTATCACCCTATAAGCTTGACTAGCTTTGTCTGCAAGGCTATGGAGTGCATCATCATGGAACTCATTAACAGAGACATTGGGAACCTCCAAACACTGGACCCTACCCAGTTCTGCTTTGTTAAGGGCAGATCATGCCTCCTAAACCTGGTGGACTTCTTTGAGGCAGTTACCAAGGCTATAGATGAGGGAAAGGTGGTACACACAGCATACCTAAACCTCGCAAAGGCCTTTGACACCATTCCCCATTCCAGTATTATAGACAAGCTCACCAGCCTGAACATAAATCCCTATGTCAAAAGATGGGTTGCCATTTGGCTCACGGACAGAACCCACATGGTGAAAGTTGCAGGAGCTAGGTCTGATTCTAAACTGGTTTCAAGTGGCGTTCCCCAGGGCTCAGTCCTAAGACCCCTCCTGTTCGGCATATACTTCTCAGAGGTACAGGCAAGAACAGGAGGACTATGGCTGACCAAGTTCACAGATGACTGCTAACTAGAGGCTGCAATTGACTCTCCAGCTGACACAGACATCCTCCAAAAGGGTCTCACTGAGACGGATACCATTGTGTCAAAATCATGGCCTCAAGCTAAATGCCAAAAAGTGCATAGTCATCCCCTTTGGAAAAAACAAAGTACACACAGACTACCACATAGGTGGTAGCCCCCTAAATATGGAAAATGTAATAAGGGATCTGGGGACCCAAGTAGATAGTAATCTCTCCTTTGATAATCACATTGCCAAAGTGGTTAGAAAATCCTTCTATGTGGCCCTCCTAATCACAAAAGGGTTTGCATCCAGATCAAAAGAGGTAATTGTAACTCTCTACTCATCACTCATCAGACCCATCATAGAGTACAACGCCCCATTTGGGATGTACCTTACAAGACACCTGCAACAGATGGAAAGACCACAGAGGTACCTCACCAAGAGGATCACTGGCCTCAAACAGATGCCCTGTGTGGCTCGACTGAAGAAACTCCAGCTGTACACGGTTGCATACCACCTACTCAGAGGTGATCTCTGCCTGACATACAAGGCCATGTCCAACCCAGAATCTATGGACATGCTCCACTAAAGAAAACCTTATCCCCTCGAGCCACATGCTCTAGGGATCTAAACCTCACCACAACAATAAATAGGACGTGCTGGAGGGATAGATTCCTGCCCCAGAGACTTCCCATGCTTTGGAACAAGATTCCAATCTACATTAGGCAGAGCTCCTCACTAACACTCTTCAAGAGAAACCTTGACGAGTGGATGGGAAACAAAAAGTTTACCATGGGGATCACTTCACTGGCTGTGCTGGACAGAGGCACAGGGAACTAATCTAAAGAGCGGCGAAAACCAACACATTCTGGCTAGGCTTATAAATGCCTTTGGGCAGATAGCCTAGTACCTAACTATGAACCTATGGAACAAACCTCATTTTAATGTTAACTGAGTAGTTCCCTAATCTTCTTCAGATAGAACCTTAACAAATGGATAGAAAAGAATAAATACATCCCATGAGTAGGCCCTCAGTCTCTTATGGAAATTGGAAACAAACAAAGGGCACTGCCCTGACTAGGCCGTAAATGATCTTCCTGATCAACTGCCTTAAAAATAAAACTATAAATCTATAAAGATGATTCTGTATTTTATACATAACATTTTTTCTTCCTTCAAAATATGTTCCAGGAGCTCAAGATTTGGTCTTATAACTGCCTTGACCAAGACTAATGTAAGAACCTTTCTGTTACACCTCCTGATACTGATGGTATTGACAGTTTTTCCATTCTTTTGGCCTGCTTTCTTATGGAGGTTCTGCAGGCATAGTTTACTGTCAGCAGTTGCAGAATCATAATTCCCATTTGGATCTGGTCACTGTTTTGTACTTTTGCCCATGCTTCATATATTGATGAGTTTTGCCTCCAACCTGGAAGCTAAACACTTCTCTGGAAGGTTGGGGAGCTGACTTAAGTTATGATTTGGTGCATGTAGCTGGAGTTGTCTAGAAATGCTGTCCACATCAATTATCTCCAAATGAGTTCAGAGTTCCCAGACTTGCAGAGTATGCAAATTCTGAAGCCCAAGCTTTCCCAGATGAGAACAGACAGCTGTTTGTCATGGTATTTGAGCATTTATTGAGGAGATACATGATTGTTTTCTGCTTCAAAGAAGTTATGCATGTATGAGAGTGTGCCACTATTCCAGCCACAGTATTTTCCTACTGGAGGTCCACATTCCTGCAGAACCGTGTGCCCTGGTCGAGTCCTTGAATCACAGCTTCGGTCGTCTTCTAAAAAATTTCTACTTCAGAAAAAAACTGGCTCAAATTCTAAAGGTTATGCTGTCTAGAAATCAATCTGGTTACTGTATGGGAGAATGCTAGTAAGGTATGCATGAAGTTTTTAATAGAATTGAGGAAAATGTCTATATGCATTTTCCATCACCCCTTGCCTAGTAGCAGTATGTCACACACAAGAGCCATGGTGGCCCAGAGAAGCTTAGTTCCAGGATCTTCAAATTTTGGCTTCTTTACTGAGGTGTCTAAAACAACTGGGGCAATGTCATAATAATCATCAACTCCATCTCAAACTGTGGTTGCTGCAATGTTTATGTATGATAGATATCCTCGGAAAATCTCAAAGGTCTTGGGGCCCAAATGAAACACTTGCAAGACCAAGGAGAAGAGCCTTTCTATCTACACTAAGTTATATCTACTTAATTTTCAGTATGTGGGTCTTTAGACTTGTCTGGACAATTTTAGACATCTTTTGATGTCCTTCCATATCACTGTTGCAATATTCTTCACTGACGGGATCTCCTGCCAAGTACAGCTCAAATTCCAGCCAGTATACCAAAGCCTTTGTATTTTATAGGTGCAGTATATGAGTCTGTATTAGTTTGTTGAAATACATTTCCACTGAACACCTCTTCATTAACACCAGACCATTGAAATTCACTTCGCGAATCGTGGAATTTTTCCCAGGGCAATGAAACAATTGCCTCATAGCAAAATGGAACACACAATGCACTAAATCAAACTCCCCTTAACTATATATACCAACTCTGAGATTGCACTGTGGTGGGGAAAAGGATGAAGTTGTGGAGATGGCCGGCTATTTGCTTACCTTGGGAAAAATTCCATGATTCACGGAAGTGACTTTTGACGGTTTGGTGTCGATGAATAAGTGTTCGGTGGAAATGTATTTCGACAAACTAATATAGGCCTGCCGTACTTCACATGTATGCTCCCCTTATAGGACGTTGGGCATAAAGTTGACATACGGATGCAAATACTCAGAACTACTTTGCTGCCAGTCTGAACACCATTATTGAACATCAGTCTGAATGCTTATCTGCTGCACTGGTTACCAAACTGTCTTCAGGTAAGTGCCTGTTTGGCATTTCTTCTCTATTTTTTCACATATTGTTACTTGTGTTCATGTCATTCAAGAAGGAAAATGTCAGTGTGGGAGGCAGATTCCCCATAAAGACCATCGTGACCAGTGTCTTTTTCGCTAGGTGCTTCCCACAACCATAAGCAGTACTGTATCTGTCAAACATTTGTCCCTAAGACCCTCCATAGTCATTTATCTTCCTTGTCCATATACCTCAAGAACCAATGTCTTAAATTATTGGCTCAGGATGTTATAGTGAAATTCTCCCATCCTGAGGGATAGCCATCTTCCAAGAATAAGGACAAAAAGTCTATGCCTGATCTGGTTGCTGTACAACCTCCACCAGACATCTCTCTAGAAGCTGGTGAAAGTATGAAAGAATGTCCGGTGCTTGCATCGGATTCCTCTCCCGTGACCCCATCAGAGGCCATAATGGGTCTGAGTTCTTGCATGTCCTCTGAGGCTTTTCACGTGTCTGCTCTGGATGTTGAAGAGGAACCATGGTTGATTATTTCTGATAGGCTGAGGGGCGTTCTGGAAATCTTAGTCCAGGAAGAGATTCCTACTGTGATCATTGAATCCCACCAAGGACTGTTAGGGCAGATATCTCACTTAAGAAAAAGCAAAAGACTAAGCATGAGATCCCTAGCATGAATGGCAGGATTTTACTCAAGGCTTGTTTAATCCCTTAAGAGCCTTGAACCTCCTCAAGGGGTGTCAGTCCATGCTCATCCCTGGTCTTACACACTTGTTAAGAGAATAGGGGAACCAGATTCCTCAAATGTGGACCTAGATTCTGAGAGGAATCCCTTGCATACTCCTCTCAAACTTCTTCTCCTCTAGACTATGGTTCAGAGGAAGAAGATTATTTGAGCATGGATTCCCCTTTAGAAGAATTATCCTATTGGAATACTATTGCTTATGCTCCCACATCTCTGACATCCGAAAGAGATACTGAGAGTCTCTACAAATGGAGTGCACTAAGCCATCTGCAGTTCCTCTTGTGTTGGCAGCACTTTTGGACACCTTCTTTCCTGCCTCTGTAGCTCCTTATTCTCAGCCCCAAGAAACCTGACAGGTTCTATAAGGTGCCTGATGACTGCACATTCTTGTTTAAATGACCTGCTGCTGCCTCTTCTGTGGTTCAACTGAAAAGCCTTCTAAATGTTTGCCTTCTTCTAAGCTCCTTCCTTCTGATAAGGACAGTAAAGCTATGGAAAGGTTGGGTAAAAGTGTTATATACTGCTGCCACCTTGTCATTTCAGATTATTACCAAACCCACATGACCAGGTATGTTTTGGCTCTCCTTTCTCAGGTTGCTAAGGTTGTGTCTGATGTGGCTGACTCAGAAGAGGAAGCTTCCGCTCTTTCTCTGCTTGTATCCACTTCCCGGGTCACCCATCACTATAAAATGCAGTTATGATGCTGCTGATGCCTCTTCCAGGGCTTCAGCTTTTGGTTCTGTAATGAGGAATTATTCTTGGCTTCAGCTTCAGGCTTTGCCTGATGATATTAAAGCCAAACATTTGAATGGTCTTCTAGATAATAAAAATCCTTTTAGGACAGCTGCTGCTAACCTTTTTAATTCCCTCCATTATAAGGGTAAGGCCATGCAGGAAGTCAAGCATATTTTTCTTTCCCCTATACCCAAATTTCAGAGGAATTTCTCTTCTAAATCTGTCTTTGTAGGCAGACTCATCAATCTCCCAAAGATAAGAAGGGGTGCAAGTTTATTCCTCCTGCCAATCCATTGAAACTGTTACTTCTCAGTAGCCTTCCTTTCAGGACAAGCCTGTTTCTATTTGACATGTTGCCACCTCTTCCCCTCAGCCAGGTCTCCTTGTTTCTCCACTTTATCTCTCCCAAATTGGCAACAGATCACCTCAGAGTGTTGGGTGCTGTCTGTCATTAATCAGGAGTTTCATGATATGGAGTTTTCTACCCCCTTTTTAGGCATTTCTCAGCCTTCCCCAGACCAACTCTGTCTTTTTCCAGAGGTCTTGCAGTCCCTTTTGGATCAGGGCACCATTCAACCTGTTCCACCCACTCAAGTGGGAAGAGGTTTTCACTCCAGGAGGTTTTTGGTTTCTTCAGAAGGAGGGGACTTGGAGACCATTTCTGGACCTGTCTCTCCTCAATACTATTCTCAAGGTCCCTTTCAGGATGATGTCTCTTCAGACTTTGTTTCTTCCTCTTCTTCTCATCCAGGCGTTCTTGGTCTCTAGACCTCAAAGATGCCTATCTTCACATCCTTATTCACAATCTGTTCAGGGAATGTTTACATATTTCTTTTTCTTCCTCTTCTCATTTTCACTTCTCTGCTTTGCCCTTTTTACTGACCCAAGGGTATTCTCCAAATGCCTTGCTCCTGTCATTGCCTTTTGCAGGCTTTTAGGGATACATATTTTCCCTTATCTAGATGTCTTGTTTATTCAGGCTCCTTCTGCCAGCAGTCTTCTATAAGATCTTCACTTTGCCACTTGTCTTTTGCAAAGTCTGAGGTTTACCATCAATCTCAAGAAGTCAGTGCTTATGCCCTCCCAGGATCATATTTGTTTTGGTTGCAGAATTCAGGTCATTCCTATGTTGGTCTGTCTTCCTGCTCCCAAGGTTTTGTCTCTGACAACCTTAGTTTAGTCTCTTCTGCCTCTGTCCTCTCTCATGATCAGGGAATTTCTCAGGATTCTGGCATTTATGATCTCCTCTTGCCAAGCTTCATATGAAGAAGTTTCAATGGTACCTCAAACTGGTATGGCTTCAACATTGCCACCTCATGGAGTTCCCTGTTCCTTTGCTTCCTTGTCTCCAACTCTAGCTCCAGTGGTGGGTTCAGCAAGTTTCTCTCAGTCTGGGACTGATATTTCATGCTCCAGTTCCTTCCCAAGAACTGTTCATGGACACCTCAGACTTGAGGTGGGGTGCATCTTGTGGTCCTTTAAAAGTTCAGGGTCTCTGACCTCTTCATCAGAAGTCAGACCATATAAACATAAAAGAGATGAGGGCTCTGCTTCTGGCAAAACAGGCCTTTCACTCCCTTTTCCTCCCAGCCTCCTGAAAATCTTCACATATAATACCATTATTATGTGGTATATCAACAACCATGGGGGAACAAAGCCGTATGTCCTTTGCAGGCTAGGTATATGGCTGTCAGTTATCAGGTGACATTTTGGGCAGTTTACATTACTTCAGAGCATATTCTAGTGGCAGACTTTCTGAGCAGGTCCAGAATACAGGCTCATGAATGGATGCTTTACAGAGATGTGTTTCTAGACATAGTCCATCAGTGGGGTATTCCTCAGGTAGATCTTTTTGCCTCCCCGCTGAACAGACAACTTCCTCTATTCTATTTGAGAGTATCAAGTCCTCTGGCTTGGAAAGTGGATGCCGTCTTTTATTTAGAAGGTAATGTTTCTCTATGCCTTTCCTCCCCTTCCTCTGCTATCAAGAGTTCTGCACAAGATCAAATATACATAGATTGTTGAGACTCTGTGTGCATGCATGTCACTTTGCAGTGTTAGGTGTGGTACACTTGTTTGTTACTCTGTAACACAGATCCCAAGTGTACCTCAGCAAAGTGTATGAGTAGAAGTTATTGTTGAGGTTTTTGGACTGTGTGCAGGAAGATATGTTTGTTGGTGAGTGTTGTGCAGCTAAGGTTTGGAGGAGTGAGTGGTTAAATGTGTGTAATAAAATGAAATTTGTTAGTTGTTGGGAATGATTGAAAACAATGTGTGTGTTCATGATGACTGGGTTTTCAGAAAGTAGTTGAAATCATGCTCTGGGTGAATGGTTGAAAATGTGTGGTTTGTGTGTAGATAGGGATTGAAGTGTGTGTGTGTGTGTGTGTGTGTGTGTGTGTGTGTGTGTGTGTGTGTGTGTGTGTGTGTGTGTGTGTGTGTGTGTGTGTGTGTGTGTGTGTGTGTCTGTGTGTGTGTGTGTGTGTGTGTGTGTGTGTGTGTGTGTGTGTGTGTGTGTGTGTGTGTGTGTGTGTGTATAATATGGTATAACTTTGAGATAGCCTGAAGATTGTTTGTGCATGTGGGAGATATGAAAAGTGTTTGAAAGTATTTATTATAGTTTATGTTAGGTGTGTTTATTGGTGACTGTAAAAGTTGTAGAATATGTATGCAGTTCAATATGGGTGTTTGTGTGACTGTCCCAAGTGGCACTTATCCCAGCATCACTGCACAGTTAGTGTTTGTTGTATACATTTAGAGGGTTCATGGAGCTTGCCACCAAGTAAGAAGTGAGTGTTAGATGTGTTTCTGGTGTTTGGGTGTATGTATGTTAAATGGTGAGTGTGTATGTAAGCGGTCATGTGAATGCAGTAGATTGGAATGTCAATGTTCAGGCAAGTTGAGGAGTTTGCTTAGTTGATGTGTTTTTCTTCGACTAATTGGTCCTTGAGTAGTATGATATTAACAGATCTGATGTGAATTTTCATTCTGTCCTCAACTGATAGGTGTGGATCCGATCTCTTGAGTCAGACTCAGCCATTGCTATAGCTCGTGGCAACCAAAAACTCTCGAGCTTCTCTCTTACTCATAATGCACCAACCCCAATTACCTCAGATCTCATTTGCCCCTTCAGCCAAAAGACATGGTCTTCCATCTCTCTCTCTCTCTCAAGTTAGATAAGTGTCATATATTTAAATTTTTTCTTCAAAAACCTTTTATATTACTATCCCTTACTTTCGTTTATAAATATTCTATTGTTTCTTCCATTGTCTTCTGTCATATACTTTTTTTCTATACCCCTTAGATACTATTGTTATTATTTTCTTTCCCTCTATGAGACTGTTGTAGTTTAGTTACCATTGCTGGTATTTTTCTCTCTTTTTTTCTGTATTTCCCCATTTAAAAGAAAAAAAAAACTTTTTTTTCTGTCTTGGTATATTGTTTGCACTGGCAGATAAACCAGCAGGTTTTAAAAAATGTACTAAGTGTGGGCACAAGCTGCCAATTTCCGATAGCCACACACTTTGTGTCTACTGTTCGGGTCCCCTACATTTAAAAGATGATTTTTCAATTTGTCATGGTTTTAATCCTCATGTTTTAGTGGAAAGCAAAAATAAGCTGATGCTAAAAGGTCTTCCTTCTTCTTCTGGGGAAGCTATATTAGAGGGTTCTTCTTCTTCTAAATCAAAAACTACTAAAATTAAAAAAAAAATCCTCTTCTCCTAAGCCATCTTCCTCCTACTCAGCTTTGGGCTCCTTGAGGAAGAGGTCTCATAAGGACCCAGATCCGAAAAAGGCAAAAGTACAAGATCCTGCTAAGGAAAAATTATTGGATCCGACACCTCCTCAATCAGGTCAGATGAAGTCAAAGCTCTCGGATCCAACTTCATCTGATCCAGTGCTATCCGAACTTGACCTTCAGACTGCCAAATTTCTACCCAGAACAAGGTACTCTCTATCACTGGATCCAGTTCCTGACAGAGTACCTTCTCCGTTATTAGAAACACACGTCTCCTTCCATATACTCCACTTGTTCCTCCAGAAGCCTTGCAGAAGAAGATGTGAAAAGACTGGTGAAGATTCACTAGGTGCAGGGCCAGATTGGTGTCCTTTGACTCCTATTCGTCTGGGTCAGGAGATCTGCATATCTACTACTCCCCCATTGCAGATTCCTCCTCTAATTCTTGTAGTTTCAGAGATTTTAGATCCAAGTCATCTGGATCAGTCTGGCTTAGATCCTAGGATAACTTTATCCTTGGATCCAAGATCTTCTCTGAGGGCTCTGGTCCCATCGAACCAGAGAGCTCCTAGAGCAATAGTCTACCTGTTGGATCCGAGGTGTTGCATTTGACTCTAAAGCTTTTGGAGCTGACTCTGCACCTCTGAGCCTTGGCACTGGATAGCTTGGTTTAACTTCCACCTTGGTGGTTTTCCCTTGGAGCAGTAGAGGCCTAAGATTCAATAGCTTGCCTTCTTGGATTCAATGGCCACTCTGTGTTTCCGAGCCATTCTGCATTTGAGGCTGTGAAGAGAGTATTTTCTGCCTCAGCAGTTCTGGATCCTAAGTCCTCTGCCATGATGTCTCAGCATTAAGAGATTCACCATCTCCTTCCACAGGGACAGCCAGCAGCAAAACCCCAAGCTCCCACCCAGGGAATTGTAATCTCCTCTTCTGATACCCCCCCCAGAGCACCCCACTGAGGAGGTTCCTAAGAAGAGGAAACAATTAGACTACCCTGAGGAGTCCATCACTGAAGACACAGATTTCAATGAAGATGAAGGGTCCCCACAATTACCTCCTGAAAATGTCTCCTTTGGAGGCATCCTAGAAATCCTTAAGCAGAGAGGTGGTTGGACATCCAACAACCCTATGTCTAAGGAATCTATTCTCCTGGAGGCTTTTGGTACTGAATCCTCCACCTCCTGAGTGACTCTGCCCACCGATGAGCTCATTGACTTGATCTCACAGCAGGCATGGAAGGTCCCTGACAGCACAGAACCCATTCCTCGCAGACCAGATAGGATTATGGCACCACCTGCTGATAGACAGTTTTGGGGGAATGGAGTTCCTGTTGATGCCATGGTCATTGTATCAGCCACCAAGAAGGAACCAGCCAAGGAAATTTCCACTGTCCATTCCCCAACAAGGAGTTGTGGATGATGGACAAATTTAGGAAGCATGTCTATTCTTCAACGCCTTTCTCTTTGAGGTCTTTGAACTATTTAGCACACTTTACTAGGCTACAGAGGGATTTGATCAAGGAGTTATCAGATACCCTCTTGGGTGCTGTTTCTGATGAAGTTCAGGCATCTGTTATTTCTCAGCTGATGACCCCCCCCCCCAGTCCATATCCAATTCATCTATGATGTTGATCTGACATGTAGTGGAAGTAACCTCAAGGGCAGTGGGTTCAGGTGTTTCCATAAAGAGACACACCTGGCTGCACCTCTCTGAATTTGTGGAGCCTGTCAAGTCTTCTTTTGTCAGTGCTCCTTTTGATGGAATGTCTTTATTCGGCTCCAAAGTAAAAGACACTCTGTCCAGGTATGAAAAAAACAGAAAGACTGTGTCTGCTGTGGGCATGCATTTTTTGACTCTTCAAAGAACCTTTTCCAGGAATCAACAATGTTGTCAAAAAATGTGGCTCATGAAGTCTCAGGGTCCTTTTCAAGACACACGTGGAAGAGGTTCCTCCAGAGGCAGAGGAGGGCACTCTAATGGATAAAGATGTCCCATGGCAGAGCTGACCCACAGACCCAGGTTTCCAGGGAGTTTTTCCTTGACAAACCGTACCAGTGCTCCTGAAAGGAGGCCCAATTTTCTACCTCTGGAGACAGTCAGGGGACAACTATCCCTGCACCAGAGAGCCTGACTAGATATAAAAAAGATACTTGAGTGCAGAAGATTATTTCCAGAGGCTATATTATACCCTTTACCCTTTTTCCTCCAATCCCAAGGAAAATCTCCGATATTCCACACAGTCAGAGGGAACAAGCAACAATTCAAACACACAAGCTGCTAAAAGAAAAGAGTCATCCAGGAGGTCCCACCAGACTAGACAGAATCCAGAACTTGCTCAGGGTTCTTTTTGGTGCCAAAGAAAACGGGACTGAAGACCAATCCTGGATCTCTCCAAACTCAACAAGACAGTTCAAAGACCCAATTTTTGGATGGTTAAAGTTCAGTCCATTCTCCCCTTTCTGGGCAAGGATGATTGGATGTGCTGTATAGATCTTCAGGATGTGTAGTATTATGTAAAGATAAACAGATGGTCCAGAAGGTTCTTACACTTCCGGTTGAGAGCCAGTCATTATCAATTCAGAGTACTGCCCTTTGGACTCATCACAGCCCCCAAGGTGTTTACCAAGTGCATGGCAGTAGTAGCAGCTCACCTGAGACTGCAAGGATCCTGAGTGTTTTCATATCTGGATGACTGGCTCATTACCACTCCTACCAGGCATGAACTCATGTGCGCAAGAGACCAGGTTCTCCAGACTTGCTCTCGTCTGGGGATAACCATAAACTATAGCAAATCTCATATGCAACCAACTCAGAGTTTAGAGTTTATAGAAGGGATTCTTAATACAAAAACAATCATTGCTTCCCTTCCATTACTGAGTGTTCAGACTATAAGACTCCAAGTCAAAAAGATAATCTGCAGCACCTCAATTTCAGCTTGACTGAACTTTCAGGCTCTGGGATCAATGACAGCAGCAATAATGTTAGTACCACTTGACAGGTTTTATATGAGAATTCTTCAATGGATGTTAGCTGCTCAATGGTTGATTCTTTATCAACCTATGTCTTACAAGATCAGAATCATTCACATCTGCAGAAGAGATCTCAAATGGTGGATTTATTCAGACCAGGTTCTACAAGTTCATCCATTCATTCCCCCCAGCCCAAGGCCATAGTGACCGCAGATGCTTCCCAGCTGGGGGGGGGGGCATTGTCTGGGGAAGACAGTCCAAGGCACCTAGTTCCCCCAGGAGGCCAATTTGCGTATAAATGTCCTAGAGATGAGTGCAGCACTATTAGCACTGCAGGCATTTCAGAATGCCTTCCCTTTGGGGACAATTGCAATACAGTTAGACAACATGTCAGTCGTCTAGTACATCAGCAAACAGGGAGGAACCAAATCCTACCCATTGTGTCAAGAAGCTCTCAGACTGTGGTAGTGGGCGATTTCTTCTAGTAGCTTTCTTTTAGCAATGCACATTCTGAGGAAGTCCAATGTGATGGCAGAGAAATTGAGCAGGTACATACTTCTACCTCACAAGTGGTCCCTCAACAAAAACATTGTGAACACAATCTTCCAACAACAGGACCAGGCTTGCTATAATCTATTTGCTTCCCCCCCAAACAACAACTGTGGCAGCTACTTTGCCCTAACCCCCCCACAGGGAACCCCTGAGGGATGCTCTACTTCACAATTGCCCCCCCAGTCTCTTTTACTCATATTCTCCCACTCCATTAATTCCCAAATTTCTTCAGAAAGCTGCAAGGTTGAAGACCAAGGTCATCCTCATTGCTCCTTATTGGCCTTGACAAATTTGGTTTCCCTTCCTTTGGCCTCACCTGATTCAACCAGCTTGGTTTCTGGATCCAACTCCTGACCTCCTGTCTCACCTAACAGGCATGATACATCCAGACATAATAAATCAGGCTGGCTGCCTGGTTCCTCCAGTTCTATTAATAGCCAGACAATCTATGGTCTCTTCTCCTGTCTATCATATTCTTTTGTCCTCCCATAATCCTTCCACCAGAATACTATACTCCAGCAAATGAAATAGATTTGATTTTGGATTTAAGCAAGTAATATTGAACCTTTCTCAGCCTCCATTCATAATATCTTGGAATTTCTAGTTCATCTTTTTTGAAGAAAGAGCTAGTTCTTCTACTGTTGAGGTACAATTAGCAGCAATTTCCAGTTTTCATGTTGGAATAAATGGTTCTTCTGTAGCATCCCATAAGTTGAGCAAAGGTTTTTAGAAAGGCACTCTACTCTTAAGGCCACTCGAGAAAGATCCTACTCCCCCTTGAGACCTAAACCTTGTGCCACAGTCTCTTACACAATCTCTCTTTGAACCCTCGGGTACATGTGAACTCAAATATCTTTCATGGAAGACAATTTTCTTAGTAGCCATTACCTCGGCCAAAAGAATTTCTGAGAATCAAAAGCATTGTGCTCAAAACCTCCATACTTGATATTCCATAAAGACAGAGTTACTTTACGTACCAACCCATCATTTCTTCCAAAGGTGATGTCAGAATCCAATATAAATCAATTATTAATTTGCCAGTATTTTTTCCCAAATTTTCTAACAAAGGAGAATACACATTACATTTATTATATGTTCATAGACAGTTGCGTTTTTACTTACACAAGACAAAAAACATCAGAGATTCTGATCAGTTGTTTGCTTCATATGTAGAACCAACATTGGGTAAACCATTTACCAAAGTTAATTTATGTAGATGGATAACAAATTGGGCATACCTCTGACAAAATCGTTTTGAGCTCACTCCACCAGATCCATGACAACTTCCTCAGTTTTTCAATCCAGAGTGTCCATGAATGACATTTGTGCAGCAGCTACTTGGGCTACTCCCCATACATTTATAACTCATTAGAAATTAGATCTGGTCTCCAGAGAAGGGCATCTTTTGGTTCTGTGGTGCTCAGGAATATCCTTCCTTGAGTCTGCCCTGGAAATTAGGTAGTTGGGGACTCTGTCCCATCAGTTGAGAACAGAATGAAAATTGACATCATGAGATGAAGAAGTTATGTATTCACCATAAAGTTCCCTCTGTGTTGTCCATTTTCATTCTTCCTCAACTCCCATCCCACCAACCCTCATCCTTAAGGCTTCTGGAGAAGGAGTGCTAAGGAGACCTATTTGTTCTTATTTTTTATAAGCTCCAGATATGGCTTCTCCATAATAATTTCTTTTACTTTCTACTAAGGCAACAAACAAGATCTGAGGTAGTTGGGGTTGGTGCTTTATGGGTAAGGGAGAAGCTCAAAAGTTTTAGTTGCCACCAGTTTTATCAACAGCTGAGTCGGTTCTGAGGGATCATATCCGAACCTAGCAGTTGAGGAAGAATGAAAATGGACAACACATAACATATGGAATGTTATGGTGAGTATTAATTGTGTCCCAGTTTTTTGTTCCTTTCTCCCAAGCAGCTATCAATCCCCCTTAATCTGTTTGACTCATTTATTAGTTCAACCACTGCCATCTTAGAAGAGTTAAAGATTGTGGTCATTATTTAAAAATGGGTAAGAGACATATTTGTTTGTTCCTAATGTTTCCTGTCCCCCTCTACCTATTGAAGAAAAGCACAATGTGTGGCCCACTATTCTGGACCTAATACAACTGCATGCATCTGCACAAAAACATTTTCAGCTATATTGCATGTGCAATCTTTGGCAGTCTCATGTACTCCAAAGTTGCTATTGGAAATACTGCAATCCTAGGATTTCACCCAGGTGAACCTTTTGCAGCATGATTTATCCAACCCCCACCCCCCCCCACCCACAGTATGAGATTTAAAGGTTCATAGATAAGTACAAGGCTAGCTGCCTTTGTGGGCCATTGTAAGCATAGCCAGTTTCCCTCAAATGTGGGAATTAAACCATGCACCCTATGTTTGTGAGGAAAGCACCTTAGCCAGTCCCTCCCCCATGCAGTAACATATAGCCCACTCTGTTAAGGAATTACTGCAGACCATATCAACATACTGAATATTTCATAATTCATTACTCACAATGTATAATTGCCTCTAGACTGTGTAGTACATCTCCCATATATGCACTTTTGATGGATCTGATTTTGTCCACCACAACTAGTCATGCTACTTGCTGGATCCTGCTGTGCCTCCAATGTAACAAGGATTGAAGAAATGTGTCTGGGGTGGTGACAATGTTGCTGTTGTATGGAAACAAACTGCAATGTGGATTAATTGCTTTAATCAAACCTTCTATATATATTTCCACATGGGAACAACAATGATGACAGCTAATTATTCTAACTTTAGACACACACAACTTATTCAAGTAAGGGATATGGTACCTCTATGATCAAGGTTAACATTTAAATCCACTTTAAAATTACAAGACTCCAAGTGGAATCATGAGACTTCAGATCATTTAGTGTGAAGTGTTAAATAGTGTTGTTCTAGGATATCAGAGGTGTTAATTACTTAACTAGGCAGAATCTGAGAGCTAGAACAGTTTCTGTATTTATTTTCAAAGATGAAAAACAAAACATGTTTGCATTTCCACACAACATTTGTAGCAGAATAATGCTAACCACTGTTTAAGACAATCTACCTATAATTACTTGATCACTATATGAGATCACTGCAGCTGTATGTGAAAGCTAGATCAAGCGATTATCCTTCTAGGTTAGGTACATAATCATAAAACAAAGTAAGGTTTACTACTTTGTTAGAATTGCTCTTTTTGTAAGCTTCCTTTATAGATTAAACTTAACTGATAATTACTTTATTACTTCCTCTTAGTTTTGAATTATTGTTAACCCTGAATTTTATTTAAATCTATGTTGTTATTTAGGCCTGCTGTAATATCTTGCTGTATAATTTCTTGTGTTATAACTGGACCAGCACATTTATCTGATCACTGAAGCACCTGTACAGGTAGGATAATTAACAATAAAGAAAAAAATATTTTCTGTTTTAACAGACAATAAACCAAATAAATTGGAAAGGAAATATTTTTTATCCTTGATGGAAGAGGTGCTGGAGTATTTTCTGACAGTAAAAACACATTTTATTAAAATAGTGATCTTTTGAGACATAATGTTAGTCTAAATACATTTACAGTAGGTGTAGTATTAAAAAGGGAGTTGTAGTGAACTCATGCAAATGTGAATGTTTTCTACATGGGAAATGTAAGTAAGTGAAATAACTTGCAATTGTTTTTATTTTCAGTAGTATGAAAATATGAAATATGAAAACATCTATATAAACCTGCAAATATTTTCGTAATGATGCAACAAAGACGTGAGGTGTAAAAAGTTTATAGAGTTTGCAGCAGTGCTTTTTGTAAATGTACAGCAGATATGTAAAACTGAAAATATTGTAAAAAAATACAGAAAAGAAATTACACAAAACAAGTAAATGTTTTGCTGTGCTGTGGAGTTGCAGCTAACTGCAAAGTATAAACTGTTTATTTTTCTTTGTGAACTGGTAGTTGTTTTAATGAATAACTGTTTCTCTTGTTTTTCCATATGTAGTTGATAGCCAGAGGCACACACACACACACACACACACACACACACACACACACACACACACACACACACACCACACCACACTGTTACAAGTAGCTAAGCTGAACACAAAATAATGGGATACTTAAGGTGCTGCATTATGAAATTTTCAAGGAAATCCATTGGTTGTAGTTTGAATTTTATATCATGAAACTTTCAAGAAATGCCATTACCTTCAGTTTGAATTTGACTAACAAGACAGAAGGCTATATTATTAAGTTAGGAGGCAGGACTTCTGCAGGAGAGATGGTAATTTCCTTGAGCTAGCAGTATATAACCCAGTGACCCCCCCCTTAAAAAAAGTGACCCTTTCACTGGGATGAGACACCTCTTGCATTGAGGATCCAGCACACCAAAGTAACTTTGGAGCAGTTCTTTGTCATATACTGGCTGTGTTACAATCCTCTACAAATGAGAGTTCTATTTTGCTTGTTTGTTGTTATTTTTTTTTCTTTTTAATTTCTTAGACAGTAGTAGATAACCCTAGCTATTTCTACCATTCTTTTAGTTAGTAAACATGAAGCTGTTAGACTTTTTTTATGCAGCTGCACATTTGTCTGTATATTTATCTCTTAAGTGGCATTGATCAACTTTCTTTTAGTAAATAATTCAGTTTGCTCCATTTTAAATATGTGTGGCTGTTATTTATTAATAAAAGAGCACTGATACCATGTTGGTGTAGGACTGTACCTTGCACCTCCGAAGAAAAAGAAAGACCACTTAACACTACCATCATTTTTTTGGTGTGTTTTACTTGTGATGTTTAATAAGAGTAGACTAGTTTGTGGTTTTCCAGACCTTATTTGGAATGGTGTCTGCAATACAGCAGAAGAGGGTTGCAGTTCTTGAATGTTTTACTAGCCTTTCTCCTGGAAATTATTGTTTTGTGTGTGGATGGTGTGAGACTGTTAGTCCATAACCCTGGGCAACTGTGCATATATTTTATATGTTTTTAAGGCCAAAGCATGCTTATTGCTTAGTGATTTGTAGTAATTTACATTTAGATTGTATTTTATTTTAATATCTACTGAGATAATGGAGCAGATTGAAGGTTTGTATATTTGCCTGTCACATGTTAGTGACAGTGGTGGCCATCAAATATTGGTGGTAGCTTATACCATTACATTTATTAGTGGAAGTGGTATGGACTAAAAATCTGTACCTGTGGCATTGCATATATATTATTACCCTTAAACTTTCCCCACAGGAAATCATTGAAAATGTCCCAACAGAGATACTTTACCTGAAGAAGAAATGCTGCAAAACTAATTAATCCTATTGGTCATAGTAATAATATTAACTTTTGCACAGGAAAAAAAAAGGTTGTTACCTCATCACCTCCAGTCACTCCCCATGAAATACCACCTTCCGTTCCTGTGACTGTTATCACAAAATAACACGTCATCACTGCCCTCTTTAAACCTAGAAACATGACATCAATGGGCCCTGACAGAATCCCAAGGTGCCTATTAAATAGCTTGAAACATGACCTAGCAGACCGACTCAGATCTCTACTTAACCACAACCTCCAGACAGGCTTTGTCCCAGTAGAGTGGAGGACAGCAACAGTCATCCCTCTGCACAAGGGGGACCATCAATGGACCCTGGAAACTATGGAGCCATAAATCTCACTAGCCTTATATGCAAGGCTATGGAAAAGATAATCATGGACCTGATTAACAACAGCATAGGAAATCTCCAATCTCTAGACCAAACCCAGTTCACTTTGTCAAGGGCAGGTCCTGCCTTTTTAGTCTGCAGAGAAGGTCACCAAGGCCATGGATGAGAGGTAAGACAGTGCATACTGCCTACCTTCACCTGGTCAAGGAATTTGACAAAATACCCACTTGTGTATTATAGATAGACTCACAAAATTAGCCTTAAACCTCTACATCACCAGATGAATAGCCAAATGGCTCACGGATACGACACGTGTTGTTAGAATACATACATACATACAAATGTTTCAAGCATGGGCATTAATGCCCTTCTAGCTTGCCAATATACCAAAACACTTGTTCTCATAATAAATGTCCAGGCTGTTCTTAAAAATGTCTAAACTAGTACTTGCTTTGGTGTAATTTGGTAGTCTGTTCCAAGCATCAGCTATTCTGTCAGAGAACCAATTAGTACACTTCTCATTCCTATAGAATCTTCTGCATAGGTTATCTGACAATTTTCTAGTACTTTTTGATAACCACAAACATTCCCAGAAGTAGTTGTCCCTAAATGCCCTATATACCTGAATAAGATCTCCTCTTAAATATCTATAAGAGACATTGTACAAGTTCAGATATTTAAGTCTTTCCTAATTACTTAGAGTTTCACATCCATGGATGCCCTTGGTATATTTCTGCTGTACTCTTTCCGGTTTATTAAAGCTTGTTTTCCTGTAGGGTTTCCATATTCCATACTCAAGTCTGGGTCTAATGTAACTAACAAACAACAACTTCATTATGTTTGATTTCCTAGACTTTATAAATCTTTTTTATACAACATATAGTTCTATAAGTATAATTAGCCAATTGGTTGATATGAATAGAAAAACTCAAGGCTGAATCTACCCATATACCCAGGTCCTTAAATGAGTCTACAGTTTCAATCACTGTGTGCTGTATTAAATATTCACCTTTCAGTTTATGTCTCCCATATCTCATATGCTTAGTTTTTGATGTATTTATCAACATATTTTTCTCCTGTGCTCAAATGGTCAATTTAGTCAAATTATTTTGCAGACATGCCTTATCTGTAACACTTGTAATCAGTTTACCCAATTTCAGGTCATCAGCATATAGACTGTAGAACACCTCAGATAAAAAAGTAAGGTCTGAATGATACAGTCTAAACAAGTAAGGACCTAGGACAGAGCCTTGTGGGACACCTTGACTGTAACCAAGGATTTCACCTGTCCAGTTGGTGTGTGATATTTGCCATGTCCTATTTGTAAGCCATGCAGCTATCCATCTTGTCAACAGTACATCAATACCTAGTTGTACTAATGTATTGATCAGTGTTTTGTGTATGACCCTGTCAGATGCTGAAGTTAAATCTATATAAATCACATGACAGCACGATTTTACATTCATAGGTGTTATTATATTGTTATAAAACATCATGTTACAGGTGGTAATAGATCTATTTTCAACATATGCATGCTGATATATGGTTTCAAGTCCCAACCTATCCAGTTCTGACAATAACTTATCCAGTATTACCTTCTCCATTAGTTTTCCACAACATGAAAGTAGACGTAAGGGTCTATATGATTCTGGGTCTGTCCTACTCCCCTTTCCCTTAAAGACAGGTTTAATAAGTGCATGTCTCCAATCTTGAGGAATCTCCCCATATTTATATGACCTAGTGAATAATAGATATAATGGTAGTGTAAGTCCTTGCTGAAGTGTTCTCAGGTCATTGTTACTTATTCTGTCTCCTCGGGGAATCCACATCCAGCAAGAGGCCAGTCACTAGTGGAGTACCACAGGACTCAATGCTGGGCCCCCTCCTGTTTAGGATATACTTCTTGGCTGTCAAGGCAAATGTAGATGGCCTTTGGCTGACCAAATTTGCTGATGACTGCATGTTGGGGACAATCACTGACACCCCAAATGATGTTGATACCCTACAGAATGGTCTGATGCAAATTAATGATTGTCAGAGTCATGGCCTCAAACTAAATGCAAAGAAGTGCAGAGTAATACATTTTGGGAAATCAAATAACACTGCAAATTACAACATTGATAACACCCCCTCTTAAGAGTGGACCCAGTGGTTAGAGATCTGAGTACTCAGATAGACAGTAATCTGAACTTTGACCACTGTATGTCTGTGGTGGTGAGGGAATCCTTCTATGTGGCAATCTTATAAGTGAGAGCATGGCATCCAGATCTAGGGATGTCATGGCACCACTGTACTCAGCTCTTATCAGACCAATAATCATGTACAATGTACCCTTTGGCATATATCTCTCCAGGCACTTGCAACAGCTGGAGTGTCCTCAGAGGTTTCTCACCAAAAAATACAGGCTATAACCAACATGTCATATGCAAACTGATTAAAAGCCCCATCACTGTATTCTGTTTCCTACGATTACTGAAAGGTAATCTGTGTGTGACCTACAAGGCACTCTCTGACCCAGCCCTGATGGAAATGTTGCATATTCACAAAAATAACTGCAGAGGGTTACCTACTCTCTGACATGATTAGATAATGCTGGGAAGACAGATTTGTGTCCCAGAGATTGCCCCCTCCTTTGGAATAGGCTTCCTATTTACCTGAGGCAGAGCTCTTCCCTGACCATCTTCAAGCGCAATCTGAACCAATGGATGGAAAATTGCAAATTCTTTTCTGAGGTTGTGCCTACATTCCTTATGGACAGAGACAGTCTGTAATAATTGTCAAAACCCCACTTGATGACCCTAGTTATCTTTCCATAAGGAATAGAAAATTGGATAATATCTGGGTAAAACTGGCTAGGCTTGTAAGGGCTCTTGAGACATTTGCCTAGTAACCTTCTATAAACCTATTTGTGTTGCATCCATGCTGGGCTGGTGGTGAAGTATTACACCCAATATTTTTTGCTTTATTGTATTCCAAATCAAATAAAGAAGTGGAAAATGAAGGAAATATTTCTGGTCATCATGCTGGTATGTAGTTCAGCATTTCAAACCTTGGGCTGTTTTTTTTTTAACATAAAGTAAATATGTTTATAGATGTAGGTGTTAGTATGTGTATGTACGCTGTTCGCTGCTTTCATAAATCATTTTCTGTGATGACTATGGTTAAAGTGTGTTGCTAACATCCAAAAAAAAAAAAAAACTGAAAATCATAACATTCTGTTGCTAGCAGCATGAAATTTAGGAATTATTCTTTCTGGTAAACTAACGTGTATTTGTCAGGTTCTTCCATTATGTACTTCATCCTATTCAAGGTTATAGGGGAGCCGAACCCTACTGTTGAGAATAAGGGCCATAAGGTAAAGAATTTGTGACACACACACACACACACACACACACACACACACACACACACACACACACACACACACACACTTTAGAGGATGACCTATTAACCTGATATTTTTATTATGTGGATGAAAACAGAAGACTGCAGTGAAAACTGACATGGATACAGAAATAACCAAGGAAAAACGTAAACCCTAGCTATTTGTGAAGAATTGGTCATGGATACAGAAATGATGTGCAGACTGTGCAGAATGTACTCGAGTCAGGAAGCACCACTAACTACTGCAGCACTGTGCTGTCTGCTTACTTTCAACATGCTTTACTGCTTATGTGTTCATTCTATATCCATGCAGCAGATGGTCTTTCAAAAGTTTTGTACTTCTCCCAATCTTAATTCTAGTTTGTACTTGTTCTGCAGATGGATCCCCCCAACAAATACATGCACACACAAACACTGAGAAAGGGGAAGGATACTGAGAGATGTTCCTGCTCTGATGTTTTTATCCCTGTTCCTTAAGTGAGGGCCCAGTCACCCACCTCAGACTGATTAATCAGAATGTTTGAGTCCTACCATTTTCGGTAGGCCCTTAGCTGATGCACATCATGCATTAAAATAGGTTATCCCCCTCTTGTTTTGATTACTGTTATTCTTGATTGCACTGCCTCCTACAATCCCCCATTTAATGATGGTGCAATGCATGTCAAATGCTGAGACTGTTTATGGAGACCAGCACTGAATAAACTATGTAGGCTGTAGTGTAAAAGAGCTTACCAATAAGTGATTCCTTTATTGCACTCAAAGCAACTATCTTATACAGAACCAAGATCTGTCTGGTTGTTTTTTTTGCTGATCTGCTTATTTTCTTTAACTCAACACTTTGACATCTCTTCTTTAGTGCCACAGTAATGCTGATAGTCCTGCAGTTTCATTGTCACACAATTCTTTTCTGAGCCTACATTCACATATGCTGACTGATTATTCCTTAATGGCTTCATCAGCTCCTACTGCTTTATTCCTGGCTGATATTACATTAACAGACTTGTGATGTCACTGATTCATCATTTTGATAGGATGACTGCAGTGATTGTGACACGTATGAGTGCAGTTGAAATCAAAGGATAGAATTTAAGGTCCTGATCACCACTTTAATCATAAATTCACTAATGGGTGGGTAGTAGAGTTCAATGGTTAAGGTTTCTGCTTCACAGATCCAGGGTTTGGCATTCATCCTCAATCACCAGTCACTGTATGAGCAGAGTTTGTATGGTAATTCCCTTGTTTCTGTGGGTTTCCTTCAGGTTCTTGAGTTGCCTCCAAATTCCCTAAAACATGTCAACTAATTGATATAAATTGTCTGTAAATATTTAATTTACCCTCACCCTTGTGATCAGTGTCATTGCTGAAAGCAGGTCATTGTTGATCTGTTAATTTAATTGGTTAACAAATTAATTGATAAAAAAAATGTTACTATTCGTAGCACAGTAGTCAGATTTTAGAATGATAATAACAGTAGTGGTGGTGGGGGGGAAGGGGAATTGTGTGAATTGATGAAACACTATTTCAGCAGGAGTTGAACCTGTAAAGAAACTCACTGAAAGTCACTTTTGGTGTTACTAGAGTGTAGCCTTTACTCTCACTGTTGTGTGACTATGAAGCAGGTATGTGTAAGTCTGTGGTTGTGATGGTGTCCCCAATATGGGGGTGCAGGGATGTAAGAACCTATTGTGGTTCACTGATAATGGCTTTCAGGAAGCTTCTTTTACTGGTTCAGAACTTGAAAGTTACACCAGTGGAATGAAATGATACTAGATACATTTTCATTCAGGTGACTGTTTTTTGATGGCCACTGACAGTTATGTTACAGACCAGTTGAAGATAAGCATATTTTATAAAATGCATTTATGACACCGATTCATTATGGTTCTTTAGGTGAAAGGGATCAAGAGACAAAATATAAACTCATAAAAAGTAAGAACCGTTTGTGTTACACTAAAAAAGATTGTTAATATTTTATGGCCTTAAAATCTAGCACCATTTTCCTAGACAGTTTCCCTTAGCAACATATTTTTGTAAAACAGCATTATAATTTTAAAACAGGAGAGTAATACAGTAGATGAACTTGGGGAAAATAATGCTATTGCTTTTACAGGATTCTAGTATTCCATAATAGAAGAGCAGTGAAGGCTGCTGTGGGAAATATTTCAATATAGCAGTGCTGAGATGGCTATAACGAAGTCTGAGTTGAATCATGTTATTTTGTTTTTCAGTCTTTCCTCAAAAGAATCAAGGGATATTTAATGTTTATTGGTAAACATTTACAGATGTTCTAGTACATAAGGGTTTTGATCAAAATTATATTATACATTTAACATTAGAACTTAATGACTGCCAAAAAGAGAAACTGTGATCCAAGGTATCTTTGTTATTGTGGATATCCTGATGATTTGCATCAACAAACTATCCTCAAAATCTCTACCAAATAATTGTTCCCAAAATGTCACTGGATAGGGGAATTTAAAATGTGAGATGCAGCAGTCTTGTTTATTTTAACACTGTCATCACAATGGAAGTGAAGATTCAGCTGTGAAATAGTGTACATAAAAGAGAAACCAGAGGAAGTATATAGAATTCATCACTGACACAAATGTATTTTGTGTTAGTCTGGTATAGAAGCAAGCATCTGTACAGCATAGGTAATCTGGTATGTAGTATGAGTCATTTAAGCATTATTCAGGCTAAATAGGGATGACTTTATTGGATATGGGCTACCAAGCCAGAATTATTTACAGTTTATCTTCCGTTATTTTACCAACTTTCCATTGAACAGTCAGCAAACCTTCTCATACAAAAAGTTTGTACTTCTCATAATACTGACTGCTTCCACCTCTGTCTGTCTTAGTAATTTTGCAAAGTAACTAAATTGTCTCTGGTAACTGTCTTTCATTACTTAGCTGGGACTCACCATGTCCATAGTCAGCACTTATATCCTTTGTTTCTTGAGAGTATTGTCACAATGCTGTGATATCAGACTCTGGCAATTTTGCAGTTTTATCATCGGAGCAAGTGGTTGTGCTGGAGAGGACATGAGTGTCACCAGTTAATACTGGTGAGTCTGCATGAGATGTTTCATCCAGATTCTCTAGTATAGCACGTTCCCTCAGGTCAGTGCCGTCCAGGCTGGAGTAGTCATCCTCACTATCTGAATCCTTGGCTTTGGCTGCTTCATTACCTTCAGATGAGGCATCCACTGCAGTTTGCTTACTGGAATTTGACTCTGCCACGTCAGCTGTTGTATCCTTTGGGCTCTCTGGGCCTTCTGCTTTATTTTCTTCTTCATCTGACTCTGCCTCAGAATCTTCCTCATCTCTGCTGAACACCTCCAGCTCTTCAGAGTCATCCCTGCCCCCAGGAAGTGCCGCACGAATTATCAACATGGCCGAGCGTATACTGGCCATGATTCCTCTTTCCTGTTGCTGATCCTTCCCCTCTTCAGTGTTTTTGTCCTCCTTATCACTCCCTTTTGCCCAGCAGCTCCTGTAAAGCACAGCAGGGTGGTAGGCACCATTTGCATCTTTGTTTAGCTTTCTCCAAAGTACAAACAGGAAGATGAGTAGTATTATAGCAAAGACAAACAAAATAATTACAGTGATGCTGGACGATTGATCTATCACCTTACCCTCATTTGTTCCTGTTTTTTCTGTGGAAAGTAATGAACGCCCAATTTTCTTTCTTGCCTGGCCATTGTCATTGCTGTTTGTTTTGGTCGTGGTACGAATTAATATGTTTTTACTTGACAAAGCTTCCCCACTTCTAGATGTGCTATTCTGTACATTATTTTCTGGGTCATTTTTCACTTTTGACGTAACCTGTACATGAGCTTTACTGCTGAGAGCGTCTTTTAAATCTGTTCTTGTTTTCATCGAGTTCACTTTCAGTATACTCATTTCAGAAATGCTAATGTAGGCAGATGTCACCTGTTGGTACTGAAAGCAAATGAGGAAGACTAGATGCATGAGCATGTGACCCTTCATGGTGCAGAGAGCTGTTGCCTAAAAATATATAAAAAAAAAAAAGAGAAATTATTGTCTCATGTAGGCATATTGATAAAACTGGATACTACAGCTTGATCTGCTTGCTATCTTCAGAAAAATGCAATCACCAATACTAAAGCTATACTTTTATAAAAAAAAATACTCAACATAAATAATGCTTTGTTAACAGAAAAAAAAATACTCAACATAAATAATGCTTTGTTAACAGAAAAAAATATTGTAGTGACATTCCCCAGCATTCACACCAGAGCATGTGTTTACAGGAACTGCTCTTAAACCACTTATCCTAGCATGTTGCTTTGACAATAAGGGATCGAGCCTCTCCCTCCTAGTTTTATACTTGCCCCCATTATAACCCTCATCTCCTCCTCCAAATCAAAATCCAGTTACACAGTTTGTAATGCAAGAGATACTTCAAGGGAAGTAAGCATAAAATCTTTTCTCAGATAAAATTAGTGCACTTCCTCAGCAGTGCTTCCTGTTTGTTGACATACTGTGTCTGTCATCCTCTCCTGCTGTGTATACTACAACCAGACAAAAGCATAACATACAGACCCAGCTCTGTAGCATACAGGGATAAAGCCCTGACTGTGATGAAATGACCCGAATTGAGCATACCTTTTAATTGCCCATAAATTTGCAGAATGTCTTGATTTTTGCATATTTTTAGTCTTTTCCTTGTCATCTCCTGCATACTTACTGACACTTATGGTTACACTACCCAATCTCAGTTCTTTCTCCTCAGCTTACATATAGAGCAGCAATCAGTATCCTTGATATTATCTTCCACAGAGCACAAAAAGAAGAGGGTTGTTAAGGAGAAGTGTGATAAAAAGGGGAAAGTGATACAAGGAATTACACAACTTTTGCAGCCCTCTTTTTTTTTTTAAACCAAATAGTATATTTTTCCCCTCCTCAGCCCTGTTTCCCAACAATTTAAACAAGAATGTGTCAATACTTTGTGTGTGCTGGGGAGCATCAGAAACCTTTCCATCTCCCTCAGATTTTAACTGCTCTTTTGATACAGATAGTCCAAGACAGTAGGGCGTTGGGGGAGATATGGCAATGGGAATCCCCTCACAATTCTTGGGAGTTCCTTTTGCTTAGGAAAGTAGATTTCTTTATTTCTTCCCATTCTACACAACACAATGACCCAGGGATTCAGGGCCAGTCACTTTTCAAGGCAATAGCTGTTATTCTAGAAATGTTTGGGTCCCTCAAACCAGAGGAATCCTGGAGGCCAGTACTGAATCTTTTGGATTTAGATCTCCATATCAAGATTCCCAACTTCACTCTCCAGCTCTCACTTTCATGGTAAATCTAGACCTAAAGGACACATATTACTACATTCCTATTACCATATATTACAGGCATTTCTTAAGTTTTTCCATGTCTGGCTTACGCTATCAGTTCTCTGTTTTAACCGTTGGACTCCACTACACATATAATATTCATAAAATGCTTTGCTCCAGGGTTTGCTTATTGGAGACTCCAAAGCATATACAATTTCCCATATTTGGAAGACTGTTTTATCTTTTTCAGACTATTTTTTCTGCAGTCAAGATTCTCTATAAAAATTGTTCAGGAACATCTACTCAGTCTGGGATTTCAAATCAGTTTGCAGAAGTCTTCTCTTATCCTTTCATACAAAATGATATTCCTGGAATATTTGTTGGACTCAGCAGTGGAGAAAGCTTTTCTCTCCCCTCCCAGACAAAGTAAAAATATTCTAACATTTTTTTTTTCTGAGATTCTCCAGCCAAAACTGCAGGGGAGTTTTTCAAAATTCTAGGTTACATTCCATCTAGAATTATCATGCTACTTCTGGCCTGTCCACATATGAGGAAAATACAGTGTCTGGACTTGGCACTTACACCTTTAGACTTTTCAGATTCCTGTTCTGAGATTTGTGAAGAGGGAGACTGGATGATGGGTAGACCATTTATCTTTGACTAAAGCTTTCTGTTCTCCCCTCAAGTCAGTCACCACAGACCTTCAGATCTGTCATGGGAGATAAAGGTGCAAGCTCTTTGGCATCCTGTAGACAGACAAAAGCACATTAATGTCAGGGAGATGTGGCTGTTATCAGTGTTTTGAAGGCTTTGAATCATCTCTGGTTCTCTTTACCTCTGCTAGTGTACACAGATGGCACCATAGTGCTGTGGTACATAAGCAAACAAGGTGGTGCCAGGTCCTACCCCTTTGAAGGCTGGCTATGATGGCCTGGAAGGTAGAAATCTAGCTCAGTCTGGCTCTTCAGGCTTCATACATACTGCCATTGCAAAACCTTATTACAGACAAACTCAGCAGGACCAGGATAGATCAACACACATTGACACTTCATCCTCAACTATTCCAAGAACTGATGTGTCTGTGGGAATAACTCATGTAATGGACATCTAAAGTACTTCTACCCCGGGAAAACTTACAGGCAGGCCTGGAAGATACATGCCTTTTCATTCCCATGGATGAGGATGTTCTTGTATGCCTTTCACCCTTTCTACTATTACCAGGGTTCTTCTAAAAATCCAGAAGGACGCTTCAAACATTGTAGTGGTGAACCTGTTTTGATGAAGGTGACATTGATTCTTCCTTCTTTTCAGTCTGGCCAAGGGCAATTACTTCAACTTTCCCCACAGACCAGATTTACTCACACAAGACAGGGGAGTTTGATACACCCTAGGTTACAAATGACTGGATGATGCAATATTGATATTTTTAGGCACATTTTTCTGGGGAGGTATAGCAGGTACTTAAGGAGGTGAGAAAATCTGCTACTAAGAAATTATATTGGGATAAGTGGAAAATATATTGTATTTGGTGCCACTCTAAGAGTCAAGACCCTCAGTTGTCCTGGATGCATCTGGTTCTATATTATTTGTGTGAAGAATTACTATCGGTTTATTATACTCCTCTACCAGCTAACATTTTCAGCCAGTTCAGCTTGTCTGCTCCAAGACACCCCCCCCCCTTTCCAGCAATGCTCAAGCAAAACTGTTTTTGAAAGGGGTTTTACATTTCCATCTACCTAGGAAACAGATGGCTTCTCCTTAGGATCTCAGTTTTGTGCTTAAGAAGCTTACTCATTCACCGTTTAAACCAACTCATCAGGTCTATTTAAAGTTCTAAAAATGGAAGACTCTTACTCATTGCTCTGACAGCTGCTTGGAGAGTATCTGAGTTACAAGCACTTATGTTGAGTCAGCCCTACCTCATTTTTCGCAATGACAGGGTTTCCTTGAGAACAAATCTGCTGCTGTTTTGAGATACTGCCATTCTTTAACTCCACCTATTTCTCCTTCTTCCTGAGGTTTTAGAGATGTGTGTATTTCCTTGAACTCCTTTGCTCTTCACTCTTATCAACTTCCAGGTCTTCAGTCTAGTTTCTGTTGACCTTAGAGCCTTCTCTGACCACTGCTTGCAGCTGATTGTGTCTACTAGTGGTTTATGCTGTGTGCTGACTGTTTCACTCATGACTTTGCAATCCCTGACTGTACCTCAATGCCTTTTCCTAGCTAGGAGAAAGTCTACCTGATTTTTCAGCCACTCTTGTATGTGATCTTTTGACTGGCTGTGTCTTGCTAAGCCTTGTCATGGCTACCATCAAGCCATTTACCAGATAGATGTATGTTGCCCTACCCACATGGATGCAGGAAGTCCTCATATCTTGTTATTTCTATCCTTATATAAACATTTATGTCCTCCATTATCCACAATAACTCATGTTTCCTGCTTTATGTAGTAGGTCCTGCAACTGCTGCCTGAATTCACTCTCTTCCTCTCTATCACAACCCTGCTGTGGGCCAGATTCATACACTATAGTCTGTGATATGAGTTTGTCAGTATTTCTGTTGACATACCTCACTGTCTTCTGAAAACTCTCTCTCACAATAGTTCTCACACCATTTCTAGTCTGTCCTCCTCCTGTGTAATAGACTCTGGACCCCAAGCCAGGTAGCTTTGCTACACCCTCCTTCCATCTTGTTTCTTTGATACATAGAATGTCCAACCTTATCCTTACCATCTTGTCATCCACTTCCAAACTGCATCCTGTCACTGAAACTACACTGAGTTTAGCAATCCCTATTTCATGTTTGATAGGTTGATTGTTTTTATGTTCAGTTTTCGCTCAACAGAGCTCTCCCAGGTAACTAAAGTTGGACAACTAGACATTGGACAGCCAGTAACATTTTGGCCCAGGGCTGATGGGCATTATGGTGGGCATACACTGGCCAACAGGTGCATATAGACCCTTTCCACCATTAACATGGGTCCCTGGAGTAGGTAGGAGTAGGCTGGGTCCTCAACCCACATTTCACCAGCAAATACCCATGCCAGTTTTTGATGACATTAATCAATGTGACCAGATCATCTAAAGCCAGTTTTCACACCAAGTGGCTATCCCTGACACTGCTCATAGTCTGTGACCTGTGTTCTATCTAGAGGATAGTGCTCCTCACAGCTGCTGCTTAAAGTGGTTGGACTATAGAAATCTTTCCACAATAGGAACCACCTTGTGTCTGTGCTGCTGCCTATAACTCCATTCAGTTTTTTGGGTTGAGTTTGAAGTGGAAACATCTATGTTTTTGGGAAGTGGGAGAAACCCCACAGATGTACAGAGAGAACATGCCAACTCTAGACAGGCATTAACAGGAGGTCAGGATCGAACCTTGTACCTTGTGAATGGGAAGCAAAGACCTTAAGGTTATGCTACTGTTTTCTATGCAGGAAGGACACAAAGGTTTTGGTTTCCTTTCAACACCATGCAGGGGCCCTTCCACACTCATTACCATCAGAAGCCATGGTCATTTCACAAGTTACATTCTAGAGAAATACGACAGCAGACTTCTGTCAATGCACATTGTATTTATCACATAGCATGAATTGATGGGCAGCAAGGCAGTATGACAGAGTCCAATGCCAGCATACTGTCACATTACCAAACAATGTACCTGGGTGGTATGGGTGGACTCACTGTCTTAAAGGTATGTGTCCCATAGAGCCTATATCATTGTGCACACTTGTGATACATTGCCCCTAGGGGCTGCAATACTGATTAAGTCTGCAACCCATAGATATCATAAACCTGTCTTCACATGCATGGTGCATTTTGCATTCATCACTGCATGTGCACGGACAGCCAGGAGCCTCATTGCACAATCCAGGGTTAATATACAATGCCACAATGTACAAATCAAAGACATTTACCCTATATTGCCTCATTAGTATAAATGTAATGCTGTGAGGCCTAACAGTAATCAATAAAAACAGCAACGGGCATTGCAGTGCTCTTTGCACTATAAAATCTTGCTGAAAGGCCAGATGAATCAATGGCAGTATTCAACAGGTAGTACACCTGCCTTTGATGATGGAAAACCAGAAGTCTGTGAGTTATTTTCCCAATCCAGGTAACAAGATTCCTGAGACTACAATGCAGCATGGGGGGGGGGGGGCTGCACTCCTGAGTGTGTCATTTTCGATGAGATATAAAACTGAGGTCTTATCAAGCTGAGTTGGTGGTAGCTCTTATGGATACAATAGATCCATGGCACCTATTGCAAACAGTAGAGAAAGTTTCCCAATGCCCTGGCCATCATAAGCACAGCAACAGCTATAGTATTTACACACCAATATGGCAGATACACCATCATATGTTGGCATGCTTACCATAGCCCCAGTATCACAGGATAGGTCCCTGTAGTGTTCCAGTAGGGCAGCAAAGTGAATGACCATGTTGTGACATGTACTCTATCAGCAACCAGTGCATATCTGTACCCAGTATAGCACAACTATTATATAGTCTGCATATTCACCTCTGCCCACTATCTGTTAACCTGTGTGCCATTCCCACCTCACCTTATTCACTATATTCCATATCTGATACATATACGCAGAATATGTGTATTGCAAAACATTCCTCTCTTTCTGAGCTGCACACTAGTTATCATATTGAACCTCTTACAAATTCACAGACAAGACCTTGCTGGACTACTGCTACCTGTGGCAGAGCTTTGTTCTCAGTCATACATCATTGAAACCTTTCCTGTGCTCCTAACACACCTATCAACAGATGGCTATAGAGTCCCCAAAAAAATTCCTTCACAATACATTCTCCTATAATCTGTAGATCACTGTGGTTATATGAGGTAGAGATCAATCATAAACTTTATTGTGCTCCAAACCATCCTGTTTGCAGGTAGATATGGAGCAACCTCCCTCCAAAAACAATCAAAGAGTACTTCTGTTATCTAGTCTTTCTCCAGACTTGCCACTGTCTTATGTACCTTTACCACAGCAACTCTGAAATGCTTCTTTACACTAAAGTCTGTAGACTGCAAGCACATCTGCTATTAGTCCCACTTGTTTTTATTTTATATATCCTTGTTGATGAAGTTAGTCCCACTAGGTTAGAGGCCTTTTTTCTGGTGAGACTTGAAGTGGTACTTATATTACCAGGGGAAATTTGGCAAGGGCATTGGGGACAATTATAAGAAATTTACAGTAGTTAATCATTCTGTTTTAAGATTTGTGAGTTGCTTTGATGTTTGTACTCATTGTCTTTTGTATAAGGATGTTTGGAATATATGTGAGAAGAGGATAAATATTTGGTTAGTATTTTAATATTTTTTTTATTTTATCCTTTTTTGACCAGGTTAGTCCCACTAAGTTGGTGGCATTCTTTCAGGGGAGACCTGAGGTAGCATTTATAATACTCTGGGAAATTTGGCCAGGGTGTTGTGGGACTTAGCCCACTCTTGGTAGTCAGGGAACGAGTTTGTGTGTTACACATCCTGACTTCCTGTTTTCTGTCCATGGAGGCAGTCAGGAAGAACAGGGAGAAAGCATGGCTGATTCAGCTTGTGCTGAAAGTGGACTGAACATTGCTGAAAATGTAGTTGAATGGTAGAATTGCTACCAGAAGATTTTCTGATGATGTGAGTGCAGGAAAAATAGTGACATTGGAGGAAAAGGAGATTGTAGCTGAAAGAGAGATGGATTCAGAGGAAAACTTTCAGAGGAGATTGTTTGAAGGAAAGACAGTTACCACTGTAAAATGCATAATTACAACTCTCCAATTGGGGAGGGGGGGGGGTTGAGGGATAATTATTTGGAAGAAATTGTAAACCAAAGTGAGCCAGGAAATGGAGCAGCAATTTCATGGAGTGACATCATTGAAAAAATAGAAGAAGGGAAACGAGAAGAAGAGACTGTGCCAGAAAAAGTTCCAAGAGACAAACACTTATGCACAAACTGTTGGAGAAGTAACAAAGAAGAAATAAAAGAAGCAGAAGGAAATATACAGTGTGTGTGAGCAGTAAAAAGAAGAAAGTTCGGACAGGTATGAGTTTTGGGACTCTGTCATAGCACCTCTGGGTGGCAAAGCAAAATAGGTAAGATCATTTATTTTAATTAATAAAGAGACTTTTTGTGACTTGATATTTGTGACTGGGCAGGCCATGGAAAATTGTTTGGGTGCATATGAACAAAAGAAAAAAATGTATCCATGGTCAGAATATGTAATGCAAGCTTTTTACAGACAAAAAGGAATAGTGATCAAGTTTAGAAATGAAGTTGAAGCAAAGGAACTGAAAAAAACATTCATTAACTATATGTTAAGAAGTAAAGGACACTACAAAAATATATGATGAAAGAGGACTATGAACGGGGGGGGGTGGGAATGTGGAGTAATACTGAAAATGGAAAATGATAATGTTATGCATGTACCTATTATTATTAATGTTCGTGGTAATGGGTTTTGTAAAATACAGGGATCAACCAAAGAATCAATATGTAAAAAAGATATGTGGTAAAGCAGGGCACAATGCAAAAAATGAGATTTAAAGTGCAAAATATGTGGCAGCACTGGTCATTCATGGCTAGAATGTGAAATGAACGTGCAAGAAAATGAAAATGTAGTTAGGAGAAAGAGATAGAAGAATGTGTTATACAAGGAAATGTACAAAAAGATATGACTGATAAAGAGGTTGTACATGAATTTGAAGAAAGTAACAAGGAAAAAGAAATAGAGGGGACAAGTGAGGAAGAAGATGACTGGCATACAACAAGAAATAAAAATAATTTGATAAGGAAAAGAGTTAAAGAAAGGAAAAGAAAATTCAAAAATATAATGGTTAGAGAAAATAAGAAAGGAAATGGATAAAAATTGTATTATACTAACTGTTCTTAAAAGCTGAAAATATTAGCTTTAAATGTCAACAGTATGAAAAATCTTAGGATAATAGGTATATTACAATGGTGTGTTGCAGTAGATGCACATATTATTGTTTTAGAAGATATCAGATTATTAACAGAGGAAGAAAGAACACAAACTGAAAACCTTTGTATTGGTGTGGTAGTTTGGAGCAAGGGGATAGAAACATGGTCCGGCATATATATATTATGTCAAGAAAGCATTAAAATATTAGATGTAACCATAGCAGAACTAGAGATTAATTACATTTATAGACTTGAGATGGAAAACGTGTATAGAATTATAGCTTTATATATGCACATGTAACAAAAAAAAAAAAGAGAGAGAAATGATGTTTAGAAATATTCTTGAATATGTTTGTGTAAATATGGACAGTATTGTGGTGGTTGATTTTAATTGTAATTTAAGAAAAAAATAAGAGTAATTGTGATGTTAAAATGGTTAAAGAAATTATGAGAAGTGGAAAATTAAGTGCATGGGAGAATAACCAGTGGACCTACAAAAGAAATGAAATTAGGACAGAAATTGATTATTTTTTAATATCTGATAGTTTAAAAGTTAAAAAAAGAAGAATTCATTATGCTGGATTTTCGGATCATGTGACTATATGGGTTAAAGTACAGGAAAATGAACAATATATAAAAATAGGAAAAGAAATAAAGAGAATTAATGAAAAGGAATTAGATTTAGAAGAGACAAAAGAACTTATGGAATTATGGAAAAATCATGAACATGAGAGAGTTTTATGAGAATTGGGCTGTTTAGTGGCTTAATTTTAAAGAGAAATATAAAAAAGTGTTTTTAGAATGTATAAGGAAGAAAAAGAAAGATATAAGATATGAAGTCAATAAACATTCAGACTTATTAAAGAAGAAACATTCCTTTTATGATAAAGAAAGAGAAATATATAAAATGAATCAAATTAAAATAAACAGCTTGTTATATAATCAAAAATATTGTTTGCAGGGAAAGAAAGAAGAGGTAGCACCATATTTGAGTAAAATAATAAGAGAATTAAAGAATATGGAAGGTAAGCAAATAAGACAGCAAGAAGGAATATAAAATAATTATAACATAATTAAAGAATATGTATTGGAATTATTTGTTAAAAGAGAAGAAAACATAGAACACATTTATAAAGGTGAAAAATTAAATAACAAAGATAATGAGTATTTAGAACAACAAAAAAAAAAGACCATGAAAGAATTGAATGAAATTCTAAAATATATTAACATGAATTCTGCAACAGGACTGGATGGAATTGAATATTGTATGTATAAAGAAATGACTGACTGGCAAAAAATATTTTTATAGAAGTTATGAATGAATGGTTAGAAACTGGAATTAAAGTGAAAGAGATATGTGCAGGGATTATACATTTTATATTTAAAAAAAGAAGATAAAAAATGGAGACCTATAACATTGAATAATACAGATTATAACATTTTTATGAGAATAATAACAAAAAGGTTACAAAAATGGATATAATATATGACCAAAATGTATTCAGAAAAAAAGGAAAATTAAGTCAAAAGTTATTATGGATAATTCGAGAAATAATTGATGTTATCATAAATAAAAATGTAGAAGTGAAGGCTATGACATGGGATATAAGTAAGGCCTATGATAATATACAATATAAATCATTATGGAGAATTTTGCAGGCATATAATGTAAGCAAAAAATATTACAAGTGATAAAATCTGCTTATGAAAGGAACTATGTGAAACTAAAAGTAAATGGCTGGATTGGAGAAGAAATAAAAATAGAATGTGGAATAAGCAGGGCTGCCTAGCTAGTGGTGTGATTTTCTCATTAGTAATGAATGTAATAGTGAAGGAAATTAATAAAATATCAAATAGCGGTGTATACAAAATGTTGAAGGAAGTACAATTGCCAATATTGTATAATTATGAGGATGGTATTGTACTAATTGTTAAAAATAAAGTATGGATGGAAGAAATAAATGAAAAATTAAGTATACATTTAAAATTTGGTTTAAGTATAAATAAAGAGAAAAGTAAAGGATTTGGTTTTGAAGGTATGATAGGCAGTATTGAGTTCAATGAAAAATGTATAGATATATATTTAGAAGGAATGAATACAGAGAACAACAATTGGATAATGTACTCAAGGAAGTAAAGGATATGACTATTTTTTGGAAATCATATAGATTTTCTTATAGAAAAATGCACACTTGTTGAATGAATAGGAAAACTTGCTTATGTTGCTAACATCTATATGATTCCTATTAAGTAGGAAAAGGAACTCATGATGATTATATTTTCTTTTATATGGGACTCTAGTCTTAATCCAGTTAAGAGAGAGATTCTATATATGAAAGAAGAGCAAGGAGGCTTGAGTTTAATAAACCCAATAGTACATGCACCATCTTTAATCTTATATAAGGTATTAAAAAGAATTATGAAGGAAAATAAAAACTTGATAGAAATGATACTATATTATAAATACAAAGAATTGTGGGAAGAAATGGGAGTTAAAAAGGAAGTAAAGCATTGTGAATGAAGAAATGAAAGTGTACCAAAACAAAATTGTGTTATGGAAAATAAAAAAAAAGAATATATGTGAGAAAATAGAAAGGAATGGTACTTAACTGTTGTGAAAGCATTTTATTGCATTGATCCATGTAAAGATTTAGAAATAGATAAGAAAAAAGCCATAATGATGAGATATAACAACTGTAAAAAGATTAATATAATAATTTTTTATGGAGATTGTCTATTAGAAAACTGCCAATTAAGGCAAATATGCCATACAAGAAAAAGCAAGATACAATATGTAATAATTGTGGAGAGTTTGAGACTACTGAGCATGTGTTTTTGAAATAATTTGTGGAAAGAAATATGTAAACATAATAGGGTGAAAAGTTTGTTAAAATTTGAGGAAATAAATATGGACATAATAGAATTTGGTTGCTATGGTGCACAAACACAGGAAGAAGTGAAGGTAATGGACACAGCAATATGTTATGTTTCATAGACTGTATGGAATGAAAGACTAAATAAAGTCAAATACAGTGGAAAATGGACTTTGACACATATTCTGGAGAAAATAATGTTTTGATTGTGTATAAAAGAGTGAGGGAATGCTTAAATTGAAGTTTATAATGTATGGAGATTTGTAAATAGATGTAAAAATGTAAATAATATGTAATATATATATATCAATAAAAAACCCTGCTCATTATTGTTGCGATTGGGACCCATTTTGTAGGAGCACTTCCTGTTTCCATTCCAGGAGTAGAGGCTGCTTGGAGAAACAGGGAGACAGCTGTAGAGAGAAGGAGATGATGGAGTGGTGAGAGGAATGGAGGCAAAAGCAAATACTAAAACCAGAGAATATATGCAGGATTCTGAGGAGACATTTCAAAGAAATTGGTTTGAGAGAGATGACTCAGCAAATGATGGCTGTATAAAGTCACCAAACTGATACAAAAACACACAAGGCTGAAGTCCAAGCACCTCTGGAGCAATGGTCAAAAGTTCAAATGAGAGGAACCACAAGTTGAGAAATATAAAAACACCAAGTATTTAATGATTCCAGTAGCAAAGAAACAGTTAGCGCTTTCATTTGAACAAGTTTCAAACTTCATCAGACAAACTATTCTACATGCATTCACTTTAAATACCATAACATTTACTTCTATTGGTTAAAAACAGTGTCAGTCATCATGATATACAGCTGAACATAAAACTGTTGCCTCATATGAACCTAAAGCTGTCAAAACTACATTAAAAACAATTGAATACAATTAATGTTCAAAAAAGTATATATGTATGTATGTATATCTAAATATGTGTGGAAATGTATAAATTAATATATAAAACTTTATGTTGTTGCCAGTTGTCAGACAACCTTATTTTTGTTGTTTTAAAACCTTTTTTTCTTTCAAGTGCTTTTAGTTTCAGTATGGCTGAGATAGAAGTGCAGTCATTGATGCCAGGCCAATTGTCTGCTTGAAAGCGGATTTGCCATTTTAGCTCATTTATTTCTAACTGTAAATCCCAAGGCTTGTTTTCATCAATAGTGACTTGATCAATTGCTACAAAAGAAAATTTATGGTACACATTGTCAGAAAGATGTTTGGCCAATGCATTATTCAGATTGTTTTTCCTAATAGCATAGTCATGCTCATAGATTCTTTGACTTAGCTTACGCTCTGTCTTTCCTATGTAGAAACCAGAGCATGAATCGCACATGGCCAAATAAACCACTGCTCTGGAATTACAAGAATATTTCCCTTTTATCTGATGTCTCATGTTTCTAACAGTTATATTGTCAGTCACTTTTACCATATGACACCATGAGCAAGCTCCACATTTAAAAGGTCCTTGTTTATTTGCATGGAAGGGAACCTGTCTGTTCTTGAATAAATCCTTAAAATTATTACCTCTTCTGTATACAGTAGCTGGTTTAACCCCTAAGTGCTTCCTGATGTTAGCATCCTCTAATAAAATTGGCCATTTTTTTCCAAAAATAGAAGTTAAAAACTTAGCGTCCTGGCTAAAAGTTATAGTTAAGGCTTTTGAAAATCTGGAGGTTGTTGTGTAGTGTCATTGCATACTTCTACCATGGTACTACATTCTATAGTGCTTAATGTTCCCTGATACCCGCCATTATCTGATGCAAGTGGAATAGTGCCTAAAATAGGTTGAAAATGACCATTTAGTCTCTACAAAAACAAAATCACCACTAATTCTAAGGACAACCACAAAGCATTCTATAGCTATGTCAAGAATCTTGATGGTAACAACCAGATCTGCTCTGAGTTACAGCACAAAGGCATGAAAATTACAGAACCAACTGATATTGCCAACATCCTGGCAGAAAGGTTCAGTGTTAACTTTACCCCCCCCCCCCCACTCCCTAAAGGGCCCATATCTATACAGGAAAAATGCAGAGTCCCTGTAATCACAACTATGCAGGTAAAAGCTGCATTCTCTAAAGCCAAAAACACAGCATCCATGGGACCGGACAACATCCCAGGCTGCGTTTTGCACGAACTTCAGAATGAACTGGCTCCCCACTTAAGCACCATGTTCAATAATAGCCTCACATCAGGCTTTGTGCCCACTGAATGGTGCACAGCAACAGTTATCCCACTCCACAAAGGGGGAGCCACCACTGATCTCGGGAACTATCGACCTATTAGCCTGAAGAGCATGGTCTGCAAGGCCATGGAATGTATCATCATGGAACTCATAAACAAAGACATTGGTAACCTCCAAACTCTGGATCCCACCCAGTTCGGGTTTGTGAAAGGCAGATCATGCCTCCTGAATCTGAGTGACTTCTTTGAGGCAGTCACCAAAGCCATAAATGAGGGTAAGATGGTTCACACAGCCTATCTTGACCTCGCCAAGGCTTTCAACACCATCCGCCATTCTCGAATTATAGCTAAACTCACTAAACTAGGTATAAATCCCTACGTCACAACATGGGTTGCCAACTGTCTCACTGACAGAACCCACACTGTAAAAGTTGCAGACTCCAAATCTGACCTCAAAGCAGTGACAAGTGGAGTACCACAGGGTTCCATCCTGGGACCTCTCCTGTTTGGTATCTGCTTCTCTGAAGTACAGGCTAACACAGAAGGCCTCTGGCTAACTAAGTTCGCAGATGACTGCAAACTAGGAGCCATAGTCAAGTCCCCAAATGATGTGGACATCCTACAGAAGGGCCTTGCTGAGACAGATGCCTGGTGTCAGAGCCATAGCCTCAAGCTCAATGCCAAAAAGTGCAGTGTCATCCCCTTTGGTAAAAACTCTGTACCCATGAACTACCACATAGGCAGCAATCTACTTAACACCGAATGTGTGATAAGAAACCTTGGGACCCAGGTGGACAGTAGTCTCTCCTTTGATAGTCATATCGCCACAGTAGTCAGGAAGTCCTTCTGCATGGCACACCTCATCATAAAAGGGTTATCATCCAGGAAAAAAGAGGTCATTGTTCCCCTCTACTCGACACTCATTAGACCCATTATGGAGTACAATGCCCCTTTTGGAATGTACCTCACAAGACATCTGCAGCAGCTGGAAAGGCCACAGAAGTACCTTCACAAAGAGGATTACTGGCCTCAAACAAATGCCCTACACTGACCACCTCAAAAAACTCCAGCTTTACTCCGTAGCATATCGGCTACTCTGAGGTGATCTCTGCCTAACATATAAAGCTATGTCAAACCCAGAGCTGTTGGACATGCTACACCTAAAGAAATCCCAATCCCTCCAAGCTACATGCTCTAGGGACCTAAACCTTGTCATCACAATAAACAGGACATGCTGGAGGGATAGATTCCTGTCCCAGAGACTTCCCATACTCTGGAACAGGCTACCCATCTATGTCAAGCAAACTTCTTTATTAGCACTCTTCAAGAAAAATCTTGATGAGTGGATGGGAAATAGGAAATACACCCCGGGGATCACTTCTGTGTCTCTGCTCGACAGTGGCACAGAAAAATAACTTTCTTGGGTGGCGTAAGCCAGGGAACCTTGTTGGCTAGCCTTACGTAGGCCCTTGTGCCGATAGCCTAGTACCTACCTATGAACATATGAACCTATAATACAGCTAATGTTCAAAAAAGTATATATGTATGTATATTTAAATATGTGTGGAAATGTATAAATTATTATATAAAACTCTATGTTGTTGCCAGTTGTCAGACAACCTTATTTTTGTTGTTTTAAAACCTTTTTTTCTTTCAAGTGCTTTTAGTTTCAGTATGGCTGAGATCTGCTTGAAAGCAGATTTGCCATTTTAGCTCAGTTATTTCTAACTGTAAACCCCAAGGCTTGTTTTCATCAATAGTGATTTGATCAATTGCTACAAAAGAAAATTTATGGTTCACATTGTCAGAAATATGTTTGGCCAATGCATTATTCAGATTGTTTTTCCTAATATCGTAGTCATGCTCATAGTTTCTTTGACTTGGCTTACGCTCAGTCTTTCTTTGTTTTTAGTTCCTGTTACTGATCCATTGCCTTATTAGGAAGGAGGGAAGTTTCTTTGCTTACCAGTGGGAGTGGGAAGCACTGAGCAGCCTTTCTGTCCGATTTGGTGAAGTTTCAGCCAGAAACTAGTAGTCTATTGGTCGTTTTGGGCCAATTCCTAGCTCCTTTCAGCCCCCTGCTATAAAACACGCTAAACACGCGTTTTCCAGCTTGTACCAACTCAGCACAGATCCTCGTTGTGGCCTGCAGAGTGATCCAAGCAGCAGAGAGCTAAAAGAGTGACTTTCTACCAGATATAAGTATTTTTTGTTGCTTTCCCACAGTTATTAAGCTAGAGACTGCATTTCGCCTGTTTTACTGCTACTTTAAGTGATTTCTGCATTTTACACTGTTTATTGCACTTTAAGTTACTAATTGTTGCAAATTGTTTCTGTAGGCTACACACTAAAGTGCGCTAGCCGATTTACAGCATTTATAGCATTTACTGTCTGTTTTTTTCCTTGTCTCTGTAATAAAACAAAAAATCTCTTGTTTTCCTGCCTTACTGAACTAGAGTAGTCCAGTTTCAGAGTTGCTGATCCCTGGGCTTTGTTTTTAGTTCCTGTTACTGATCCATTGCCTTATTAGGAAGGAGGGAAGTTTCTTTGCTTACCAGTGGGAGTGGGAAGCACTGAGCGGCCTTTTTGTCCGATTTGGTGAAGTTTCAGCCAGAAACTAGTAGTCCATTGGTCGTTTTGGGCCAATTCCTAGCTCCCATCAGCCCCCTGCTATAAAACACGCTAAACGCACGTAAGCGCGATTTAGCGCGGAGTTACCACTGTTGCACACAAGAGCAGCGGCGGTTAAACAAGGTTAAACTATTTGGGCCATCTAAATTCCACTCTTCCAATTTTCCCTTAGAACTACCTTCCTCGAGCTGTACTGCTGATCTAACCAGCATATCCTATAACTGAAAAGTTTATCTCTACTTGATTCCCAAGTAGACTATTCTCTATCTGTAAAGCCTAGCACTTACTCCTACAGTACTTGCACCTTGATAAAGCACTCTTATTATAGATAGTACCCCACCAGCCTAAAACCCACTTCCCGGAGTCCTTTGAAAGTCTCTTTATCTACTACTTCTAGTATGTCAAGGGATCAGTTGCTAGTGTCCTCTCCAGCTCAACTGGTGAACCTGGGAATATTGAGGCAATGTTACAATTGCCACATGTACACAGACAATCCTCTCCTTCTCCCACAAAACACAAATACATGCGAGAGATGCAACTATACGGCCAAACTGGAGGCTGAGCTCTCTCAACATAGGACTGGCAAGACCAGACAGGAGAAGGTAACCACACACAATACATACCCAGTCACACATGGTACCATCACAACTTCAAATCATACACATACTCACACAAAGACATACTCGGAGGCTCTGAACAAAAATTTACCAAAACAGCAGAGGCCACCAAAGCAGACACCCAAACAACTACCACATCATGACCCAACACATGCAACACATAGACCACACAGTCAGAGTGTCAAACAGTCACAGCCCTTAAGGCCAAACAAAATGCCAGACACACTTGTCATTGGTGATTCCATAGTCAGACACACTGACGTCCCGCTCACCAGACTGAGTAAAGAGAAGGTCACAGTAAGCTGCCTGTCGGGCGCTAGAATCCGCCACATAACGCAAGCACTCAGGTCTCTCAACAGCAGGTACAAGTACGACTCAGTCATTGTCCACGCTGGTGTCAACGACCTGAGATGTACCTCCTTAGACTACATGAAAAGGGACATCGAGGAGCTCTCTGATTATGTAGCCCAGGCAGGTATGACCCTGACCTTGAGCAGTATCCTATCTTCACCTAGAATGATGCCACAATACAGTGATAAGATGATCAGCTTTAATAATTGGCTTAAATTCTGGTGTCATTCAAAGGGGATCCAATGTCTGTCTGCCTGGGATGACATGCTGGACAAGCCACGCTGCTTCGCAAGGGACGGCTTGCACCTGTCACCCTGGGCTTCGGATATTGGCAAAGGCTCTTGCCACCCCCATAGTGCCTTTTTAGGCAAGGCTCAAATTCTAAACCTACCACCCTAGAACACCAAAAGGAAAAAACTAAGGGTAATGCTGCTCAATGCCAGAAGTCTCAATCTCAAGATGCACGCACTCGAGGCCCTTCTCAATATGGAGAACATCGATGTCTGTGCTGTGACAGAAACCTGGTTCAAGGCTCCTGAGAGCACCCCAGCACTAACAGGTTTCACCTCATATCATGCGTTCCGGCCCCAAAATCCGGACAACACCAAGAAAGGAGGGGTGTCCATATTCATAAAGGACACCCACACCTCAAGGTTGGTGGCAACGCACAATGCATCGGAGACCATCCAGGTGCAATTAACCATAGGCAAGACTGCTCTGCAATTTGTAGCATGTTACAGGCCACCCTCTCAAACTCAGGAACCTCACATGGCCTTCCTGAAAACATTGGAGGATAAATGTATCTCCAAACACCATCATACTAGGTGACTTCAACTACCCTAATATAGACTGGGAACACTACTCAAGCCCGAACACTCTAACCCAAAGATTCCTGGAGTTCATAAACTCAAATGCCATGGAACAACTAGTCACCATCCCCACAAGAGGAGAAAACATACTTGATCTCATCATCACGAACATGGGATCAAAATGTTCAACACCGAAGTATACCCCTCACTGGTGAGATCAGATCATAAACTAATCTCGCTGGAGGTCCTCATCCCGCCCCACCTGAAACAAAAAAGACCACAGTGAAAAACTTCTCAAAAGCCGATTTCACACTTCTAAAAACTAGTGTGGTCTCCTTTAAGGCCCCTGAGCCAGTGGTAAACATTACTCAAACCGCTGAATCACTTACAAATGCCTTCTACCAGCACCTACAGGACTGCATGGATCAGGCAATCCCAAACAAAACTAAGACTCTCTGTACCAAAGGCAAGCGTCCAGTCTGGTGGACCCCAGCCATAAACAAGCTCTACAACAAAAGGAGGAAGCTACTACAAGATAGAGCAAAATCCTTGAAAGGTAAGACACCTTTGATCGTTATAAGTAAAAACTAAGAGCTCTCATAAAATCATCCAAGGCAAATTTTGAGAGAAAAATCGCCAAGGACTCTAAAGAGAATCATAAGGCCTTCTTTAGCTATGTTAGAAACCTAGGAGGAAACTCCCAGATATGCTCAGAATTAGTTCAAAATGATGTGAAAATTACTGAACCTACACACATTGCCAACATACTGGCTGACAGGTTCAGTGCAAACTTCTCCCCCCCCTCCCCCCCAAAAGGAGAGATATCTATTCCAGAGGATTGTAGCCCCCCAAACATCTCCAACGCCCAGGTGAGAACTGCCCTCACTAAGGCAAAACACAGCATCCATGGGACCAGATGGTGTCCCCGGCTGTGTGTTTCACGAACTCAACGAGGAATTAAACCCACAGTTAGGACAGCTGTTTAATCTTAGCCTCACCTCAGGATACGTACCCAAGGAGTGGCGCACGGCGACTGTGGTCCCACTTCATAAGGGCGGTGCCTCCACAGACCCTGGAAATTACCGCCCCATTAGCTTGACAAGCCTTATCTGCAAAGCCATGGAGAGGATCATAATGGAACTCATAAAGACATAGGGAACTTGCAGACTTTGGATCCAACCCAGTTTGGCTTTGTCAAAGGCAGATCCTGCCTCTTAAACTTGGTTGACTTTTTCGAGACAGTCACCAAGGCCATTGATGAGGGAAAGGCAGTCCATACAGCCTACCTCGACCTGGCAAAGGCCTTCGACACAATACCCCACTCAGGTATCATCGAAAAACTCATCAGCTTGAATGTAAACCCTTACATCACAAGATGGGTTGCAAACTGTCTAAGTGACAGAACCCACAGGGTCAGAGTTGCTGGAGCCATGTCAGACTCAAAGCCTGTCACAAGTGGTGTCCCACAGGGCTCAGTCCTGGGTCCACTCTTGTTCGGCATCTACTTTTCTGAAGTACAAGCAAACACAGGAGGGTTATGGCTGACAAAGTTTGCAGATGACTGCAAACTGGGCGCCATAGTCGAAAGCACATCTGACACAGATATCCTCCAGAAGGGCTTCACAGAAATGGATAACTGGTGCCAGAGCCATGGCCTGAAGTTAAACACCAAAAAATGCATAGTCATACCCTTCGGGAAAAACAAGGTTACCCCTAGCTACCATATAGGTGGCAATCCACTGAGCACAGAAAAAGTCATCAGGTATCTGGGGACCCAGGTTGACAGTAGCCTTTCGTTTGACACTCATGTTGCTAAAGTAGTTAGGAAAACCTTCTATATCGCCCACCTGATCATGAAGGGATTCACATCTAGATCAAGGGAGGTCATCGTCCCCTGTACTCATCACTCATTAGACCTATGATTGAGTACAATGCCCGTTCGAATGTATCTGACCAGACACCTGCTGCAGCTTGAAAGGCCCCAAAAGTTCCTCACCAAAAGGATAAAGGGTCTCAAAAATATGTCTTATGCTGCCCGACTGAAAGAACTCCAGCTCTATTCAGTCTCATACCGCTTGCTCAGAGGTGACCTGTGCCTGACATATAAGGCCATGTCAAACCCAGATTTGATGAATATGCTTCACCTCAAAAATCTAGATCCCTCAGAACCACAAGGGCGGAGACTTAAACCTTGACACGGTTATAAATAGAACGTGCTGGAGGGACAGATTCATCACCCAGAGACTCCCTATGCTGTGGAACAAAATCCCGGTACATGTGAGGCAGAGCACCTCTCTGGCCTTGTTCAAGAGGAATCTTGACCAATGGATGGGAGATTGCAGATATACCCCAGGGATTACTTCAGTGTCACTGCTTGACAGAGGCACAGCAAAATGATAGGCATAGTTTTTATTCAAACTAAAGGGGTGGCGAAAGCCACATAACTATGGGCTAGGCTTATAAATGCCCTTGGGCAGATAGCCTAGTATGAACCTATGAATCTATGAACCTATGTAGAAACCACTGCTCTGGAATTGCAAGAATATTTCCCTTTTATCTGATGTCTAATGTTTCTAACAGTTATATTGTCAGTTACTTTTACCATATGACACCATGAGCAAGCTACACATGTAAAAGTTCCTTGTTTATTTGCATGGAAGGGAACCTGTCTGTTCTTGAATAAATCCTTAACATTATTACCTCTTCTGTATACAATAGCTGGTTTAACCCCTAAGTGTTTTTTGATGTTAGCATCCTCTAACAAAATTGGCCATTTTGTTTCAAAAATAGCAGTTAAAAACTTAACATCCTGTCTAAAAGTTACAGTTAAGGCTTTTTGAAAATCTGGAGGTTGTTGTGTAGTGTCATTGCATAGTTCTACCATGGTACTACATTCTGTAGTACTTATGGTGCCTAAAATAGGTTGAAAATGACCATTTAGTCTCTTGGTAATGACTTCCATACTTAGTTTTTCCACTAGTTTTGTTGGGTAACCTCCTTTCAGGAACAAACCACATAGAAACTGATATTCTTTCAAAACCTCTTCATGTGTTGTGACCATGCAAGCAGCCCTGACCAATTGGCCTTTCATAACAGACTTTTTTTGATGAAATGGGTGTCAGCTTGTGAAATGCAGAAAAGTGTTAGAGCATGTAGCTTTTCTATGAATTTTAGACACATATCTGCCACCTTCATCATCTTTCATCAAATTCACATCTAAATAATCAATGCTGACTGAATCATATTGCCATGTAAACTTTAAGAACCTAGTAGTTTCATTAATATATGACAAGAATTCACATAACTCAGCCTGCTTTCCTTTCCAAATAATACAAATGTCATCTTGAAACCTTTGGTATAGTTTAATATACTTATTAAACCTTGACTGGAAGGCAAACTGTGTTTCCCAGTAAACCATAACTAGGTTTGCATAGGCTCCACCACACAGTGAGCCCATGGCTATTTCTTTCTCTTGCAAGTAGTACTTATGGTTAAAAGAGACATAATTATTAGTTAAAACCAACTCTAACAATTCTAGAATAAGGGTAAATGTACTGTGTGGCACCTTATATTCTACAAGCATTTCATTTACCCATTCTATCCTAGGTTGTTGTGGGATGACTGTGTAAAGGTCAGTTACATCTATGGTGATGAAAATGTCAGTAACATGATAAGGTGTTTTATTTATCTGTTCTAAGAAGCTCCACGAGTCTTTACATATATGAATTTCTTTCACTATTATTTTCTTTAACTCGGTCCAAGAACTGAGCACATGAAGAAGTAACGGAACCTCTACCATCAGCTAGAGGACTCCACCTGAAGTTAGTCATACATGAAAAACTATGTGAACATGACTTAAAAAACTTACAAAAAAACAAGAACAAGTCTCACAATTTTAATATGACAGAGACTGAAATAGCAGCCATGGAGCACTTGCAAGGTAACATCAGAATAATGAAACCAGATAAGGGGGGTAGGGTAGTTATTATGGACATAGACAGTTACAATGAAAGGTTACAACTATTATTATAGACTGACACATACAGTGAAGTGTCCCTAAATGAATTAAATGGGGCATAGAAAAGATTCATGCACAGTTAACTGATATATTCTTAGAGAAAAGAATTGACATTGATCTGTATAACTATCTGAACATCATTACCCCACGAATACCTGTATGTTTCGGGATTCCAAAAATACATAAGAGTATTCAAAATCCCCCTATGAGACCTCTAGTTGATGGAAGAGGTTCCATTTCACAAGCTCACACCCATTTCATCAAAAAAGTCTGTTATAAAGGCCAATTAGTCAGGGCTGCTCGCATGGTCACAACACATGAAGAGTTTTTGAAAGAATGTCAGTTTCTATGTGGTATGTTCCTGAAAAGAGGTTACCCGGCAAATCTAGTGGAATAACTAAGTATGGATGTCATTACCAGGAGACTAAATGGTCATTTTCAACCTATTTTAGGCACCATTCCACTTACATCAGATAATGGTGGGTATCAGGGAACATTAAGTACTATAGAATGTAGTACCATGGCAGAACTATTTAATGACACTACACAACAACCTCCAGATTTTCAAAAAGCCTTAACTATAACTTTTAGCCAGGACACTGATTTTTTAACTTCTATTTTTGCAAAACAATAGCCAATTTTGTTAGAGGATGCTAACATCAGGAAGCATGTAGGGGTTAAACCAGCTAATGTATACAGAAGAGGTAATAATTTTAAGGATTTATTCAAGAACAGACAGGTTCCCTTCCATGGAAATAAACAAGGAATGTTTAGATGTGGAGCTTGCTCATGATGTCATATGGAAAAAGTAACTGACAATATAAATGTTAGAAACATGAGACATCAGATAAAAGGGAAATATTCTTGTAATTCCAGAGCTGTAGTTTATTTGGCCATGTGCGATTCATGCTCTGGTTTCTAGATAGGAAAGACTGAACGTAAGCTAAGTCAAAGAATCTATGAGCATGACTACGCTATTAGGAAAAACAATCTGAATAATGCATTGGCGAAACATATTTATGACAATGTGAACCATAAATCTTCTTTTGTAGCATTTGATCAAGTCACTATTGATGAAAACAAGCCTTGGGGTTTATAGTTAGAAATAACTGAGCAAAAATGGCAAATCCGCTTTCAAGCAGACAGTTGGCCTGGAATCAATGACCGCACTATTTCGGCCATACTGGAACTAAAAGCACTTGAAAGAAAAAAAAGGTTTTAAAACAACAAAAATAAGGTTGTCTGACAACTGGCAACAACACAGAGTTTTATATATTAATTTATACATTTCCACACATATTTAAATATACATACATATATACTTTTTTTGAACATTAGTTGTATTAAATTGTTTTTAATGTAGTGTTGACAGCTTTAGGTTCATATAAGGCAACAGTTTTATGTTCAGCTGTATATCATGATGATTGACAATGTTTTTAACCAATAGAAGTAAATGTTATGGTATTTAAGGTGAATGCATGTAGAATAGTCTTTCTGATGAAGTTTGAAACTTGTTCAAATGAAAGCGCTAACTGTTTCTTTGCTACTGGAATCATTAAATAATTGGTGTTTTTATATTTCTCAACTTGTGGTTAATCTCATTTGAAATTTTGACCATTGTTCCAGAGGTGCTTGGACTTCAGCCTTCTGTGTTTTTGTATCAGTTTGGTGACTTTGTGCTTTATCAGTTATGGCTTTCGGCTATGCACCGGAGACTGCTTCATTTTCTGCTTCACTTCCCATTCCACCTGGACAGAACAATGGGGAGACGGAGGAGAGCAGTATAGGAAAATTGACTGCATTAATTTTGCAACTTACGCATAGAGTTGATTCATTACACAATCTGATCAACACCATTAAACCTCCAGATACCAATGAACATCTCAACCCACTAGAGGGTGCTGTTGCCTCAACAAATGACTTCCTTTCAACACCTGAATGTTTAGTTGTAGAGAATCTGCTTGCTCAACAGGATGTACCTTGGCCTGCATCACAAAATGCTCAACAAGGCTTACTTCATGGAAACTCGAGGTTGACAAGTGAAAATACTAGAAATAACATCAATGAGAGGCCTTTTCCAATGAGAAGGGATATTCCACAGGTAAGTGACTGGCTAGGGGCTGCATTTTCCTTTTATTCAAACCAAACACAGGCCCGAGCTTCTGTGGAAGGTAAGATGACAGAGTATGATTCTAAACTTCTAAAATGTAAAAAGTTGCATTTGGAAAATGCATATCTTAGAGAGTGCATTAAACTCAGGATTGTTCCTAACGGCCTATGTCTATGGAAATTTCCTTCAGGGCTCATCAACAGTTCATCCATGCACAATGAACTGTTAAATATGTTTGACAAGTTTGGGTTGGAATTTTTGGAAGTGTTAATAAAATATAATGATAAAGACATTGACATTTTAAGTAAAGAGTTATCAGCTGTGGATATTAGCATAAGAAACAATGTCTCTTTTGATCAGTTTAAATATGAATACCTGAGAATATATAACAGCATAGAGCAACATATAGAGACTTTAAAAATGGGGAACAGTTGCAAATTAAAAAGAGACATAGACGGGTATGCTAACGGCTTGGCTTACCCTAAACCCCCAAGCGCACAACTCAAACGTACGTTTTTAACAACAAATTTCGGAATAATTGGGCTAATAACCAGGATAGTAATAGTGGGAAAGCACCTAATGATGACACAGATGAAAATGAAGTTATGGGTAGCTATGAAGATGAATACCCTGTGCTGAGAAGATCCGAGAGAATCAGAAATAAAACTGACTCTCAAGCTAGACCTATGGTACAGGGGGGTTATCAAGCTGCAGCTTTTCAAGGGGCCAAGCCGAAGACCAAGAACTGGAGAAAGTAAATTGTACTAACACTGATTGCTGTAATGATTTTTTTCATGAAGACCCATGCATGGGGGATATGTCTTTTGGGTTTTCTCTGCCTGTTGAAAATGTATTGAATGTTTGTACTATCATAGAAAATGATGAGAAAGGCTTTAAGGTATACAATTACTCTAAAGTAAATACAGAAACTGATGTAGCTAATCTATTAGCAAAAGGCATGACTTTTGTACCTGCTAGATCGTTTGATTTTACGAACACGATAATAGATTTAAAGTTATACCTTAGAAAATTAAAAATTTCTCTTATAAATCATAGTAAGGCGTTTGAGTCTCATCAACATTTATGGAGAATTAGTTCAACTTATAATCCATCCCTCCACCCGAAGTTAGTCATATATGAAAAACTATCTGAACTTGACTTAAAAAACTTACAAAAGAACAAGAACAAGTCTCACAATTTTAATATGACAGAGACTGAAATAGCAGCCATGGAGCACTTGCAAGGTAACAACACCAGAATAATGAAACCAGACAAGGGAGGTGGGATATTTATTATGGACATAGACAGTTACAATGAAAGGTTACAACTATTATTATAGACTGACACATATAGTGAAGTGTCCCTAAACACATTAAATGGGGCATAAAGATTCATGCACAGTTAACTGATGCATTCTTAGAGAGAAGAATTGACATTGATCTGTATGACTATCTGAACATCATTACCCCACGAATATCAGTATTTTTTGGGATTTCAAAAATACGTAAGAGTATTCAAAATCCCCCTATGAGACCTCTAGTTGATGGAAGAGGTTCCATTACTTCTTCATGTGCTCAGTTCTTGGACTGAGTTAAAGAAAATAACAGTGAAAGAAATTCATATATGCAAAGACTCGTGGAGCTTCTTAGAACAGATAAGTAAAACACCTTATCATGTAGTGACATTTTCATCACCATAGATGTAACTGACCTTTACACAGTCATCCCACAACAAACTGGGATAGAATGGGTAAATGAAATGCTTGCAGAATATAAGGTGCCACACAGTACATTAACCCTTATTCTAGAATTGTTAGAGTTGGTTTTAACTAATAATTATGTCTCTTTTAACCATAAGTACTACTTGCAAGAGAAAGGAATAGCCGTGGGCTCACTGTGTGGTGGATCCTATGCAAATCTAGTTGTGGCTTACTGGGAAAGACAGTTTGTCTTCCAGTCAAGGTTTAATAAGTATATTAAACTATACCAAAGGTTTCAAGATGACATTTGTATTATTTGGAAAGGAACGCAGACCGAGTTATGTGAATTCTTGTCATATATTAATGAAACTACTAGTTTCTTAAAGCTTACATGGCAATATGATTCAGTCAGCATTGATTATTTAGATGTGATTTTGATGAAAGATGATGAAGGTGGCAGATATGTGTCTAAAATTCATAGAAAAGCTACATACTCTAACACTTTTCTACATTTCACAAGCTCACACCAATTTCATCAAAAAAAGTCTGTTATCTACTCGTCACTCATCAGACCCATCCTAGAGTACAATGCCCCATTTGGGATGTACCTCACAAGACACTTCCAACAGCTTGAAAGATCACAAAAGCACCTCACCAAGAGGATTACTGGCCTCAAACATATGTTCTATGCAGCCCGACTGAAAAAATTCCGGCTGTACTCAGTGGCATATCGCTTACTCAGAGGTGATCTCTGCTTGACTTACAAAGCCGTGTCCAACTCAGAATTGATGAACATGCTCCACCTAAAGAAATCCAAGTCACTGAGAGCCACATGGTCTAGTGAGCTAAACCTCACCACAACAATAAATAGAACATGCTGGAGGGATAGATTCCTGTCACAGAGACTCCCCATGCTTTGGAGCAAAATTCCTAACTACATTAGGCAGATCCCCTCACTAACATTCTTCAAGAGAAGCCTTGAAGAGTGGATGGGTAACAGAAAATACACCCCTGGGGTTACTTCATTGGCTCTGCTTGACAGAGGCTCAGTTAATTAATGGGGTGGCAAAAGCCGACACACTCTGGCTAGGCTTATAAATGCCCTCATGCAGATAGCCTAGTACCTACCTATGAACCTATGAAGGGCCAATTGGTCAGGGCTGCTCACATGGTCACAATACATGAAGAGTTTTTGAAAGAATGTCAGTCTCTGTGTGGTATGTTCGTGAAAATAGGTTACCCGGCAAAACTAGTGGAAGAACTAAGTATGGAAGTCATTACCAAGAGACTAAATGGTCATTTTCAACCTATTTTAGGCACCATTCCACTTACATCAGATAATTGCGGGTATCAGGGAACATTAAGTACTATAGAATGTAGTACCATGGCAGATCTATGCAATAACACTACACAACAACCTCCAGAATTTCAAAACGTTTTAACTATAACTTTTAGCCAGGACGCTAAGTTTTTAACTTCTATTTCTGAAAAAAAATGGCCAATTTTGTTAGAGGATGCTAACATCAGGAAGCACTTAGGGGTTAAACCAGCTATTGTATACAGAAGAGGTAATAATTTTAAGGATTTATTCAAAAACAAACAGGTTCTCTTCCATGCAAATAAACAAAGAACTTTTAGATGTGGAGCTTGCTCATTGTGTCATATGGTAAAAGTAACGGACAATATAACTGTTAGAAACATTAGACATCAGATAAAAGGGAAATATTCTTGTAATTCCAGAGCAGTGGTTTATTTGGCCATGTGTGATTCATGCTCTGGTTTCTACATAGGAAAGACTGAGCATAAGCTAAGTCAAAGAATCTATGAGCATGACTAGGCTATTAGGAAAAACAATCTGAATAATGCATTTGCCAAACATGTTTCTGACAATGTGAACCATAAATTTTCTTTTGTAGCAACTGATCAAGTCACTATTGATGAAAACAAGCCTTAGGGTTTACAGCTAGAAATAAATGAGCTAAAATGGCAAATCTGCTTTCAGGCAGACAGTTGACCTGGCATCAGTGACTGCACTTCTATCTCAGCCATACTGAAACTAAAAGCGCTTGAAAGAAAAAAAGGTTTTAAAACAACAAAAATAAGGTTGTCTGGCAATTGGCAACAACATAGAGTTTTATATATTAATTTATACATTTCCACACATATTTAAATATACATGCATATATACTTTTTTGAACATTAGTTGTATTAAATTGTTTTTAATGTAGTGTTGACAGCTTTAGGTTCATATGAGGCAACAGTTTTATGGTCAGCTGTATATCATGATGATTGACACTGTTTTTAACCGATAGAAGTAAATGTTATGGTATTTAAGGTGAATGCATGTAGAATAGTTTGTCTGATGAAGTTTGAAACTTGTTCAAGCAAAAGCGCTAACCGTTTCTTTGCTACTGGAATCATTAAATACTTGGTGTTTTTATATTTCTCAACTTTTGGTTCCTCTCATTTGAACTTTTGACCATTGTTCCAGAGGTGCTTGGACTTCAGCCTTGTGTATTTTTGTATCATTGATGGATGTATAATTGAAACCCTTCAGTCAGGAGGGTTGTAAGATGATTTACTTAAATAAATGGTAATACAAAGTGATCCAGAAAATGAAGGAGATATTTCCTGGGGAGACGTTATGGAGAAAATACAAAAGGAGGATGCAGAGACAATCCTGAAGAACATTTCTGAGATGGAAAGGAAAATATAAACAGCGAAAGTAAAAAGAAATCAAAAGGGTAGTAGCAGAAAAGAAGGCAGAAGAAACTGAAAAAGAGAAGTACATGGTAAGGATTCAAAGTAAAGAAGACAAAGAAATGGACAGATATGAATTATAAAACAATTTAATACCTCTTTTGGGTGTGAAAGCACATTATGTATGAGAATTTATTCTTATTAACAAAGAGACAATTTGCGACTTTCATTTTGTGACATATTTGAGACTATTTTTTTAATACAAAATTTCTTGGAGAATATGAAAAAAAGAAGGACTGTAGCACATGGAATATTTATGTGATGAAAGTATTTAAGAGGGAAACAAGAAGAAAATATGTGTACCATTTCAAACAGAGATGGAAAGAGAGACTTTGAAAGGACATTTGAAACTTTAATGTAAAGAAATACTAGACATTTCAAAAATTTATGACAAAAGATTGGTGGCTGGAATTGTAATATTGTGTTAAAATAGAAAGAGAAAAAAATATATGTATACCAAGCATGATACATGTGGAGGGGAACAGGGGTGTTGTATTTACTGGGAACAACCCAAAACATTTTTTTGTGTTTAAAAGAAGGATATTTGAAAAGTAACTGTGAAAAAGAAATGTTATACTTGTGGGGAAATGGGACATGATGCAAAAAATATGAACTTGAAATGTTGTAAGTGTAATAAAACTGGACATTTATGGATAGGATGTAAAGATGAAAATAAGAATAAGGAACATAAAAAGAAAGAGAAGAAAATGAACAAAGAGAAGACATTTTAAAAGTAGTACAAATAGAAAAATTGGATGAGAAAAATAATAAAGAGGACATACAAGTAGGTTTTGAAATAAGGGATGAAGAAGACATAAAATGAGAGGTAGTAAAAGAAAAAAAATTCTATTGGCAAATGAGTAAAAGACAGAAAAAATATAAAGGGATAAGTACAAAAGAAAAGAAAAAGGAAATGGATGAAAAATAATATACACAGTTAACAATTGGGGGTTGGTATAATGGTTAATGTGTATGACTCACAGACACAAAGTGCAGTGTTTGATTCTCATCTTTAGGGTGGAAACTGGTTAGACTTAGAATGGCTTATTAAGAAAGATACTAAAAAAGCTGCAATGCAGGGACCACAAACAGCATATGATCTAGACCAGCATCAAACTTTATCCTGGTACCTTTTCTTCCATGAAGGCAAAAGGCCAAATTACCAGAATAAAGTTTGATGCTGGTTTAGATTCTATGGTGTTTGTGGTCCCTGCATTGCTGCTTTTTTGGTGTTTATGGTGGTTTGTGCTTGTTTGGAGGGAGAGGAGCATTAATTATGTCTTATTAAGAAAGTTAGCGTAGTAAATAGCTATGACCTTATGAAACCATGAATATAAGGAAAAGGGAAAATGAAAAATTTAGAGTGCTTTCTGTAAATGTGAATAGTATTAAGAATCTAGTAAAATAATTAGGGTTTTTGAAGTGGTGTAATACATGTGATATAGACATAATTATATTAGAAAACACAAGCTTTTTAATAAATGAAGAAAGATAACAAACAGAGAAACTATGGGGATGAAAGATAATCTTGAATTTGGAAAATGAGAGATGTTCTAGAATAGCCATATACTGTAGAAATATAGTAAAGATGATATTTGATGTAACTTTAGCAAAAATGGGAAGATTAACCATTGTAGATTTAAAATTGAAAGTACAAGTATATACAATTATAACATAGTCTTATACTAATTGTAAAGAAAGGGAAATCTTATTTTATCAGATTTTAGACTATGCAGTGATAAATATGAATATTATAATAACAGTAGACTTTAATTGTGGTTTAAGAGGCAAGTGTAAAAAGAAAGTAAATTATATAAGAACATTTCTACAAGTTATAAAATGTAGTAAGTTAAAACTTTGGGACAAAAATTCATGGACTTACAGAAGGGGTATGTATAGAACTGAAACAGATTATTTTATAGTATCAGAAGGTTTAATTATAGGAAAAGGAAAGGTAGTTGAAACAGGATTTCCTGATCATCTTGCAATATGTCTAAAAATAAAGGAAAACAAGGAATACATAAAATAGGCAAAGGAACACATGAGACAGCATGGACTGATTATTAATACAGTTATGGAATGATCATATTACTCTGAGAGCATGTTATAAAAATTGATCTGAATGGTGAATGATATTTAAGGCAAAATATAAAAAATGTTTTTTTTACTGTGGAAATATATTGTGAGAAAACTAGAGAAAGAAAAATATAAAAAAAAAACATATAATGATGCATTGGAAGATTTAGAATATAATGACAGAAATTATTTTGACAAAGAAAAAGAATTATATGAAAGAAATCAAGAAAAAATACAAGAAATGTTATATAAGTAAACATATTTTTATAAGGAAAAAGAGAAGTATCAAGTTACTTAAGCAGGCTAATAAAGGAAGATGGTAGTGTAATGAGAGAAATAAAAAAGGAGAAATAGAAAGAACTTGGGAAAAGATTATAAATAGTGGAGTACAATATCTATAAGAAGTGTTTAAAGAAAAAATAAAGGAGTGAAAAAACATGGAAAATAAAAAAGTTAACAGAAAAAAGAGACTAAAGAGTTGGAAAAGAAGATTTATTTAAATGATCTAGATAAAGTATTAGGACAAATAAATATAGATTCAGCTCCAGGACCAGATGGAATAGGGTGCGAAATGTATAAAAATATAAAAGATTAGCAAAAACTATATATATTTTTAAAGATTTTGAATAAATGGTTAAATGAAGGTTTTATGAATAAATAATTATGTAGTGGGATATTTAAATTCATGTGGAAGAAGAAGACAATTAAAAACATGGGAACTGATAGTATTGAATAATAATGGTTATAACATCTTTAAGAAAATATTACAAAAGAGATTTGAAACTAAAATGGAAAATATGGAAGATAGTATATATATAGTATGAAGGGGTACAGTCATCAAGAATTATTAATGTTAGTTTGAGAAATTGTGAATGATATTATGAATAAAAAAGAAGAAGTGAAAATCATGAGAGGACACCTTAATTAGTCATTTGATACAATTAGACATGAAATCTTATGGATATAATATAAATGAGAAAGTTAAGAAATTATGTACATCAGCATATAATAATAATAAAGTAAAAATACTTGTAAATGACTGGTTACGCCAAAAGGTACATATGAAGAGTTGTGTAAGACAGGGATTCTAATGAGTTGTATACTCTGCATTAGTTATGAATGTGATAGCATGTGAAATAAATTACAAAATGAAGGAGGTAAGATACGTAACACCTGAAAGGTTAAGAATTTCAATTCAGTTAACATATACTGTTGACATTATAATAATTGCAAAAACAAGATTAGGATAAAAGAGGTAATAATCTGCATAAATGAGTGTCTAGAGGTGATAGGGTTGTCTTTAAATAAAGAGAAAAGTAAAGGTTTAGGTGATGTAGTAAAAGGGTGTATATATCTTACAATAAATGGAATTTCTGTGCTAGGTATAACATTTGGAAATAAAGATGCAAGTAGAATTCAATGACAAAAAACAATAGAAGAAATAAAACAAACCTGTATTTTCTTGAACATATAAGTTATCATTCAAAAAATAGACTTATTTGATAAATGTAATACTGATGGGAAAATAGCATACTTAGCAAGTGTATTTAGGTTGAGAATGCTATTTGGAAAGGAATTATTGCAGATATTGTTTTATTTATATGGGGTTCTAGATTAAATATAAAAAGAGTTTTGTATATAAATAAAGAGGAAGCACATTTAGGGTTATTTAGGCTAGTGGTATATGCTGCTTCATTAAATTTGTACAAAGTGTTTTAGTGGATAAATGAAAAAGATGAGAGATTAGTAGTAAACTTGTGTAAATATAAGTATGATAAATTTGGGAGTATAGTAAAAAAGAGTAAAACAAAAAAGAGTTTATTTTGTGTATAATAAAAATTGATGATATAGAAAATGAAAATTATGGTATAAGAATGTAATGATAAAATATAAAATTATGGGAAAATATAACAGATAAAAAATTAAAGCTATATAAATAAGAAGCAAATGGTATAATCAGAAATCAGAATGTCAAGATTTTTTTATAGAGACTGGTAATAGATAAATTGCCAGTAAAAGGAAATATGGCATATAAAAAAGAAAAGTGATAGAATATGTTTGCATTGTCAAGAAGAAGAAACTACAGGACATGTGTTTTTGAAATATAAAAGAGTAAAAAAGTTATGGGGAAAACTTTGTAAAGATTTTTTCAAATATATAAAAGAAGTGGATAAAATTAATATGGATAGTATAAGAATGTAAGTAAATAATATGTTAAAATAATAGAAAAAAGTTATTTGATGTTATATGGGTTATATGGAATGAAGGAATAAATTAAATCATGTTTAATAATGTTAGCAACAATATTAAGTAAAATCAGGTGGTGGCTAAGGGAAAAGTAGTGGGGGTCTAATAGGGATGAAAATTTAGTATGATTGCAAAGAAAATTATGAATATGTGTAAATAGATTTTTATAGTTATATATTTGTACATTTGTAAATATGTTGAAAATAAGAGTTCTTTTTGTCTACTCTATGGAACTGGTAGAATGCACCAGATGGTTCCTACAGCAGCAAAGAAGAGGCTTAAGGGAGGCTGTAGCATGAAGAATGAGAAAAAAAGCTATGAAGAGTTCTGGGTGTGGAAAGTGAGAATTTGGAGAAAAAATTGTTTACTATGGAGCTTCAGAATGCAAATAAAGATTCCTGTTTCATGGATGTTTCAAATGAGCAGTGTTTAGCTGTCTCCATGGAGAAAGAAGGCAGCAAGTCTGTTGAAGTGGAGCAGATAGCAGAAATGACATCAGGAGGGTTTGCAGATAATGTTCTGTTAAAAATAATTGAGCAGGATGATCCAGGTGACAGTTCTGCTGTTTCATGGTGTAAGACGGCAAATAACTTTTTAGGAAGTGCTGAGGATGGTAATATGAAAAAGGAACCTGGTGATGTGGCAGCAGAGAATGTGACATTTAAAATGTATGCATCAGAGAATGCATCAGTTAAAAGTTATGCAGCAGTGACAGAGAGTAAAAGAGGAAAGCAGTAACAAACTGAAAAAGTGTCTGGTTTTGTATCCGCAGATAATGCAGTAACTAAAACGTATGCAGCTGTAACAGTAGGTAAAAAGGAGATCAGCAATAAACTGTAAGTAAAAATGTTTGTTTTTAAAAAGAAGGGAAGACTAACTGTGAGAATAAGAACAAAAAAGGGGACTGTAATAGATATTTTGTATGGGACAATTTGGTAAGTGTTCTGAGTTTTAAAGCTCAAGAAATTTGGTCTTTTAGACATATTGAGATAAAAACTTTTTTGTGACTTAACATTTGAAACTGATGGACTGGTGATGAAATCTCTGGAAGTGTGTAACAAAAAGAAGGACATTTACCAGTGGAACAATTATTTATTTTCTGGTAGTAACTTAAATGTTAAAAAAAAATGTTAATTTGCAGTTTAGAACTGATGAATTGAAAAAAAAAATGTTAAAAATACATGCAAGATCTATGTGAAACTGTTGGTAATATTGCGAAAGTTAAAGATGAGAGAAACGTATGGACGGTGGAGGTTGGAAGCAATTTTGAAATGTGAAAAAAAAACATGGTGAAACACTTGTCAAGTGTTGTTTTTTGTGGCTGGTAATAGAGGGACATTAAGAAGTAGTGGCCAGTCTGAACCCACATGTCTTTTGTTGGGACTTTTCTCATTTAATTAACATGTGTGACTAGGTGCAATGTGGGGAGAAAGGATATACAGTAATAAGGCATGTGGCTGAATACAGGTTGTGTAAAATAAGGGACACTTTTGGATGGATTATCAAGAACAAATAGTAAATAATGAGAAAGAAGAAGAGAAGAAAACAAACACAAAAAAGGAAAACTAGAGGCTGGGGGAGAGGGTGAAGTAGATGAAGAACAAACTGTAGAAGAAAAAATGTGGAGGGGAAATGAGTGAGAGTGCATGCAGGAAGAGAGGTCAGGAGAAGGGATTAATACTAATGATTTTTTGAAGTTCTATCCATTGAAAATTCTGAGGATCAAACCTATTTGTACATAAACCCAGGAAAAATATCCAGCTGGGGAAAGAGTATAAACAAGAAAATTAAAATTTAAAAATATTTCCCTAAACTTAGAAGGAAACAGAACAACTTTAGAGTACTTTCAGTAAATGTGATCAGCATTATTAATACTGTAATAAGGATAGAGATACTGGAATGTTGTCCTATGATATGGATGCTATTCTGTTAGAAGATGTAAGATTACTGGCAAGTGAAGAAAGTCTGCAAACAGTAAAAATTATGGAGTGGGAAGATAATATGGAGCTTAGAAAGCAAATGTTGTTCTGGAGTGGCTTTGTTGTATAAAAAGCAGTGAAAATACTAAATGCAATGCTGGTAAGGATGGGAAATTTAATTGTGGTGAAGACAACATCTTTTTTAGAATTATAGCATTATATGCATATATAACTAGCAAAGAAAATGAGTATATATTTAATCAAATATTAGACTGTGGTGGTTAACATGAAAATTAAAGTTGCAGGTGACTTTAATAATTGTGATTTAAGGAAAAAAAATGTAAAAAGCAAGGGAAAGATGAAAAATAAGAAGTGATAAAATATGATTAACTCTGTGAAACAAAAGTCAATGGATTTATAGAAGGGAGGCACTTGGATCTGAAATTATTTTGCCTTATTAGAAGTTTTGAGAGTATCAGATGGTGATAGAGTTATGAAGGTTTTTTCAGGCCATTTATCATATGGATGGAGGAGATGGAAGAAAGGAAGTATTTCAAAATAGGAAAGGGAATAAAAAGAATAAATGAGAGATTATGCGATTAAATTAGACAGGTGAAAGTACTGCAGTTATGAAAGGATTATATAACCACAAAATACTTCTATAAAAACTGGTCTGAATTGTGGGTTGAATTTAAAAAGAAGTATAAAAAGTGTTTTTTTTCTGTTGCAAGAAGATGTAAAAAAACAAGAGAAAGTGAAGTATGGGAAATATATATCTATCTATATATATATATATATATATATATATATATATATATATATAAATTATTAGATAATTTAGAGTATAATATTGGAGAGGATTATAATATAGAAAAAGAAATATATAAAAGAAATTGAAAAAAATGAAGGCATTACTGTTTAGGTAGACATATTTACAAGGGAGAAGAGAGCAAGTATCTGCATATTTGGGTGAAAAATTAAAGGAAAATATTAGTATAATGAAGGAAATAAAAAATGTAAAAGGAGAGGTAAAACTAACATAAGCAAATTATGAGTATTGTAGTACAGCATGTGGAAAATATGTATAAAAATAACAAAGAAAAATACGATAGATTGGAAAGCAAAAAAAAAAGAAAAATCCAAAATGAGTTAAGGTAAAAAATGAAAAAGAAATTACTATTAGTTGATTGGATTAAGTACTTAGGAAAGTAAATGTTGATTCAGTATCAGGCCTTGGTGGTATAGGGAGTATGGTATGCACAATAAATTAGTGGAATGGTAAAGAGACTATTTTTGGAAATGTACTGAATAAGGGTTTGGGTGATGTGGTGAAAATTGGAGGGGTGTATTTTTCAGTGAATGAGGTGTTTTGGTAGGGGATAAAATCTGGGAAAATGTGTAGTTATAATGCAATGGGAGGGTCTGATAAAAGAAATTAAAGAAATATGTCTTCTATAGAGGATGTATAGATTAGCATTCAGGAAATAGGTTTATCTAGTGAATTCTATATTAATGGGAAACATAGCATATATATGAAATGTTTATATGATCACATAAAACTATGAAATGGAAATTGTGCAGGTGTTTTCTTTCATATGGGGTTCAAAATTAACCCCAGTGAAATGAGATGTGTTGTATATACGTGAAAATAAAGGGGGGATTGGAGTTACTAAATCCAGTGGATTTTTTCTGCTTCTTTAAACTTGTATACAGTATTAAAGTGAGTAAAGGAAGAGAGTGGAGAAATTAATAGTGAGAATGGTTAGCTATAAGTAGAAAAAGTTCTGGGAGATAAGAAAAAGAGAGAAAGAAGAAGTAAATAAAGAAATAAAAAATATCAAGAAAAATGCTAATATGAGAAATAAAAAAAATGATGATATAGAGTAAGACAGATGGATGTGGTATAATAATGTGATTAAACAACATTATTGTGTAAATCCACAGAAAAATATACCAGTAGAAGTGATTAAAGTCATTAAAGTCAGGAAAAAGAGGTGTACCAAGATAGGAGAGTGGCATGATCTCTTATAGAGACCAGTAATAAATAAGTTACTGGTAAAGAGGAATATGCCATATCAAAAGAAAGTTGAAATAATGTGTTTGTTTTGTGGGGAGGAAGTGGCAACATAGCATTTTTAATGTAAAACAGTGGCAAAACTCTGGAAAAAGTTGTGTGAAGAATTTTTTTGAGGATATTAATGACCTAAACAATATAATTATGAATATGTTTGGATTTTATAAGAAGAAGAAAGAATATGTGAGGAGGGTAGATAAGAATTTATTTTATGTACTATAGGTTATTTGGAATGAAACATCAGATTAAATTTTCTTTAATGGAAATTGATTTTGGCAGATATATTGTAAAAAATTGGATTATGGTTATGGAAGGAGTGGAGGTCAGTTATGGAAGAATAACAATGAAGATGTTATAAGAAAAATGATGAATAGTAAAAAAAATAGAAATGTGTATATGTGCCTGTAAATATATACATACTGTTAATATGTAAATAATGTTTGTTATATGTTGTCTAAAGTAAAGGACATTAGCTCTTTTAAATAGATGTCATGGGATCTTTTACATCTACCTGAGCTACCATCAGTTCATTTAGATGGGATCTGTTTAATGTCTCATCCAAAGAATGGTACATTCAGGAGTGCAGCATCTCCCAAATGTCAGGCATCCAATCACCTGGAGGGGGAACAGAACCCACAGCCTTCTGGTCTTCCAGCACCAAAGGCAAGTGTGCATGCCTAGAATATAAAGTTTACTATAGAACTTTGCCATATGCAATAACTGACAGTTTTGTAAAATTTAGTCAGAAAGTTACATGGGCTGGTATTTCTAGACAGCAGATGGCAATGTGCAAAATGGTGTGGAACGTGGAGACTCATGGACGCTAGGGTAAAATAGCTTGGTATGTGGTATATGTAAATGACTGCATAATGATATACAAATGAGGTTCCTGGTGCAAATGAGGTACATCAGTTATGCAAATGATGTCATCAAACATGATTGAAAACTGAACAGAATTACTACTCACAAAGCTATGTAAAGCAGGTGCATTATGACATAGTTCACACATTATTAACACCAGAAATTGCTGGTATACCGGATGCTGTAATATTGCTGTAGGCTGAGATTTTAGGATAACAGCAAGTAAGCTGAACAATAGTATTCACATGATTAATCCATTGCAAGACATAGTGCATTATAATAATCCTGAGACATGTTCATTTAATACTTTCAGTCATCCACATTTTATTTTACAGAAACACTGAACAGAATTATTAATCACAAAGCAATGTAAAGCAGGTACATTATGCCACAGTTCACACATTATTAATACCAGAAATTGCTGGTGTACAGGATGCTGTAATATTTGCAATAGCAGTAGCTATAGCAGTGTAATATGTTTTACTAGCCACTTTTGGAGCAATGTGCCGCACTGTGGCCCTCTGTGCCAATGCAGGCAGTATCATAATTGCCTAACCTACCACCACCTTGCTGATCAGCAGATTCTGAACCTCTTCTGAGTGGATAAGGAGACCATATGGGAGCTTGTTGAATTGTATCACACAAGTGGGGAATTAAGTGGAATACACACACACCCTGTCCCCGGTGATCACTAAAGTATATATAGGCTTAATCATCCAGCTACAGAAACCTTTCAATGACTACAAGAGATGTGTTACAAATATTATAGCCATCAGCCTCATGTATGCTAGAAGAGTTCTTCAGCATTATGCTGCAACATGTGGAGGAGCATATATGGTTCATGGGGCCTGCAAAGGAGTGACCAATCACTAGACGTGTTTTACACCATTGTCCATTTCATGAGGTCTTGGAAACCATTGACTGCACATACATTGCATTTGCCCACATGGTGTCAGATACCCCAAGAAGAAGAGGTATCATTTCTTCAGCTGGCCAGGCAATGAGCAATGCCCAGGGTATCATATATAATGCTTCCATGTGCCACAATGGCAATTTCCATCATTCTTATATCTGGCATATATCTAACTTATGCCAGCCAGTGGTTTGTGTGAGGTGATTTCCTACTGGGTTGTCAGCTTGGCAGCTACATATGTAAGTGGGTTCAGAAGGCAGGCTGCACAGTTGCCATACAATCAGACAGCAGCCCACATATAACTATGTTACTTTTGTGTGTTGTAGTAGATGCTGGATATGCAGTTGAACCATGGCTGATGATTCCCATCAGAATCCCCCGTCTGTGGCAAAGATGCAATAGGATTTGTTCATAGGATATACACAGCAGTGAGACCAGAGGCCATGTGCACCTTGCCAGTAACCATCCTCACGCTCTACCACCTTTTTCAGGGAGGGTGAGGCATGTAAGTTCTGATTTAATTTTAAGGATAACCATTCAGTCAACCAAGCTATATTTGAAGGATGACAAGGAATCAAATTGCTTGACCTGCAGAGAATGTTTATTCCAGAGCTGGGGGAGATGCTGAATAATGAGCTTGTCCCTCCATTTTGTTTTATGTATTTCCTGATGTAGGTTTAGATGTCTGGTTCTAGTACTAGCTGTAGTATTTGACTTTCTGAGATAAAGGAGATCAAGGATAGCAGAATTCCTAAGGACATGGTAAGCAAGGCACAAATATTCCCTCAGGAGTCTACACTCTGTAAGACACATAGTACAAGAACCAGGCTTCCAGTCTCTCATGGTAATTATAAAAAGTTTTTAGACCAGATGTCTTTGTTTTTCAAATTTTTTTATGCTTCTAGTGAGATACATGCCAAAAGGTACATTATATCCAATATTAATATGGCAGAATATAAGGGAACAATGTCTTCCTTGGATTTGGAATAGATGCTTTTTGCAAACAGTTGTAAAATACAGAAAGATTTCTCAACTACAGTAACCACATTTTGATCAAAGTAGAGGAACCTGTCTACCCACATACCTAGATCTCTAATCACTGTATTACTTGATAATGGAATGTTGTCAATGCCGTAGGCTGCATTGCTTAATTCCTGAAGTCGATAATACTACATTTCTTGGTATTTAGTTTCAGCTTTTTTTATAAACACAGGTATTAACTTGTGTTAGTTCTTTTTGAAAGGTGCATATATATTCAGGGACTTGACAAATGTTCCCATTTTACAGCCCTCAGCAAATCTGTTCAACCAGAGCTCACCATTAATAATTTTGAGGTGAAAAAATAAATACTGAATAGGAGTAAACCAAGCACAGATCCCTGGAGGACTCTATTGGTCACCTTCTCTCTGTCTGAAAAGACATAATCCACATGGACAGCATGTATTCAGTCCAGAGCCAGTTGGCTATCAATTGTATCACACAGAGATCAACATTTAAGGCTGTTTATAAATAATTCCTTCAAGGGTATGGTGTCAAATGTCTTGCCCACTATTAAGATAGGGAGCATGAAGAGCATGCCGACTGTCCACTACTTGAGTAACCTTTTCAAAGAAGGTAACAAGATGTAGCAGACATGATCCACCGTTTACAATGCGAATTTTTGTGGTTCAAGCCTAAGAAGAATTTTGATATCATGATTTATGATGTTAGGGATGATACACACCATGACTTTACAGAACAGACTCATAAGGCTGATATTTATGTGGTTTTCAGGGTCCATGGTGGGCCCACCTTTAAGGAGGGGCATCACTACAGCAGTTTCTAAGGATTCAGTGGCACAGTCTATAGCTAGGCTTAGGTTTAGCAGTTTAAAAAGGGGTTCTGTTTGTGTGTGTTTGACACTACTAATTAGAGTAATCAGTTTCAGATGAGACGTTGACAGCAAACATGTTTATTATGTCATTTGGGTTTAAGTGGAAATGTTCAGAATAATGTTGTGAATTTTGTTTTTTTATATTTCTAACATAGCTGAAGCAAGACTTTAGTTATCCTTTAAATAATTTAATGAATTACTTCATTTTGTTATGCAATTTGTTTATATCAACTGACCACCAGGGTGATTAAATTTGAATATCCTAATGTATTTGGTTCTAGTGGGGACTGGTAAATCAATGCATTTATCTAAATGGACACAAAAGTCTTTAATTTAGCTGATTTCATATCTGGGGTTAACTACAGAACTATTGTTGATAAATTTAGAGACTTGGTCATAAAATGTGTGTGAGGTTGGCCTTTTTGAAGTCTATAAAAAGAGCACTGCTGGTTACTGGGGAGAATAGAGGTTTTGAGAGCAAATTCACAAGCTGGTGGTCTGACTTTTCTGGTGATGGACAGACCAGGAAAAAGTTTATGAGAACCAGACTGAGAATGTTTCCACCCCTATGAGTTTGAGGATAGTGTGATCCAGGGAGTGTTTGCTTATCCAATTCAATAATTTGTGTGCATAGCCTACATTTAAGTGTAGGTACTCCAGTCTATGGAGGAATAGTTGAAGTCACCATGGATTAATGAGTTTTTGCTTATAGGGATATTTTATAGGAAAGTCGGGAAATTTGCATGATCATTTGGGAGCATGGAGAAGGATCAATAACAAGGCATAAGATGAACGTCTGACTTACCTTAGGTAAGCTGGAGCTCTAATAGCTCACCGTGGGAGTCTCTGAATGGCTGTCAAGAATGGATATGGTCACTGACAAATGCAGAAAGCCCATCACAATTTCCAATAGGTCTAAAGGCATGATAGGCACAAAACTGAGGCACTGAGGGAGTGCTTTCCTTACATTTGAACCACATTCTTCTCAGTAACTACACATACATGTAAATATTCCACATGCAGAGATGCTGCAAGATCAGGTAGTTTTTTTTTTAAATACTTGGAATTGAAATGAGCCACCTAGATGTTGTCCAGTTTGGGATTAAATGTATTTGTTAAGATGGGATGTTCATTAGATGAACTCTGCCTAACAAAGGCACAGTGAGGGCTGCAAAGGCTTTAGCCACAGTGCAGAAGCCCTTGAACAAGAGATGAATAACATTCTTTGCAAAGAAATCTTGACTGCTGATTATCTCACCCCAGGCTAATACATACTAGATCCCCTGGAATAATCTCCCCCGCCTTCTTCCCCCAACTAAATGAAATTAAGAAATCTCCTCTTTCCCCACTTTCAGACCATAGCTCAAAAGACACCTCCATCAAAACTCTAACTGCAAATCGTTTCCAGTGAACACATCACCTGTCTCCCACTCATCTGCATCACTTCTTTTTCTTTGATCCTCTGTTCTCACCTGCTGCTTCCCTCCCATATTTAATACTAAAATTAATATGCATGTGTTTTTCTACTCTGTTAATGTTTGTTCATTCTTTCAGTTGTGTTTGGAACTCTCTACTTTTTATGATTACTCCATGTTTGTGAATTAGTTCTGTTTCATTTTTTTGTAAATGTCTTCCCCAGGGCTGTGTCTGTACATGTTCTGTTGTGATCTGTGTATTATCTTTGTAAACAAACTAAACAAATAAATAAAATATTGTGCATGCAGAAACAGAGATTGTACTGGAACTTCTTTCTACTAAGCAGTGAAACAATCCAGGAGGGCACATCATACCTGTTGGAGCAGTGGACAATGATCAGATAAATCAGTCTGAGGAGGAGCAGACAGCAGTGGGACTCCTTGCAAAGCAGAGACTGTAACAAATATATCACAGCACTGGCAAAGAGGTGGCATCTGGTCCATAACTATGGGGCTTGATATACACAACAGAGAATAGAATGTGCAAGCATTATCAAACTCAAGCGAAGCAATCCAGTTCATACTCTGGCCACGCTGTGCATTAGACATTGCCTTACCTTATCCCCACAGGTTAAAAGGTAGGCAGTGCATATTAGTCATCATTTGCACAGATGGAAGGGCACAGTAACAGGTGACAGCAATGCTATCATATGTGCCAAGGTCATGGGAGGTGGATGTGGTAACCAAGTAGTCTGGAAACAGGTTGCGAGGAGCCAGGTGTCATTTTCTCCAGTGGCAGGTTGAAACTTTCATGCCACAAATATTGGTGATGTATATTGTGGTGGCCTGTGGTCTCAAGGCTCAATGCAGTCTAAGACAAGAATGGCATAGAAGTATGTGAGCATGTGCATGCACCCTGCTGGGATGCCTCTTGTCAGGAACCAGATGAGGGCAGCAAGTGTAGGACTCCTTTGTTAACAGCGTAAATTGATGGTGCAGAACTATGACAGCAGGAGCATGCAGTCTAGTGAGGTGGAACTTGAGGAATGCTAGTGACCATGAACATGGGATGCGCCATGCCCAGGAGTGGTGCAGTCTGTTGTTTCAGGCAACAGTGATGTTGTCAAAGGAGTGATCCGAGTCAGCAGAGTATACCCAGCCAATGCTGAGCCACACATATTCAAGTAAAAGTGCTGCACAAAAAATAGAAGTATGCAAAAGGGGAGCCAAGAGTGATCTGTGATAAAATTAAGCATTGCATTTATAAACAACACAGAAATAAAAGCACCATTGCCAGACCATCCGGAATGGTGTCCAGAAACAAATACAGAATTTGAAATTCAGCTGTCTACATGACTGTAGTTATAACCATGAGAAAAGGCAGTGAAAAGCTTATAACCAGATTAATAAACTCTGTTACTTAATAATTTGCCTGGTGTGCAAATAAGAAATAAAGATACATTTACATGATCTGCATTCAAGTGAGTATGAGAAAAGAGTAAAATCTGAAATGTTAATGGGTGCAGCAGAAATAATAATTACAGCATACATAGCACTGATACTGCCTATTCAAAAACACTGAAAATCCAAGCCAAAAGTGTTACTCTTAAGCTTGATATTGGAGTAAAATATAATATTATATCTGCAATGGTATTTCTGAATCTATGGTAAAAACACCAAATTTGTATGCACTGTATAAACTATGTGTGCATTCTGCTGACATACTAATAATCATAGGCTGAAATCACCAGATCAAATTATGTTGCTTTGTGAATGCAGACATAGAAAATGCAAAAGTATATTTCAAATAAAGCCATAGGTGAATATACTTTACCTAATATCCTGGGTCACACAGTTTGTAGGAAATTGAGTATGATTAAAACACCAATTTCATAGACAAAGCAGTTGGCGTGTTTGTGCAAGTTTCTGGCCATAGGGTTAATGATGTAGTCTCCAGTTATTTGTATTTGAAACCAGTCTGGAAAAAAGTATGAGTATGGAAGAGGCATGTGAAAGGGGCATCTGTGAAAATAGTGAGGCAAATGGGAATGTTTCTTGACTCAACAGAGTGATCTGCAAGGCAATGCAAGTCAAAAGAGATGGTGCAAAAAAAATCTAGTGACAGAGAGTTAACAGACTAATGAAATATAATTGGTCTGCCCTCTGAAAATGAATTTGTCAATAAATAAACCTAAACATACCTACTGCGGTGGTGGTGCTGCAGTAGCGTTGTCGCCTCACAGTAAGACTTTGTCCTGTTTGATTCTCAGCTACAGTGTCTTCTGTGTGGAGACATGCGTGAATGGGCATACCTACATTGAAGGTTGTGTGTCAGGGCTGGCAACTAGGCATGTAAAAATCTACTGCCAATCATTAGCAGACTGGAGTTCTGCTGTGACGACCCCTAACCGAGAAAAGCCGAAAGACACAACAACAACAACCTTAGATCTGGATCAGCCTGTGACAAACTGTGTTTCTCAAACATATGCTGATTGATTTGATAGAGTTAGACTGTGATGAATTTCATTTTTGAAACATATGTTGACTTTTTTGAAGCCTTGGGATGTCTGCTTAAGGAGAATCATATTAAAATGTTTCCTAAATATGTTCCTGTGAAACATGCTGTGAGAAAAGAACTTTTTGCTCTTATAAAATACTAGTTAAGAATTAGAAAGGTAATAGAGGGATCTGGCCCTAGGGCACACAAAGATAAAGCCATTACTGTGTCCCAAATGACCTGTGTTTGTCAAGCTGCATGGATGCTAGAGAGACTGGGCATGGGAGGATGGGAGTGTGCAGCAGGTACTGGCTCAACCACCCTGGAGTAAGTGAGAGTGGCACCTAAGCTCACTTCAATAGGAGCATTATGAGCCTGTCTAGCTCAGTTCTGCAGGTGATATATTGCTTGGTCTGGTGGTTGTGCATGTGCAATAGCATACACACAACTCCCAAGGACAGCCACTGTACAGCTTGCAAGGCTGTCAAAGAATGTCAGTGATTATAACACTTTCCCCAGCATCAGTATGATGCTGTACTAACATTCCCAGTCTTCTTGACACTCCAGATATAGGACAGGTTGAGCCCAGGGGAGGCTAAGGTGAGTTGAGTAGACCCAGTGAATAAGTAGAGCAGCTGCTGGCAGCTGAAAGTCAGCTGCATGAAGGTGCAACAAAACTAAATAAATAAATAAATAAATCCATAGTCTGATGGTGTTACTGTTAAGGAGACTAAACCAACAGAATGGGTGAATAGCATAGTGACTTTTGTTATACCAGAAGTAATAAGAATGTATACTGATTCTCAAGAATTAAAAAAATGAGTCAAAAAGAAACCTACCTACTGCAAACTGCTGAAATAGTCTTAGGTATGCCTAATGCTAAAATTTATTCAATCTTTGATACAATTCAAAGCATCTGGCAATCAAAGCTGAATAAACAGCTGGATGTTGTAGATGTATACTTTTAATGATCTTTTAGCAGCTACAGATTTCTGAGGTTAATGTTGTCAGCACCAGAAGTATTTCAAAGGGCAGTTGCTGAAATTATTGAAGGCTTATATGGCATTATAAATATCATAGATAATTTACTTGCTTGAGCTTGTATCAAGCAGGAAAACAATTTTAGACTTATTAAACCTTTGGATAATCCACAGTGAAAAAATCTCATCTCAGGCATATAGATCATATTGTGAATTCTGGGAATCTCAAATATGATGCTGAGAAAGTTAAGCTATTGTTAAAATGCAAAAACCACAATACTTTTGTGCGATTCCTCATAATGGCTCAATATCTGTCAAATGTTATTCATAGTCTGGCAGATATAACATGTCATTTAGGAAACTACTTGAGGACGAAGGCACTTGCTTTTGGTCTTCAGGGCAAGATAAAAGTTGTCATCCATTAATATGGGTGTCATACAAACTTAAAGTTATATGGTGCCTGTTAACCAGTTAATTTGAAGGTTGATGCCATTCCAGCTTACTTAGATACAGTATCACTTAAAGCAGACCAGTAGCAGACAAGTCCACCGATTTGAAAGGAGTAAGACAGGATACACACAGAAAGAAAAGGAAATGATGGTCATCTTTGTATGAATGTCAATATTTTTAATGACTACATATTTTCTTGCAATGTATCTTTAAGAAATCATTGTTAAAGGTTCCAGCTAGAAGTCATATAAATGCTAATGAAGTGACACTGATATGACCTAAATGTGTCTGATAAACTGATAAATGCACATTGCTGAGTTGTGCTTTTCTTCAAGAACAAAAAAAATAATAAAAAAATATTTGTTTGAACATGTTTTAGAAATGCAATGGATTGTATCTCTACTACCCATGTCCACAATTAGGCTAAATGACTTAAATAGCTATGTTAGAGAAGATGCAGAAATGGTATAGCTAGAAAACATTATCATGAATGGATATACAGACAAAATGTCAGCAATATCTCAAAGTGTTAAAACTTATTTCCCATACTATGACAAATTATCATATATTCATGTACTGTTCAAGTTTGACAAGGTAAAAATCCTTAATCAGATCTAACAGGAGATATTACATAAAAAACCCTGACTCTTATTTGTGCATCACAAAATGTAAAGAAAGAGCACAATGTCTCTTATTTGGCTGAATATATCAGAGTTTGTTGAAATATTAGTGCAAAACTGTGAAATTGTAAAATTGTTGCAACTGTGAAAATCAAAACAGAAAAAAGGAACTGATTTCACATTATCTTCCAGGATCATCCTGGAATAAAGTAAGAATAGATCCTTCCTTGCACATGGATTGTCATTATATTATTTGTGTGGATTACCACTCAGAATACCTAGAACTTGTTCATATGAGAGAGAGTTCAAACAGGTTCAGAGTCCTAGGTGGAGAGACATTTCCCTGCAGCATATTTATTTGGGGGCACATGGCTTAAACGACATTCAGCTGTAGAGACATATTGTTGCAAATTCTTTGTGGGCAAAGAGAAACACACAGGACCATGCCAACAGCTTTAAAAAACAAGTACATGGGGGCAGGGGAAGCAGCATGTGTTGTACTCAGTATACAGTACATGAATATGTAAGTACAACATGTGTAAGTGTGCTACAACACAGAGGGCATACATGTCACATGTACGCTCCAATAAATATTTTAGGTAATGCTCCCTAGACTCTGTGAAGGTGACAATGGCCTACATACATACCAATAATAAAGACACTGCCCACTGTGCAGTTAATTTTCACTGCCACTGATATGCCCACTGGCCCACCTGTTGCTGACGACTGCCATGCTGCCTATCTTTTGCTACTTTGAGATCCATGGACATTATTTCCCCCTCCGCATCTGGTTATCAAAATACCTCAAAAGTGTATTTTAACATCGTGTTATACTGGAAGAAGTGATTTCAGATAATGGCCCATCTGTTTCTATGCAACATTTTGTAGTTTTTCACAAAACTAGAATACAGCATGTTCCATCAAGCCCTTGTTATCAACAGAGCAATGGGCAAAGTGAAGGAACAATTCAGACTGTTTAAAATATACTGAATAAAACAGAGATGTCTGCTAAAGCAGATACCTTTCAATGCTTACATATAACAATACACCCTTACAAGAAGTAAGACTATCTCCATCTCTTCTCTTAATTGGCAGAAAGTCTAAGGCAAAATTGCCTACAAAATGTATTTTGCTTCACTGGCTGGAGTGTTCAGGTGTTAGATTTCAGTTTCTTTTCTGTTGGTAGAAATTGGGTGCATTTACATGTAGCTGCTCAATGTGTAGCAACAGCTGGCAGTACCGTGTACAGAAGGAAATACCTGGACAGTAAAGTTTACCTGTATAACTAGTATTAGAACTGTAACCTTTAGGTTAGTGAGGCATTGCATGGAGTTAAGCATAGAGCAGGTAGTTTGTGTATTTAATAGGCATAATACCATACCTTAGAGCTATATATAACTCTAGCCCCTAACCCAGAGAACCCCTAAGGAGACCTCTATATAATCCAGCCCTCAAACCATAATAGCCTACACGTCCAGTTATCACGGATATACAATTGTCAAATGTCTGCTTAGCCATCTTAGTAAATATGTGCAGCCTGAGACAATGTAGCAATTCTCTCAAGTTCACAGACAACCTTTTAATCCTTAAAGACACTAACACAGTATGTGAGAGATGTACATATACAATTACCTTACAAGCATAAATCTCACTTACAAGCAGGGTTGTCAAAAACCCATAAACTACTCGGACCAGGTCATGGTGGCACTCGCTAAGGCCAAAAACATAGCCTGATTGGGCCCATACAATTTTATAGGTTGCCTCTAAATAGCTTGAAACATGACCTATCAGGACCACTGGAGTCACTTTTCAAGTACAGCCTAAAAACAAGCTATATACCCAGTGAATGGAGGAGTGCAACGGTTATCTCTCAATAAAAGGGTGGACCATCAACCAGCCCTGGAAGCCACAGACCCATTCATCTGACTAGTCTAATATGTAAATCCATGAAACAGATTATCATGGAAATGATTAAGAATGACATTGGTAACATACATACACTGGATCCATCCCAGTTTGGTTTTGTCTGAAGAGGGTCATCCCTACTTAACCTGGTTGATGTATTTGAGAGGGTCACTAAGGCAATGGATGAGGGGGAAAATGGTGCATACCACCTTCCTAGAACTGGCTAAGGTGTTTGATACAATACCTCACTTAGGTATTGTTGACACACTCACCAAACTAGGTATAAATCTCTACATAACTTGTTTGATTGCTAGCTGAATCACAAATAAGATTAACGAAGTCCTGATTAGTGAGACCATCTCCACCAACAGACTTTCACCAGCAGAATACCTCTGGGCCTGCTCCTGTTTGGCATCTACTTCTTGGAGGTTAAGGTTAATATCAAGGGCCTCTGGCTCACCAAGTTTGCAGATGACTGCAAATTGACAGCCATCATAGAATCCCTCATGACTCTGATGTCTTGCAACAAGGTCTAACACAGACTAATGACTGGTGCCAAAGCCATGAATTAAAACTCAATGCCAAGAAGTGCATTATAGAGCCTTTTGAGAAAAACTGCACCCAGGGTAATTACTCCATCAATAAAACAGACCTTTAGAGTTGACCCAATAGTTAGGGATCTGGGAACACATGTAGACAGTAATCTGGCCTTTGACCAACATGTAGCCAAGGTAGTAAAAAAATTGTTCTGTGTCACCCAAATTATAAGTAAGAGTATGGCATCTAGGTCCAAGGAAGTTATTGTACTACTTTACTCAGCCCTTATCAGACCCCATCATTGAGTACAATGACCCTTTGACATGCACCTGACCAGCCATAAGTAACATTTGGAACACCCACAGAGGTTCCTCACCCTATCGCTATGCTCAGTCTCCTACAGGCTGCCACCACAAAATGAATAGCAAAAGAAATGCTAGATCCAAGGATTTAAATGTTGCTTGCAACAAAAGTAAAACATGCTCATGAGACAGATATGTGTCTCAAAGGATCCCCATGCTTTGGAGGGACTACTTCTGTTTGTCAAAAACACACTTTTTCGACAAACAGAAGATCGAACCCACTTAAGCAAAAGTGCACTACATCGACAGTGCACTTTCACAAAAGCCGATTCACCTAAGCACATTACAGTGGGGATAAGGAAATATATCCTTTTCCCCACTGTAGTGCGATCTTGGAGTTAGTATATTTAAGCAGGGTGGGTGTGGAGGGCACAGCCCCCACACGGGGGTGCAGGGAGGCTTGCCTCTCTGCAAAATAGTGTTTAAAGTAGTTTGTTTTGAATCAGCTTTTGCGAAAGTGCACTTTCGATATAGTGCACTTTCGCTTAAGTGGGTTTCCACATTTCTTGTTCAAGATTGTGAAATTTTGATCAAGTAACGTAGACCTGCTTTGGAATAGGCTCCCCATCCATGTGAAGCAGAGTCCAAACCAAATCTGTTCAAACATATTATGCATGCAATTAGATGCTCAAAAACCCACCCCCTTGCTAAATATATTGACTTCCAATTGAAAAAATGGCTGGAACCCTTTACTTATTTAAGTCAAGACTCTTGGGATTTTTTGCTTAAGATTAAAAATCTAGGCTATTCAGATGATTTCATTTTTTTTTTGATCATCAACGTTGTTGAGTTGTTCAGTGTTATTACCCACTCAATTGGCTTGGAGTGATTTCATGACTTTCTTGTCAAATTCCACCTTTTTGGACAACAATGACATCAATATGTTGGTATCACTCATGGAAATTGTACTTAAGAACAATTTTGTGTATTTGGAGGGTCAGTATTTTCATCATATAAAAGCTGTAGCCATGGGGGTATTGTGTGACCCCATTTTTGCTAATATTATTCTCATCAATGGGAAAACTTTTTGTTTAAGAAATTTGATCCAGTCCCTTGGAAAATGTATTTAAGGTACTTGGATGACATTTTTATTATTTGGGATAGACCTTGTAGAGTGATAGTCCCCTTTATCGATTAGTTAAACTCAGCAACATCTTTTTTAAGGTTTACTTTTTCTTATGACGTGCAAACTATTAACTATTTGAATGTGTGCATTTCCAAGGATTTTAGTAGGAAATGCATTGTAAGTGCTATCTGTAGAAAACTGATATATAACAGTTTGCTGCACTACACTAGTAACCATCCTGATAATCAAACAAGGGCCATTATTAAGGGACGGTATATACAGTTAGCCAGGATGATATCTGAGGATGAACAGTTTGAGCAGGAATGCCTTAAGCTGGCTGATATGTTTGTTGCGCGTGGTTACCCATTGAATTTGATAAGGGCAGTTAGTGATGATGTAATGCAAAAAAGGAGGAGGGGAGCAATAGTGCCTTTAATAAAAAGTTCTGCTCATACAGTCAAAGAATTATTTGAGTGTACCCAAAAATCAATCAAAGACCACACTTTGTCTTTTGTTATAGAAAGCACCTTTGAGTCCCGCTCCATAATTGAAATTTTATATTAAAATTGGTCAGTGTTTTCCTGATACAATGGGCTAATAGAACAACTGGGGGAAAAACACTCATTGTTTATTGTAAAAGGAAATACTTTAAGAGCTATTTTGAACATGGGTTTCACATCAATGACAACCTAAGTAAAAATAAGGTGGAAACAGCTAAATGTAGGTTTTGCACCCAATGCAAAAATATCTTGGTTGGAAACTCAGTTAGTTATAACATTAAAGCCTCCTGTTTTGCAACTGCAATACAAAGGGAGTAGTTTATCTAGCTTTGTGTCAAAAATGCAATAGGTTTTATGTGGGAAAAACCCAAAGAAAATTAAAGGTACATATCTATGAGCATTTTTTGGATATGAGAAAACATAATATAAAAAACTCTCTAGCTAAGCACATAAAGCAAGTCCTTTTCATTATTTTTTATTTTTTTGATCAGGACTGTTTGGTGAAAAATTCCAAAGGAACTACGTTGTCAGCTTAGATTAAATGCCACTTCCCCATCTGGTCTTAATGACCACACCACCATAGGTAATGTACTAAGACTTAAATCTTATGTTGTATAAATTGATAGGGGGGTCATATTTTGGTTGAATATGTTTGCACAAATTTTATATACACATATGTTTTATTTATTTATTTTTCTTCTTATGTTTTATTATTTTATGGTTGTTGATCATTTAGACATGGGTGTGGTGGTGAATTGTGATTACTGTTCATGTGACTTTGATAGAGGGGTATTTAAAAAATGTAGTATGAGGCAGGCATTTGATTCTGATGAAGTCTGAGTTTGTTACAGACAAAAGTACTTAATCCTTCCTATTTGTTATTTTGTTTGTTTTATTATTAAAAAAGCGCTAAAAAAGTATACATTTTTTACATTTTCCTACGGCTGGCTGGTTCCTGCATTGTTTTGGATTTTGTGGTTAACAAGTTATGTTTTGGTGTTAGTGAATAGATGCTTATTCAAACATAACTTTGACTATTGGATACGGACTTAGTAATGATGAGAGTCTATACATTTGGGGTGACCTCTCCACTAGGATTAATTGATCAGCCTAAATCTAACACCTGACTGGAATAAATGAATAAATATAGAAGGCACAGCCTAGCATATAAATACCAGGGTGATCTAGTTGGGGTAGTCAGGCACTGGTTCCATGGCACAAAGGAAAGATTCTCTGATGGTAGCCCTATTGACTTAGATCTGAGTAGTGGAGCTTGGTGTTGGAGGAGCCATCTAGGTGGAATAGGTGGGAGTGGCTGTGCTAGCTCACCCACTATGAAGAAGATGGAGCTGATCAGAGGCTTGTCAGAAGAGTCACATCTAATGGACAACAGGGAGTTGCATCACCAAGCACAGGGACTTGAAGAGGAATTGCTGCTGTCAAAGACTGCTCAGGTACTCTGCTCAAGGCATAGATGTGTCGAAGCATACACTGCATGCTGTGGACTGACTGAGGAAGAGAAGGAAACAGTAGAACACAAAAACTGAATGAGTGCACATTAACAGCCATGATCTCAGTTGCTCTTACCCTTCACAGACTGCCTGAAGAGAGTTGAGCAATGCTAATCCTCTCCTGTAAAGAGAAGATCCTTGTGGAGTTATAGATAGTCACATAGCTGACAGGATTGTGGGAAAGCTGGACCAGTGGAAGGCTAGCATTGCTATATAATTAGTTAAGGAGGTTGGCCTGTCAAAAATACTTTGATTGTCTGGTGGCAAAAACCTTACTGCATTTTCCATCCATCTCAAAGCTTCCATGAGACTAAGCTATCATAACGTCATTTACTTTATTTACTTTTTATTTATTTATTGTTGACGAGGTTAGTCGCAATATGCGTATGGAGAGCTGAAAAGGTAATCATACCGACTAGGACAACTTTTTTTTTCTTTGTATTTCCAAGTGTATTTCTTACTTGTTATTGTCTTTGCATTTGTGGTCTGGGTCATGCCTGAAAATGGTCTGTGGACCAGTTTACTTACCTGATTAGCAAAACATAAATGAGTAAAATAAGATAAAATAAAATAAATGAAATATTGAGCAGGAAGCTTTAAAAATATGCACATTTTGCAAACTGTGGAATATGAGAAAGGGAGCGGTATATGTTGATGGGGCTGATGACTGTTAAACCACTGAAAATAATGAAATTTTTGCATACTCACAACAAGAAAGAGAAAGGGTGCATGTAGAAAGTGCTGATAAGAATGTTGAATTAATGAAGGAACAACTGGTGAAGGGAGGTGGGGAAATGTGTTGTTAACTGATAACAGATTTTATGAACTTCAGAGAGCAATCATTTTAAGATTCATAAAAAGATGAAAACAGAAAATCTAATGGTTCTATAGGGGAATGGGTAAACAGCAAAGATGGGAAATCAAAGATTTAGAAAAAAAAATACAAGCATAAGAAGTTAATTCTAACACAGATTTGAGTTTCAGACTTCATATCTGTTGAAACAACATGGTAATACAAAATCTGTTACTCTAGCAAGTTTCCAAGTTTATAAGTGCAATAATTTAAAACCTGGCCATCATTTTTGGCATCGACCAGATTTTTATTTTGAGGTAGACTGCCACTCATCTTTTTTTAATCTACACCTGACGAGTATGCCTGCAGAGTACTTTGCTGCCCACACTTTTGTTTGGCCGCTAGCAGTCATAAAGAGGCATACTTTAAAGCAGCTGTAAACTCTGAGTCCGGTCACAGTGCTGAAGAAAGTAAATATGCATGGGGCATGGCTACCAAACTCTTTTCTGTGAGGAATGCTGCATTTACAATAAGCATGCTGACTGAGCTGTACACACAGTGTGCAAGTTTTGGAATAATGAAAACCTTTTATCATATAATGTTATAGATATGAAGGGTGAACAAGTATAACATGGTAAAAGGAAAGGATATTCAGATGTTATTCTTGGTATTGACAGGCAGTCATTCTAGAGATTATAGTAAATGGTCAAGGAAGGGTTGATAGCTGGGGATATTTCAAAGGCCTTCAACAATGTATCTTATATTACTGTCCTCACAATATTAGGAGATATTGGGTTTGGTCAGAGTTTTTTTTTTAGATTTTCATATCAGTCTACATTTATTGTCCTGTGTTTTTTGTTTTATATGAGAGAGACTGGAATCTAAAATTACCAATGTCCATCAAGTTATGAAAGATACCTCAATTACCAAGAAATGCAACAAATAAACTATTTCAATGACATTACCTTCATTACAGATTATGGGCCCCCATAAGTGCTGCAATCACTTCTCACAAAAATAAAAGTACAATAGTTCTACCAAATTCAAGTGCTTACAGACAAGGGTCTCCACTAGATTCCTTGAAGGCTTCCTAGTCATCTATCACATGGTTCTCAGCAATTCATTCTTTACTTCAGTACTCTGTGCAGAACCAGTGTTTTAAGGCACAGTCCCCCTCAGCAAGAGGCCTACATGTCTGGTTTGATAGGGCTATAGTTCCCTCTGTTGTACATGATGCTGTTCATTCATTTAAGCTGGCTAGCTCACTCAGAATGCAGTTAGGCTCCAGTTTTAAAGTCACAGAATTTCTACAACTGTTTGACATTCTTTCACATTGTGTCATTATCATTTCAATACCATTCTAGTGAGAGCCATCAATACTATGTCACACATCTGCTCTCTCTCTCTCTCTCTCTATATATATATATATATATATATATATATATACATACACACACACATATATATATATATATATATATATATATATATATATATATATATATATATACATACATATATATATATATATATATATATATATATATACATACATACATACATACATATATATATATATATATATATATATATATATATACATATATATATATATATATATATATATATATATACATACATACATATATATATATATATATATATATATATATATATATATATATATATATATGTATGGAGAGAGAGACAGTTTAGAATAACCAATTAACTGGCATGACTTTGAGAGGAAGCTAGGATATAGGATCATAGGAGGTGACTAGGCTATCGACCTGGATGTCATTTCAAACCTAGCCATTTCATCCCAATGAACTACCATACATACTCTAGTCAATACCCAGCATTGTATTTAGTAATGACTGCCCACGTCCAGGAGGGTTTTGAGCACTATCCCTGGAAAGAATTTACAGTGCCCCATCCACTCATCCAGGTTCCTTTTGAATAGTGTCATAGAGGTGCTTTGTTTCACATGAATTGGTGGCCTATTCCAGAGATGTAGTAGTCACTGGGAGACAAATATGTTCCTCCAAAACATCCTATTCAAGTTGCCGGCCATATTTAAGTCCCTGGAATGGGTATCTCTAGTCCCATTTGATTTACGGATGTGCAGCAAGTTCATTAGGTTTAGGTCGAGATTGCTCTGTAGGCCAGGCATAAGTCTCCCCTAAGAAGTCTACAACACACAGTATAGTGACAGACTTTAGTCGGTCTGTGTAAGGCACATGCTGGAGGCCCTTGATCTTCTTTGTTAGAAATCTCTGAGGACATTCCAGTTGCTGCAGGTGCTTAGTACTGTACATGCCAAAAAGGACTTTATACTCAATTATGGGCCAGTTTAGTGATGAGTATAAAGGGGTTATAACCTCCTTTGCTCAAGAGGTGATGCCTTTGCTAATCAATTGTCCTAGGCAGAAAGCCTTCCTTGCTATTGTAGGCACATGGTGGTCAAAGTTAAGGTCGCAGTCTACTTGTGATCCCAGAGTCTTTACCACATCATAGGTACATAGGGTATTGTTATTAATTTGATAGTGTGAAGGGACATTGTTTTACTGAAGGTACTGATGATGCATTTCTTTGTATTCAGTTTGAGACTGTGACTAAGACACCAGTCATTGGTCTGCATAAGGCCCTCCTGAGGTATACTGGCATCATTTGGGGATTCAGTAGTTGCACCCAGTTTGCAGCCAACTGCAAACTTGGTCAACCACAGCCCCTTAGTTTTGGCCTGAACTTCTGAGAATTATATATAAACCAGTATAGGGACCAGCACTGATCCCTGTGGCTCCCTGCTGGTTACAGGTCTGTTGGCTGATGTGGAGTCACCCACTTTGATAGTGTGTGACTGGTTTGTGAGCCACTTGGCAACCCATCTTACAACAAAGGGGTTTACATTCTGTTTGCTAAGTTTATTGGTAGTGCCTGAGTGGGGGATTGTGTCAAAGGCCTTTGCCAAGTCGAGGTATGCTTTGTGCACAGATTTGCCATCATCAATGGACCTGGTCACATTTTTGAAGAAATCCACCAGGTTTAACAGGCAGGATCTGCCCTTGACAAAGCCAAATTGTGTTGGATCTAGTGTTTGGAGGTCTCCTATGTCTTTATTTATGAGGTCCATGATGATATGTTCCATGGCCTTACAGATGAGGCAGGTCAGACTTATGGGTCTGTAATTCTGCAGTTCAGTTGGTAGGCCACCTTTGTGGAGGGGAACAACTGTTGCTGATGTTCTTAGTGTTTCACTGTTGCAGTCATCACATTTGGGTTATCTGCTTGCAGATAGCCCTCAGTCAGCCTGATTATCAAAGTCTTGGGTCCTGCATCGGTTGCTGTCTCATCTTCCATGACATCAGGTAGTCAGGGGTATAAAGCATGCAGCTGATGCCATTACATCAGTCTTTTTTGCCATGCGGTGCCCGAAGCAGAAGCAGTTCGCTGGTCGGCCGACTCCTGAAATTTTCATTTTCGAGTTTCAGATCCAAAGTCTTCAACAAAGCTAAGTACCCGTTGGGGAAACTTTTTCTTGCTGTAAACCAATGTCAGTAAAAGTTAACAATTGTATTTCTTGTGGAAAGAAAATACCTCATAAAGATTTCCATTCATACTGCATTCCTTGCTTAGGCCCAGACCACGACGTCCCTCACTGTCGGTTTTGTGCCTTATTCAAACCTCAAACCATTCATTGTCGGTTCATTTTTGCATCTAAATATTTTGGTATTCGGTTCAATTATCCAGAAATGGCTTCGGTAAGCCACCCGACTACTGACATTCGAAAAAATGCAAAGATAAAGATAGAGAAAGGCCGCATAGGTCCAAAGCTGCCGCCGACGCTTCCGTTAAGCTAATCAATAGTTCGCTGGTACTCAGTGATGCGCTTTCGCAGCCCCTGATAGCCACTACTTCAGATTCGCAGGCCTCTACTGAGACCCATTTGGAGTCTGGTATGCCGCAAGATGCTTCTTCGACTGTGGAACCTGTGGATGTCTCTACCTTGGATGAGTCTGGAGCCGCTGTGCAGGCACCGGCTTCTAAGGGTGTATTCAGGCCTACTGACTTGCATATTAAACCAATGCCATCTTCTTCTTCAAGGCCTAAATCTCAATCCACGACTAGAAAACTGATGCCCAGACCGCATGGTCAGTCCCCTATGCCTAAAAAACAAATAATAAGAATGGCTGAAGACCTTATTACTCTAATCAGGGGAAGCCACCCTTCTCCCTCTAAGAGACCTAGAACTGATTTTCCTTCTGATTCTTCTGATCAGGATTCTGAAATTTCTGTTTTTTTCTGATGACCAAGAGTTGCCCTTATCCACCTGTGAGGATTCTGATGCAGAGGACTCCATTCCCTCTGCTTCCCCTCCAGAGGATTTCTCTTTTGGTGAAACTTTGCAGACTCTTAGGGAGCATTTCCACTGGAAAAGCCAGGATTACTCTGACTCCAAAAAGAGGCTTAGGGAATTCTCACTCCTACCTCAACACAGGCTTTCAGCTATCCCTCCTGTACTGGACATTGTAGATGATGCCTTCTTGGAATCTCGCCTGGCCCCTGACAATTTACCCCCGGCTCCCAGAAAACCTGACAGGTATTACAGAGTACCTGACTCTCACAAGTTCCTCTTTAAGAATCCTACTGTGGATCCTGAGACCATTTCACAGGGACCCAAAGGAATTAAGGCTACTACTGCCAAAAACCCTACCCCCTCTGATAGAGATTCCAGGGCCCAGGACAGATGGGGTAAGAAGGTTTACACTTCTGCAACTTTGGCCATTAGGGCCTTAAACTGCCAGTTTCATGGTTAGAGTATCAGCAGCATATTATTGGATTGCTTAAACAGAAAATGATATTGATTCCTGACTGAGCTGAAAATAAAGAATTACAGGATTTAATGCATTCTGCTGAACAAGTTGAAAACATACTTTGCAATGTGGTTTTGATTCATTAGAGGCATCTTGCAGGGCTGCTGTCACTGGGTCTGTACTTAGAAGGCATGCTTGGCTTAAGGAGCAAACTTTGCCAGATCATGTTAAAACTAAATTACTGGATGCTCCCTTAAACCAAGCAGAAGAAGTACTTAAAAAGATGGAGGAAAAAGCTAAATCTATGTAAACTGTTAAATAATTCCTGCAAGTACAGTCTCTCAGATTTAGTAGGCACTGGCCATCTAAGAATTGGTCCTTTCCTGCCTCTTCCAGAACCAGCAGACCACCAGGCTTCAGTCTCAAGGTACTAACCGGCCTGAGCAGTGGGTGGCTCCCACTTCCAAAGCTGGAAGTAGTAAGACTCCCCCTATGGTAAACTATCACAATGACTTAACTTTAAACCTTCCAAGCCCTGCTCAACTGACTGTTCCTTTAGGGGGAAAGACCACCCTGCATGCAAAAAACCAGGAGCTCATTATCCAAGACAAATGAGTTTTAAATATAGTTTTTCAAGGATACAGATTCCACTTCCACTCCTTACCAACCCCAAATGGTTGGCCAGACCTACCCCCAAATCAGTGGGTAGAGGCTCAAAAGCAGGTTCTCTCTCTCTCCTAAGCATCAAGGTGAGTCAACCTGTCCCAGAAGAAGAATGGGGGCAAGGTTTTTACTCAAGACTTTTCCTGGTTCCCAGAAAAGACAATTCCTGGCATCCTATCCTGGACCTGTCTATCCTAAACACCTTTTTGGTAATACCAAAATTCAAAATCCTAACTCTCCATCAGCTGCTTCCCATGCTGGGCAAAAATGCCTGGCTGGCAACACTGGATTCAAAGGAGGCCTACATGCACATCCCAATCAGAGAATCTTGCAGAAGATACCTTTGTTTCAGAGCAGGCTACATGCACTATCAGTTCTCTGCACTGCCCTTTGGCTTATCTTACCCAGGGTATTCACAAAGTGCCTAGCTCCAGTCATTGCATTTTGCAGGCAAAGAAATATTCAAATATGCCCATACCTGGACGATTGTCTAATTCAGGCAGAAAGCCAGGACATACTATTAAACCATCTGGCATTTGTAAAGAAATTACTAACTTCTCTGGGGTACACCATAAACGAAAAGAAATCACATCTAGTACCCTGCCAACAAATTGTATTCCTGGGAGCAAGCTTGAATACAACTTCCGAGATTGCCTACCTCATGCCAGAGAAACAAGTTCATTTGACAGCCTACTTCAAACTACTGACCACAAAGACCCAGCTATCTGCAAGGGAAATACTGGAAGCCCTGGGGTTCATGACCTCTTGTATTCTACTAATTCCATATGCAAGACTGAATATGAGGAAACTACAATGGTATCTAAAAAGCCTATGATGTCAACATTCTCAGGACCTAGAAGCAATGATTCCTATCATCCCTTGTCTAAAGACAGAGTTCCTTTGGTGGGCAGAGGCCTGTCACCACAATAAGGGACTGCCATTCACTCTCCCCCCTGCCGCCCAAACCCTAACGACAGACACATCAGGCTATGCATGGGGGCTCACTTGGCAGGGCAGTGCATTCAAGACAAATGGAATCTGAGTCAAATGCACCTGCATATCAATCAAAAAAGAAATGTTAGCTGTACAGAATGCTCTGACAGCCTTCAAGGAACACATTCTTCCAGGACAATTATTGGTAAAGACAGACAACACCACTGTTATGTGGTACCTAAACAAGCAGGGGGGAACCCACTCCTACCCTCTCTGCAGGCTAGCCATGGCTCTGTGGAACACAGCCTTGAGCTACCAAGTGCACCTAAAAGCTCAGTTCCTGCCAGGCAAGCTAAATACACTGGCAGATGATCTAAGCAGAAACCTCATGGATCCACATGAGTGGAAACTGGAACCAAAGATATTCAACATTTTGAGAAACAAATGGGGGAGCCCAGAGATAGACCTGTTTGCCTCCCCTCAGAACTACCAATTGGACAAATTCTGCACAAGGACTCCCCACAGACAAGCTTGGAAAGTGGATGCCCTGTCCTTCACCTGGAAAAACCTATCAGTCTATGCCTTTCCCCCTCTGCCTCTCCTCTCGAAAGTGCTACTAAAGATCAAACAGGACAAACCAAGGACAATACTGATTGCACCAGACTGGCCACGGCAACACTGGTACCCCCTTTTGCGCAGTGTTTCACTGCTGGAACCATGGCACCTGCCTCAGACCCCTGCCCTGCTGTCCCAGCAGGAGGGCCAGATTCTGCACCCACAGCTTCAAACCCTGAACCTTGCAGCCTGGCTAATTACCTGATCTCTCTGTTACCATCCCTCAGTAAGCAGGTAATGGATGTCATTCTTGAGGCAAGGAGGCCTGGTACTAGAAAACCCTATGCTGAAAAATGGAAAATATTCTGTTCCTGGAGCCAAACTCAAGGGATGGGCACAACAGTGCCCAATAGACCTCACATTCTTCAATACTTAACTGAGATGCTTCACAAGGGCATTTACTTTTCTTCCATCAAAATTCATGCCTCGGCCATTTCAGCACATTATAATACAGAGCCACCCCTCTTCTCTCACCCACTGCTGAAGCAATTCCTCAGAGGGGCCAAATCTTTAAGACCAACCAGGAGAGCCCCTACTCCAGCCTGGGACCTTAAGTTTGTGTTGAAAAAGTTCACTCTACCTCCCTTTGAGCCAGCTGCAAATGCAGAGTTGAAATTCCTTTCTTGGAAAACAGTCTTCCTTTTAGCCATCACTTCAGCAAGAAGGGTATCTAACTACAGGGCCTCATGGCAGTGGAGCCTTTCATCATCTTTCATGCGGACAGGGTGTCCCACAGGACCAGTCCTTCCTTTATGCCCAAGGTGGTATCCAGTGTGGCCCTTAACCAATCCATTCATTTGCCAACCTTCTTTTCTAATCCACAGAACAAAGGGTAATGAATACTGCATTCATTGGACGTGCACAGACAACTTAGATTTTACTTGGACAGGACTAAGTCTCTCAGGAAATCTGAACAGTTGCTGGTTGCATTTGCTGCAGGGGCAGAGGGGAAGGCCATTTCAAAGCAAACCATTTCTAAGTGGATAGGCCATTGCATTAATTTCTGCTATAAGCACCATGGAAAACCTACCCTACAGGGGATAAGACCTCATTCCACCAGGGCTGCATCTACCTCTGCAACCTTTCTCAGAGGTGTCCCTACCAGGGACATCCTAGAAGCTGCTACCTGGAGTTCTGTACATACCTTACCAAGCATTACCACCTGACAATTTTTTCTAAATCCAGAGCTGGCTTTGCCACTGCAGTCTTGCAGAGCCTTATAGCTGGTGTTAATGCTATCTAATTGCCTCCTCCCTTCCTTAGCTTTGGGAATCTACCCAAATGTGATGACTGCAACAGTGAAACATGAAGAACATAGTACAGCTGTGTACACTTACCATAAATGTAGATGTTTGAGTGTATTCACTGTTGCAGTCCTGGTTACCCTCCCTCCAGCCCCCTGACTTCTATTGACTATACCTCTATTCTTGTTTACTATGCTTAAAGCTTTCTGGTGTATGTATTTGCTTTTTGTTGGAGGTGTAACCTTGTATATAATTGCTTCCCATTATGGAGGCACCTGACATCTGGGGCAAGAAAAAATGATGTAATGGTGTCGGCTGCATGCTTTATACCCCTGACTACCTGACGTCATAGAAGATGAGACAGCAACCGACGCAGGACCCAAGACTTTGATAATCAGGCCGACTGAGGGCTACCTGCAAGCAGGTAACCCAAATGTGATGACTGCAACAGTGAATACACTTGAACATCTACATTTATGGTAAGTGTACACAACTGTACTTTCTTCATTCCGCAGGAACAAAGCCTGTGATTATGCTGTGATTGAATAGGCTACTTAATGGTGATGCTAGTTCATGTTTTAGTTTGTTTAGTAGCTGTAAAAGGCCTTATTGTTATCCTTGGCTCTGATTGCTAAGTTTTTCTCAAAGTTACCTTTAGAGGATTTGACATGCTGTCTCATTTGGCTGTTGAGGCTGAGGAAGGTGCTTTTCATTGCTGGGGCCTCTCCTTCATTTCCTTAGACAGCAACATTTTGAGTTTGTTGTAATGTTTGTTGATGCTGGATGTCCACTAGGGTGGCTTGTTTTTACTTGGGGCTCTGACTTTGATTCTCTCTTGAACAGCTGAGTCTATACACTTATACAAGTGATTGTACAGGGCTTTAGTGTAATCTTGGGTGTAGTTACCACTTCCAGCTGGGGGTGAGGTTTGGAATGCATTAACACCTTCCCCAAGGAGAGTATAGTTTGTCTTGGTGAAGATTGTTAGTCTAACTTTGCCCTTTGTGAGTTCTGGTGTTAGTGTCAGGTCGAACACGGCTAATTTGTGGTCAGATTTAACTAATGAGGGTCTGACAGTTGTGGTGGTGCATTTGTTTGTCATGATAATGAGAACCAGATAAAGTATGTTTGTTCCCCTTGTTGGGGTTTGAACAATATGTTGTAGGGCATTTGAGATAACAAATTCAAGGAACCTTTGTGCTATCAAGTTAGGGCTAGAGTAGGTTTCCCAGTTGATGGTGGGAATAATTGAAATCCCCCATGACCAGAGTGTTTGGCAATATTTGGTTTGGCTCCAGTTTGGTCAAGTAGGCCTAGTGTGCATCATGATCCATGGAGTGGGATCTATAACTAGCTATGACTTGAATGGGGGTCTTACCTACTGTGACATCCCACCACTGGCCCAATAATCAAAGAGCTTCAATCCTCACCACTGGCAACAGTGGGGGATGTACATTGGGAGGATGACAGACAAGGGCACCTGCAGGCAGGTGCAAGGGGGTGCACTTGCACCCCCCTGGAACCTGCTGGTTGAGAAATTAATTGTATTTTAACTTAAAAAAAAAAAGTATTTTTTTTTTAAAGGACGTTCCTATTTAAGAACGCCATTTGCATCCCATCCATTTGCATAGACGCAACAGGTGTTTGCGACCTGTTTTTGTCTTGTGTCTGTGCGACCAATGGTTTACATCTTTGTCTTTCTCGCCTACAGGGAATTTGAATTCAGGAGGACATTCGGACTGTGGACGAATGCAGAAGTGAGATGTAGGTGTGCGTGTGTGTTTAAGTGTTTAAGAGATGTGTGTGTGTGTGTGTGTGTGTGTGTGTGTGTGTGTGTGTGTGTGTGTGTGTGTGTGTGTGTGCGTGTGTAAGAAATAGGTAGGTAGTGTGTGTGTGTGTGTGTGTGTGTGTGTGTGTGTGTGTGTGTGTGTGTGTGTGTGTGTGTGTGTGTATAGAGAGAAACAGAGAGAGAGAGAGAGAGAGAGAGAGAGAGAGAGAGAGATAAACATATGCATGAAGGCTAACTATATTCAGAGGTTATTCCCGTTCAAATCATTATAGACAATAGCCAGGGCAGTATCTCCACAGACTATATATATCAAAGTTGTATGTGAAGTGTAAGAAACTACTTGTACTATTACTGCATAAGCTCCATAGCCCCCATGTTGTCCCCTTTAGTAATCAAAAAATATCATCCAAAAACCTGGTGTAGAAATATATAACATTAAAAAAAACAACAAAACAATCACACTACATACCAATAAGAAAACTTAAACAACAATGCAACTGTTAGCTATGTCGTACTCAACCTTCTAAGTAAAATGCCTTCTGAAGAAGGAATAAATGAACGGGACAAGAAAATTGCAACAAAACACTGGTTATACAAAGGATCGGGCCGATCTTATACATTTGCTAGTGTCTGGATGTTTGTATAATTTCGCCCCTACTTCTTAGAAGAAGCATTTTTTTATTTTGTATAATTACAGTTTAAAGTACATCTCTCATCGCAAGATGTTGACGTTCATAAAGAAGCAGTTAAATGGTTAAAATGGGCATTGTTTGTACTGACATAGTTGATATCTCCAGGTTATAGATTGCATACTGCCAATCCCAAGAATGCATTACGCTGAGTTTTCATTAGGTATGGTTTGATAGAGGACTGTGCATTTTGTTGTACTTAATGTAATGCTAAATGTGTTTGCGAATATAGACAGATGTTAGTATGCGGAGCGGAGGTCATATTCTGCTTGCATAGTTTCTCTGTATGTATTTATACTTAACTGCACGTACTTCTTGAAATGTCAATGTCGGTGATAATTTTCATCTTAATGTTGGGTGTAATTATGCTGGCCGAAAGCCTGTAGCTAAAGCGTTTTCCGGAAATTTCACATCTGTGACATCTTAGCATTCTGTAATAAACCAGAAAATAATGTGGATACATAGATGGCTTAGATCACAGATCTCTGCAATGATTCCACTTATCATTGAAATTTATCTTTGTAGGTTGGAACTATCAGCGAGTTTGTATACAGAGGGGTAGCATCCAGTTTGCTTGTGTGCGCTGTCACAGACTTACAGTCTGAATGTACCCAGATTCTGCACTGCACGATTGTTTCCTTTACCATGAAAATCATATCAAACAGTTTCAGCTGTGTGAAATAAATATTCCCATCAAATTTCCCATTTCAAGTGTGCTCCTAGACATCTAGATAGTATATTGTCACTTATAAATTCATCAGTGGTTCTGAGCCATTCCTTATGTGAAGGAATCTTCAAGGAATATGATTTACAAATATATATATATTTTTTTTTTTTTTCACTTAAGGCAGGCATCATGTAAAACCTGAGATGCAAAAAACACAAAGTCAGCACTAAACATTGATTACATTTTGTATAACTACATTTATAGTTAGACGTTTATCCTTTGATGGTGAATGTTGGATGATTTATTTCCCTTGACAACATAGTCATTCTGGTGTAGTGGTAAATCCCAATACCTTGTCATGCCTTATTATCTATATACTGTGTCCCTTAATAACTTTGTCATGGAGAACATAACATTTTCTACAGGTTTAAAAAGACATGGCTTACTAATTTACAGATATGCAGAAAGACATGCACAGTATGTTTAACTGTTATGTTTTGGTGTGTATGCATTTTTATTACATGCTGGAGTCTTTATTGCTGCTTATCGAGAAAAGCTGTTTTCTGGAGACTAAAGGTTAGAAAGAGGTGTTTTATACACTTCAAGGACTGTGACAAGTTATGAGCAGTTTACATATCATAAAACATTATCTTCTTCCCCTGTCATACTGTATTTTTATTTAATTGTTTTATCAGTTAACATTAAGTAATGTGCATTCAGTTACAGAATATTATAGTAGATTCACAGAGAGTGATCAGGAAAGAGTTAATTATCTGTTAATGAGTATGAAAAGACATAGTTATGTGTTGATTTGAAATTTTGATTTTTCAGGATTCAGTCTTATAAACTAGTAAGCCAAATATTGGTATAGTAGAGTTTATCCAGCATTATAGATTATTTATCTGTTACCTGTTTTAACTGTTACCTGGAACTCTTGAATGGGCAGACAAAGAAGGGAAGAATGCAGGCAGGTTATCTGCACAGAGGAGTAGTAAGATAGGGAATATAAATAATAATTGTGGTAAGCAGTTATCCATTCTTGACCAGTTTATGTTTGAGTAGTTTTTCATATTGATTTCAGCAGGTGGTGTTAATAGCATACATTTCTCCTGAATAGGGTTTAAATAGTTTGTTGGGATTTTATGAAAGAAGTGTGCTGTAAGTGGATTTCTAGTCTAGTCCAATGCCCATGACCTTTTAATTTTACATTTTTAAAAATTTTACAGTCAGACCAATAAAGCCATACCTTGCTAGGTGCAGACAAGCACTATTTCACCCTTTTTCTGAGCTTGTCATTTCTGAGTCAGTAAACAATATTATACATTCACATCTCTTTTAAGACCATTAAAGTGTGTTTAAGCATTGCACTGCTGTGACAGCCATTGTTTGGTTTCTGTTACATGATGTACTTTTTTTTTGAAACCACATAAAGTTCAGACTGTTTTTATTTTACATTTGTTTACCGGGGCGGTCCGACTGGAGAAAGCTGTCCATTTTCAGCAGAGGCCCAGGGAGAAAAGCTCCAGAACAATTGCTAACATACTATGCATAAGATATTTACATGAGCATTGTGGTTTACACAGTTATAAAATATAGCAGATATATGACTGCATACGATATTTACATAAGCATAGTGGTTTAGCCATACAGTTAAAAGTATAGCAGGTATTAACATATGATTGTTCATATAGTATATTTAGTAGCGATAATGCTGAATATGTACTAAAGATAAGACAAGAAAGGAAAAACTAAAAAACACTAGCCAGATTGCCAAAGGAGGAGAATATAGACAAGTTCATGTGAGGTTCATTGACATTTTAAGGGAAACTGTGAAGACTGTGACAATGAAATTTGATACAGACTGTCCAGCTCTCGCAACAGTGGGAACAAAAAACATAAACTCTTCTCTAATACAATCATCATCAACAAAACGAATGCCCAATGACAACTGCTCAATGCCTGAGATATCTGCAGTTTCATCTGTGAATACACTAAATCCAACTGCCCTGTTCGCTGCACAATCTCCTTTCGAAGTATGTGTTCACATTCTGCCAACAGCTCATTTTGCACCCCATGGGATGTGTACCGAGCATTTCTTGCAAGTGTTTCACTGTGCTGTTTCAATATTGTGTCGCCAGCTTCAATACGAAAATCTAACAAATAACAAAAATTTCCACCAGAGCCTTCTTTTCCACAGAGAGCAATGCCATGGGTTGCACAGTAAATAATGGTAGATAAAATTGGTTCCAATTTATTTTGGTTCTCTGCAATTTGTTTTGTAACTGCTGCATCTAGTTGTGGAATAACAGCTGTTTCTGGCTTCTGTCATGTATGAGAAAAATTGGCAGCATCTTCAGTAGAACCTTTGTGCCGTGATGATTGCATGTGACTTCTTGCAGACTCATTGAAGGCATTATACTTTGCGCACACACTAGTGATGAAGCTGCCTTGCAACCCATGGTGAAGTGACTGAGGAAATAATACACAAGTTAAGCAGAGTGGGCCTTTCAAGAGAGGAGAATATGCAAGCCACAGTGAGTACTGAGACAATCAACTATATCTGAATATAATTGGTTAATAAATAATGACATGCATTTCAGTTTCAGACTTCATATTATTCAGAAAATGCATTCTAACACAAATACTTTTATTCTACCAATTTTCTAAATGTGTCCTTAGTTTTGGGCCTTTGTCCCCAGCATTATAATCGGCTTTGTCCAGATTTCTTGTCTTAAGAGATTGAAAGGTGTGTGTGTGTGTGTGTGTGTGTGTGTGTGTGTGTGTGTGTGTGTGTGTGTGTGTGTGTGTGAGTGCGTATGTGAATGTGCGTGTGTGTGTGTGTGTGTGTGTGTGTGTGCGCGTATGTGTGTGTGCGTGTGTGTGTGTGTGTGTGTGTGTGTGTGTGTGTGTGTGTGTGTGTGTGTGTGTGTGTGTGTGTGTGTGTGTGTGTGTGTGTGTGTGTGTCTGTATGTCTGTATAAGAAGGAAGTAGCATACCCCTCAGCTGTCCAGGTTTTTGCAGAATGTCCAGATTTTTGCCCCATATTCCTCCTAAAAAGGATTGAAGTTGCTAAATGACAGACATTTGAGTTTTAGATGTCATATCCTTTAGAAAAATGCATACTAACATAAATCCTGTTATTCTAGCAATGTTCTAAGTTCATGAGAGCAATATTTATAATCTGTCCCTATTTATGTTGGGCTTTGTCCAGTTTTCTTGCACTAAAAGATTGAGGTGTATGAGAGAGAGAGAGAGTGAAATGCCCTAGTTAGAGTTAGCAGATAGAATTTATTTTCAAGTGCATTTTCAGGGAATTGTGAGCTTCAAGGGAAGAGAAGTTTACTGCTGCTCATGCTAAGTCTGCTTAAAATGTGCAACTGTTTTGTTTAGCAAATGGTAACACTGTTGTGGTATAGAGTTTTAAAGCAGTGTTAGTAGGTAGCATACTTGTATCTTTATGCAGAGGGCTATAGGTTCTACTCCCACAGTATATAGATTTGTATTTTACGGGGGTGGAGTGCTGCAGTCCTGACTGTGTCCTCCTTTGGATGAGATGCCTAATAACTATGAACTTGTTTTTCAGCTTACCACCCATTCCCTATTGCAATATACCAGCTTACCATTTTTTAAATGTAACGTAGGCAATTTATTCTTCAAGGGCAGCAGGCATTGAATTTGTAGATGAAACACTGAAATATAAAGTTGTTTTCTAGCAACAATCTCTTCATTAGTTTCAGATCTCTATAATGTGGAATTATTCAGATGACTTTTACTTCTGCAGAGATTGTGCATACCGACTGACATTGGTGGATTGTAATGACAGAAGTTTAAGTGGCCTTTTATGGTTGAAATGTTCTGAGTTGGGCAGTTTGTCATTATTGGTTTATATGTTTTGTTTCATTGCTTACTGGAAAAACATTCAAAACTATAAATTTAAAACACAGTCTAACATGTGGTGCTGTATTATATAAGGGATATAATTAAATTATTTTATATTATAATTAATACAATCTGCATATATTATAATCATATGTATAAATATGCACACTTCTTATGCATGGTTACTCTTGTTTATCACAGTAACAGGAAGGATACTGTAATGGCTGTGTCAAGAAAAAAAGGTCTAAAGCTTTTAGTTAAGCATGTAATGAAGTTGTTCACATCACTGATAATGCAGACCTAGTTTCATATAAATAAGGGTCAACCACATAAAAGCAGAAGACACCCAGAATTTCCCTCGCCCACTCAGTAAAACTAATCTTGAAAAAATAATTAATATTGTGCATATATTAGGGCTATTGGAATTATCTTTAAAAAGATGAAGTGATGATTTGCAACTGTGTCAATGTTGGGATTATGAAGAAATGTTTCATTAAGCATTAATTAAAAGATATACATAATTGAGTGACTGCACACAGTTTAAGTTAAATACAGCTATAATGTGTCATGCATTCAGAGCACAGAATGCCAGCTTTTATTTAAACAGCAACTTGTGTTACTGAGAGTTAATCTTGGAAGCCAAAAGACAGTAGTGTTGTAAACTATTTTTTTTAAATCTGTACAATCTGAACAAGCTCATGGGACTCAATTTAGTGTCCTACATGAGAAATATTGAGCTAATGAACACTATTCCCCAGTAGTTGTTTCTAAGTCACTTATAAATAATTAAACAAGGGGAAGTATTTTGAAGTAAAACAAATACCCTGTCTTTATGGTAGGGTAAAAAGTAAAAAGGAAAACTATGTTAGTATCCAAGTAAATAAATTATTATTAGCAATGAATGAGAAATTATTCCAGCATAGAGAACTGAACAGCCAAGCCTTCTTGATCAGAATTCAAAAGGGACGCCAGCTGAAGGTTCCCTTGAGTTAGTTGCAATGTACATGGGGTATGTAAAAAAAAACTTACCACAGATTCCTAATTAAATCCAGGTATCTATAATCATTGTAGAAGTAAAGCATAAAACAGTATGCACACTGAAAATTTTGAACAGTGTTTATGGCAACTGGGGAGAAATAGCCATGTAATAGGACCCTTTAATGGCTGCATGGGGGGGCTGCATGTGTGAAGGGGGTGGGGCTGCATGGGTGGGGCTCTGGGTTTGCACCCCCCTGCAAAAAAATCCTGTGGGCTCCTGGCAGGTACACACACAGTATTTCCAAGTGCAGCTCTCTGCATCAACTGCAATTTCCCTTAAGAGTAGACAGAGACCACAGTCAGTCCAGGGCTGGTTTCTCCCTCTTTCTCCAGATCCCCAATAAGACTCCCCACTGGCACAGCTACAGGGTTGAGATCTCAGCAGAGTGGCCAAGCCAAGACCTCCAGCACTCTCTCTCTGTCCAACCAGTTCTGTGTGTCCCTACCCAAGTAGCTGAGTCACACACTTTGAGGTTTGATTTATACACACACACACACACACACACACACACACACCTGGGAAAGGCTTGCACAGGTTTGCTAGCTATGCCCCCTTCTGCCCAGACTGTAAGGTAGTTATCACTGCCACCAGCCACATCCTTATCAGCTACTTCAAGACCATTAACAAAGGGTGTCCACTCTTACTGTGTAATGGTACTATCAATAAAAATGGTAGTTTGTCCAAGAGCAAGGCTATTAGGAGTGGCCCAAAGTGTCATCAAATAAATATGCAAGTACTTCCAAAACTTAAATATGTCTCACAAATATCAGCCACAATGAAAGGTTTAAATACATTTAATAATAAATAATAAAAGAACAATAAAATACTCAGTATATAATCACAGTAGCATCAGAGTTCAAAATCACAGGAGATATTTAAAACAACATTGTAGGACAGTCTCAAATAAATAAAGAAAACATCTAAAGTATACTTCACTATATTCCTGACTGAAACTAAAAGAATTACTACACCCTAGTTAACTTACTTACAGAGCAAGCAAGGCAGATATGGTGACTGGGTCTTCCAGCTAATGTTGTCAGGTCAAAGAAAAATACAGAATACTCAGTGTCTCTCTGAGAGTTCTTAAATTAATACCTCAAATTTTACTGCAGGGATAGCTTAATGGATGACATCACTTCTTGTCATCTCACTCTATCCCAGGGAAAATCCCCATTGATGCAGCTGGTAATATACATAGACAAAGCTTTTCTTAGCTCTAAGGCAGATCCTGGAAGTCATAAAACAATAAAAACACTTCCAAGACAATACAGTGAACCTCTAGTTCTAGACATTGTGTCTGTTACTGCACTGAAACTGAAAGATAACATATTTTTATTACGTGGCTATAAAGTAATTTAATTACAGCTATTTTTCTGAAGTTAACCTCTGGTGTTCCAGTTTCCACTGTTAAAATATATAGATCTAAACAGTTACAATAGTGTAGGTACATGTCTGTTCTAATCCAGTAGGGTACACTGTGGTTGCATCTTTAAGCTCAGTACTTTGTAAAATACCTTTTCAACACACACTTCTGTACCAGCGATTTGATATACACATAACATAAAATTCTAATAGAGTTGTAACACAAGTATCTTACATGAAGCATGTTGGCATTCACAAATGACACATAAGCATTTACAAAATTCCAGACAGCTATGCTGGCAGTATCTCTATTTGTCATACTTCTATATAAATCATGTTGTCATTCACAAATGACATATCATTATTTACAAAATTCCAGATAGCTGGGCTGGCAATATCTCCTTTCGTGACACCCACACTAATCTGAACTTGGAGTAACTCCATGGAGTTGTCCAGTCTAACTAGTTGGGAGGTGAATTTATCTCTACTATATATAGAAACGCCACCTCCTTTGGTTCTCACATGTTCGTTTTCTGGTCTGAAAGTGTGGAAGGCATTGTAGCCTTGCAAGGCTGAGGTACTCTCTGAGCTCTTGAAGCAGGTTTCTGTGACTGCACAGACACCTACATCCAGCAGTGAAGTGCTTCCAAGGTGTGCAGTTTTTGGTTTAAGCTCCTATTGTTTAGCAGCATAACCCTTATGTTGTTATGGTTGGCAATTTTTACATTGGCAGTTTTGTTTTTGAGACCTTCCCTAAAAAAAGCACAATGGGGGAGGCAAGAGCTTTTGCCAGAAGCTGAACACCTAGTGGTGCCAGGTGCAAACTGTCTCTGGCAAAGCAGTGAGGTTTGTCAACCATGCCATCCCAGGCTGATAGAAACTGGATCCCCTTTGAATGACACCAAAAACTAAGCCAATTATTGAAATTGATCATTTTTTGTTTATACTGCGGCATCATTCTAGGTGAGGGTAATATGCTACTCAGGGCTAGGGACTTGCATGCCTGGGACACATACTCAGAGACCTCAGTCATGTCTCTCTTCATATAGTCTAGTGAGGTACATCTCAGGTCCTTCACTCCAACATGAACTATGACAGGGTCATAATGGTACTTGTTGCCAATAGACCTGAGTGCATATGTGATCTGATTAATCCTGGCACCAGACAGGGAGCTGACCAGGACTTTCTCTTATCTAGCCTGGTGAGTGGGACATCCATGTGTCTCACTATGGAGTTTGCAATGACAAGAAAATGTGTTTTTTGAGTGTTAGGTGAGACACTGGTGTTGCTATGTGTCTCGGGTGGTGTGGAAACTGTTAGTTGTAGCGGTTTTGGAGGTCTCCGGTGTTTCGGTAATTTTTTTGAGAGAACCTCCCTGTATATTGATTTATGTGTTGGATGCGTACTATGTGTATGAATAGTGATACTATGTACATGAGTAGTGGTGGGTGAGTTGACAGCCTTTTCACTGTTACTGTTTCAAGTGCAAGATAGCAGGGATTTGAGATTCTTGGTATAGATACATCTCTCGCACTCTGTACTAAAGTGAGTTTTATTGTGTTTGATTGTGTGGCAGTGTGCGGTGCTGCACAATGTGCAAACAAGCAGAAACCCACTCAAATGTGGGGTTTAAATAACAGAAGCTAAAAACTTAAAAAAAAAAACTCAAAAGAACCAGTAAGGATGCTTACTCCAAGCCCTAGACCAATCACCCTTCACCAGGCATGTTCCAATCAGCACATTTCTCTCACAAGGGTGTAGAATGCCCCTTCCAATCATAAAATACAGCAGTCACTACAAACAGACCCAGATGCAGCAAACCTGTATCTGGACTATGCTACAGTTTTTAGCTACACTAATTTAGGTGGGAAATGCTAAAAATGTTTTAAATAGCAGGAAAAACAGCAGTGAGACACTAAAAAATGTTTTAAACAGCATAAAAACTGCAAGGAGACACTAAAGAATATTTAAACAGCAAACAAATCAGTTATTTAAATCACTGTTTGGTGGGAAAACAGAACAAATGAAACAGATGCTTTGCAAACAGAGAAAAGTAGTAGCAATTACTTTGCAAACAGTGAAAATAGCAAAAAAGCTTTGTAAGCATAGTGATAACAGCAACAAAATATGACTTAACAGGTATAGTAAGTCAGACAAATGGAGTACAAACAGCACAGTTTAGTTTACAATATTAAAATACAGTATTAAATAAGCAGAACACAACAAAAAAGTGCAGTAAATAGTATAATCAAGCAAAAAAAAAAAACAGACAACTTATGGTTTTTGGGAAGCTCAGAAGCCTATAGTCGTCATCTGGTATCTCAGCTAAGAGTTGTGGCTTGTAGTCCACCTCAATTCATCTTGGTTAAAACAAGCAGAAACCTGCTCAAATGTGAAGTATATACAGAAAACCAACACAGACAAAGACAGAGCATGCAAACTCCACAAACACAGATCTTAGAGGTCAGTAGTGAACCTTGTTCCCAGTAGCTGTGAGTAGTAATTTTAACCAATGAACCACCATGCTGTTTAACGTATTCTTTGTGATATGCCCTTATATATTTTGTACTAACAGTACAGTGGATCATTATTTCCAGAAGAATTCATACACTTCTAGATTTCAGATGAAAAACAGAGCAAACACTACTGTGGCACTCTTTGCTTTTTAAAAGGCTTAATCAAAAACTGGTGGACAACCCCAGAAAGTAATGCAGAACAGCAGACAAAATTTGTTCTCAGAAATGCAGTCAGTAGATGTGCTGATGACTGAAGAAGTGGTACAATGTATACCAGAAGGGCCAGTCAGATGGCAAGCAGCAGGTAATTTGTAGATGCCACCAGAGAAGGGGGTTGGTACAGGCTGTGTCACATACATGTGCAACAGATGATAGCACACAGCCTGTATGTGGGAATCTTGTACCCCTTTTAAAACAAATGTATGCATGTTGCTGAGTATATGTTTCTGATAGACAAATGCTATATGGTTGACACTGTAGGCATGTCCATGGCTATCTTCCATAGAAGGCTCCTAAATCAAACACAGTGAGAGATTTTAAGAATGTGTGTGTTTGTGTGTGTGTGTGTGTGTGCGTGTGTGTCCGTGTGTGTCCGTGCGCATGAGCACTGCTGCATTTTGACAATAGGGTTACCACCTGTACCTCTTTATGCAGTATAGTTCCTATTTGGATAGTTGTGTCCTGTGAAACAAAACATGAAAAATAATAAATATCCCTAGATTTTAGGAGAAAAATTATTTCCTTTTTCCTTAAATAGTTGCATAAAACAATTACTTTTTATCTGAAACACCTAGATATTATGCAAAACAGCATAATCAACTCAAGTCCCACAAGAATGAGCGTTTGTTATGGCAAAAAGTGAAGTCCAGTCCTTTGTACTGGTTGTGAGAATGGCATATGAAAAGGTGGCAACCCTAGTTCAGAAGGATTTATAAGTTACCCATTTCTTAGGAAAAAGAATTGAGCAGTGTGTTGGGTATTTATGCTTCTGAGATAACATCTGTTCAGACAGATGGTAGCCGAATTAAAGATAGATGGAGTTATTAAAGCTAAGCTGAAACATGCAAGTGAAGAGTACAGTTTCATGATGATTTACCATGAGAACAGTTTAGCATTATTTTTGATAATAAATGAAACTTTGGTGCCTATAGATAGAAAAAGGATATGGATGTTTAAACATTGTGTTTTTAAACTCTGACTGTAAATTGTACTAAAATAGCTACAGAATACAAAAGCAAATAGGGAACTTCTCCAATTATATTTAGAAACATGTTTCCACTCTCTCTCTGTTTTGTGCTCACTTTTTATAGGAAGTGAAACTTTATCACTAAACTTTTTCTGTGCAGCACAGAAGAAGCTCCTCTTCTTCTACTAGCAAGAGAGAAAACGTTTATAATATTCTTTATTCTTTTAATGCCACTGCTGCATCTTTTCATTTTCAGGCTTTCTAAGATTTAGACAGATTCTTCTTCTTTATAACCAGAGTCAAGAGTTCTGGTAATTTTGTGTGTCAGTGAGTAAACATCATGGATACAGATTACATAGCCCAAGTCATTTGCTGCTTTGCATTCTATTGGTAGCACAGTGGTACAGTAGAGAGCATTGTTGCCTCACATCAAGAGGTTCCCTGGTTTGACTCTTGACTGGGGTGCCTTCTGTGTGAAGTCTGCATGTCTTCCGTGTGTTTGCATGGGTTTCCTCTGGGTGCTCCATTTTCATCCCACATTTCAAAGACATGCATTCCATGGATTGGACACTCTAAATTGGTCATAAGTGTGAGTGTGTGGTGTGGATGAACTACCACAGCAGGGCTAGCCACCTTGCAGTATACACCTTGGCTCTAGATAATTATCACTGTTGATGTGACACCCCAACCCTATGTGCAAAAAAATGGGAAAAAGGGGCTGTGGATGGATGGATGGATTCTTACTGCTGAAATCGGCCTGATTGTCTCTCATCCTTCCCTTTTTTCTACCTTTCGTTCTTTGATACAGATCACAAAGGACAATTTGAAGCCTATTAGGGATAGCTGCTGGCTACTACCTTCAACATGCAGGCAGACCAGACAGAACTCTGGTCTTCCGATGTTTTAAATATGTGTGCATACATACAACTGGTATTAATTTACAGAATGAGTATTCTGTTTTTGAGTGCTTTATCCAGTAAAAATCTAGGACTATCAGGCTTTCAGTGGAATAGTAAGTAATCATAAATGAGAAGAGCAAGGGAATGCAGAACAAAGGCTTAAGTAGACTCCTGAGGCTGGATGGTACCAAGGCTTATCCAGCATATGTATGACAAACAAAGATTACACAGATTCATAAGGGAGAGTAGCACTTAAGATTATACTTCATGAATAGAGGTGACCAAGGGCTAAACAGATATTTGTGGGAGATATGCCACTCTGCTTTAGCCAACAGAAGCAGTGACAGGGGTAAAATGACTCAACATCCCCAAGAGTAGAAGTAATAAAGGACTAGATAAATACCAGAATGAGTATGGCACTGAGGCTTGTATAAAATAAATTGGGGGAAACACAAGAATACATTCATTCTTAACTGAAATCATGCACAGAGGGTTAACGTACATCAGTAAGGAAAATGGGTTTAATACATTTGATTGACATTAATCTGCTCTGAGCAACAGGCGGAAAGACTAAGTAAATGAAACACCTGAACACACAGGTACCTGAAGCTGGTGTACTTTATGCAATTTCAGTCCACAAAAAAAATCAAGTTAAGTATTTTACTTTCTCTTATTAGTTTTATGTTCTTAGTGCAAAGTTATTACAACATGGAGAAAGATATTAAAAGAAACAAAAAAGGTTGCAAGACTCACTTTCTCTCTGAGATGCTACCATCTCAGAGACCATGTAGGTTAATACACTTCAAGGCAAATCTTCAGTTTACTTGTCTTTACCTAGTCACCATATGAGGCCATAAGTAGGGGATTTCATCTTTAAAGCTGTATATTACACTTCATAGGTAGTGTCTTAACAATAGTTTGAAAGGACTTTCCACTTGTGGACCTGTAGTGGCAGTTGGTCTTTTCTAGCTGCAAATCATAGAAATAATGAATCTTCTTTGAGCCATCTTTTTATAATAGTTTCATTCATCTTGGGAAACTCTGGATTGTTTCTAGTTTCTGTTGGATAAGAGCATTTATCAGTAGCAATTGTTCAACAACTGTGATGTTATATAACTCCAGTGGTTTGGTGTTGCTTTGTACTTCTCCTTTCTAATACTGTAACTGTGATGGACTGGATGCATTTGCATGCTGCTTTGTTTTCATTTTATATTTGATGTCATAAAAACATACCCTTAGAACAGTGCCCAGTGCTGCAGGTATGTGGCTGTCATTATTGAGACTCCTTTTCTTTTGCCAAAAATGATCACTAAAGGCTGATGATCTGTTGCCAGTTTGAACTTCTATCCATGCAAATACTAGTAACATTTCCTTAGTCCTCAGATTAGGTAAGCAACTTCCTGATTAATCTGAGCATAATTATACCCAGCTATTGTCTATGATCTTAAAGCAAACACTGTAGTTCTCTTCTTCTCATCCAGGAACTTATGCAGTAGAATGGTGCCAGTTACATAAGGTGCCAATCTAATAGGAACGGAGGGCTCAAAGTGTGTTAGTATGTTGCCTGACATAACTTTTCTTGGTAGTTATCGAGGCCTGTTCTCAGTTAACAGGTAATTAGGCATCTGACAGAACTTATGCCTTTAAGGTTAGGGTAATAAATTGCTCTAGACAGAAAAATGTCACTTGAAGTGTCCCACGGGGTCGTGTTCAGTAGTTCCTCCTCTTTGGTATATATTTCGCAGACATAAGCGGGATCATGGGTAACAAAGTTTCCTTATAATTGCAAACTGGGGGAGGCTATCATATTCTGTTTTGGTAAGGGCTGGACAAAACAAACGTCTTTGGTCTTAATCTTAGCTTTACTCTCAATACCAAGAAATGCTAATTATTTTTCTTTGGTAAATCTGACATCATACCTGCATAGCATATAGATAACATTCCACTTAAGTGTGAAGTAGTCATTAGGGACTTGGGTACCTTTGCTGATAACACTCTATCCTTTGACTACCACATCTCTGTTATGGTTAGAAAATCCTTCTATCTTGCACAATGTTTCCTTCTTGGTATTTCCTCAAGATTCAAATAAGTTATAGTCTCACTTTATTCCTCCCTTACTAAGCCTATCATTGAGTATAATATCCTGTTCAGTATGTACTTTGCTAGGCACGTGAATTAATTTCAGACCACAATGTTTCATCACAAAAAAATCTCAGGTATTAGTACTTTTAGCTATTCTGCTAGACTAGAAACCCTAGCCCCCTACTCAGTGTTGTATAGGCACCTGAGGGGTGAATTCTGTCTAATCTTCTGTGCAAGGTATGACCCAACACTCTTTGAACTCCTTCACCTAAAAGGAACCAGTGCAAGGCAAAAAGCCATTCTAGAAAACTAAACCTATACTGCCACATCAATGACACCAGATGGTTTGACAGATAACTAACCCAACATAACTAAACCTATACTGCCACATCAACAAAACCAGATGGTGTGACAGATAACTAACCCAACATACCTGAACCTATACAGCCATATCAACGACACCAGAAGGTGTGACAGGTAACTAACCCAACATACCTAAATCTATACTGCCACATCAACGACACCAGAAGGTGTGACAGGTAACTAACCCAACATACCTAAATCTATACTGCCACATCAATGACACCAGAAGGTGTTACAGGTAACTAACCCAACATACCTAAACCTATACTGCCACATCAACAACACCAGATGGTCTGACAGGTAACTAATCCAACATACCTAAACCTATACTGCCACATCAACACCAGACGGTGTGACAGGTAACTAACCCAACATACCTAAACCTGTACTGCCACATCAATGACACCAGATATGTGACAGGTATCTAACCCAACATATCTCCCATTTTTACAAAGGTCAGCCTTGTGTATCAAACAGAGTACTTTATTAGCAACTTTTAAAATCCACTTAGGATGGTTGGATGGGTGGTTGATAGCAATTGTTTGCCTTGGGTATGTGGAAGAAAAGCTACATAATGGCTGGCATTATTAGTCTTCCACCTGTGTTGGGTGGTGTGGTTGAGCTTCTTGATGGTCTTCTTTCTTGTAAGCTTTGCAAGAAGTAGGAACCTATCTGCCTATTTTCAGGTAGACACATTCTCCTAAAACACATTCAGTGAATACAGAACCACTGAGTAGTTTGGTAAGAGTCTGGATGTAGTTCTTACCATTTCTAAGTATGACCATAGCTGCACAAAATTTTGAGGCCTAGGCATCTTTAGCACACCATATGTCATGTGCGGTGACTTACAGTCCTTCCTTATTAATTACATACCCACAGTAAGTAATTTCCTCCAAGTAAATGTCATATCTGTTTCTGTTAGCTCAAAGCCTATATTTTCATGGATTATTTAAGTGGCCTTCATCATCTTTACCTGATACAAGATTTTTTTAAGATATCACTGCATATTATGCATCCCCTGGATAACACTGTTTATTATCTATTCCTGGATCACTTAGTCCATTGTCCTTAACAAAATTTTTGACATAAAAAATCAAACCAAAAAAGATGGTTATACCAGAAAAGCCATTTCTGCATAACAATAGTTAGGAGCTACTTAAAAACAAGGAAGCATGTACTACATTATTTAATTCTTTATAAATGCTTTTTCCATTAGGGATTTGAAAATGTCTTCTAGCCATGAGACTAAATACTATATACTATATAAAACTGGGCTTAGGGTAACTTTTCCCTTCTTAGTTCAGGCGCTTTGTGTGTGTGTGTGTGTGTGTGTGTGTGTGTGTGTGTGTGAGAGAGACTTACTCACTCCATCCCATTTTTGAAAATACTTCTGCACTTTTTAGCCTTCATAGGTCCAGCTGTACTTTGAGACTAAAAGCTTATGGCAACAGCATTCTGTCCCAGCTATGTATTTAGTAGAAAAATTATTTACATTTGCCAGCATCTTGAAAAGCTTTTCACTTTTAGCCTTGCCACTGCCATTTAGTGATGGTATATGTAATGTCTCGAAAGAATCTCAGTTTAGCTAAAATTGTTATTCCCGTTGCCTGCCAAACAATTCTGGCCCTTCTCTATTCAGCATATAAAAGCTTAAAATCCATGTTTTATGATTTTAAGTTATGGTATGTTGATTTTATTTGCAGGGGCCACATTCTTATCCGTACTGTTGTTTCTCTCAGTGGTATCTTTGGGACCATATTTGTATAGTCAGTAAAAATACAGAAAATGTTGATCATGTATCTGACCATTTTTAAAGTCTGGTTTCATATTCAAAACAATAAGCATAAAACTCCACCTAAGATGTAAGATGATATGTATAGCAACACTATAAACAACATAAAATGATATATATATTAGGGTCATTGAACTAACTGTTAAATAATTTAACAGTAAGCACAAGCAATAGTATCGTAAAACTATATCCTTTTAAATAAATATATATATATATATATATATATATATATATATATATATATATATATATATATATATATATAAATACATGGTAATTTATTTTTACTACTTTAACCTAATGTTACTCAATGTACAGGATTAAGTTACTCCTTTATTCACACAGAAAGACACATTAACACGTTTAATAAAACTGGGAGCTAGGCAGATTTAAGAAAAGCAAACCACAAATTATAGGATTTTTGGAGGGGGTCAAGAGATTACAGAACTTTCTCCAGTTGCTAGCAGAGAGTATGAAAGAGAGAGTTGTCACCTTTCAAAGGACCTGATTACAATTTCTAATGCTTTTCAGATTGCTACAGAGCTCTTTGTGTAAATGTTTGTGGGCCATTGCTAGCTCTACACTAATACTTGGATAGTAATAACAGTATAAAAAGTTGTAGTCCATCATTAGTAATATAACAATTTGTGGACCATATTGCTAGTTGTACAACAGTTTGTGGTCACAATTAGCTGTACAACAATTTGTAAGCCACTTTTAGTTATTTAACAGTTTATGGGGCAATTTTTATATAGTTCTCAACAGTACCTTCAAGTCCAAACTTGATGCATGCTATGATAAAATACCAAGATTCACCACATATTCATCTCATAAAACCCACCACTGCAGAGCCCTAAAAGACCTAAACTGGCTAGAACTCCCAAATCAGCTAACCTACTCTCAGCTCACCATTGCCCACAAACTTATCTGCAAGCCAGATAGCCACCCCTCTCTAAAAAACATATTACTACCATACAGCAATAACAGAACACTGCGCTCCAATATCGAATCTCTCCTAGCTGTAATTAACTCGAAAACTGCTGGAAAGTCTGTTCTCACTGTATCTCAGAAGTGTGGAACTCCATCTCATTAGAGTTAGAGCTTACAGCAGACAACAACTATTTTAAAAGTCTGATAAAACAGCATCTGCAAGGCAATTGTCTCTGCTCTTGCTCTACACCCGAATAACTTTCAGTTCTGAAGAAAACAAGCTGCAATACCTCTGACAAAATGATAGCTGCTCTGTACTAAATTCCCATGTGGTGATTATTACACTTTCCCTTCTGTCTACTACTTTAAATATTTAACTGATTATATTTCTTAACTACCTACTCTCACTTGATCATTGTTCTACCTCATCATACCACGACTTACTAATTTCAACCGAAATGTCAGTCTTTGTCTGCCCTTATTTTTATTTGTATTTCTGTCTGTACAGCAAATACCTCAGACAAATGCACAGGTAATCTTTTTATTGTCTCCTTTTCCTTAGTCACAAATTGCATGATACAAGGTTACCACTAATCATCTGTTACACCTAATTATGTACGCAAAAATGTATAAGTAACCAAGATAAAAATACTACATAAGATGTGGAAAATGAAAGTATACTGTATGTTGCCTATGTATTGAATATTGCAGTGCTCCCCTAGGCCTCTGCTGAAAAAGGGCATCTATCCCAGTCGGGCTTTCCCAGTCAACAAAGATAAATAAATAAATAGTTGTATAACAATACAATGACAGAAAATAAGACATACACATGTGGACACACACACACACACACACACACACACACACACACACACACACACACACACACACACACACACACACACACACACACACACACACACAAATATATATATGCACATGCACATGCACACACACATCCACACGCATCAATGAGTTCTGGTACTATGGTTTGCTGTAAACTGATAGCTAGCTAGCTAGATAGATAGGAGATAAGTTTAACTTGGTCTGAGTTCATCATCTTCTTTTGGCTGTTCCCGTTAGTGGTCGCCACAGCGGATCATCTGTTTCCATTTCTTCCTGTCCTCTGCATCATGCTCTTTCACATCAACTGCCTGCATGTCCTCTCTCACCACATCCATAAACCTTATCTTAGGCCTTACTCTTTTCCTCTTACCTGGCAGCTCCATCCTTAGCATCCTTTTCCCAATATACCCAGCATCCCTCCTCAGCACATGTCCAAACCAACACAATCTCGCCTTTCTTGCTTTGTCTCCAAACTGTCCAACCTGAGCTGACCCTCTAATATACTGATTCCTAATCCTGTCCATCCTAGTCACACCCAGTGCAAATCTTAACATCTTTAACTCTGCCACATCCAGCTCTGACTCCTGCCTTTTCATCAGTGCTACCGTCTCCAACCCATATAACATAGCTGGTCTCACTACCCTCTTGTAGACCTTCCCTTTCATTCTTATTGGTACCCGTCTGTCACAAATCACTCCTGACACTCTTCTCCACCCATTCCACCCTGCCTGTACTCTCTTCTTTACCTCTCTACCACACTCACCATTACTCTGAACTGTTGATCCCAGCTGCTTAAACCTCATCCTCCTTTACCAACTCTACTCCCTGCATCCTCACCATTCCTCTATCCTCCCTCTCATTTACACACATATATTATGTTTTAGCCCTGCTGACCTTCATTCCTCTCCTCTCTAAAGCATATCTCCACCTCTCCAGGGTCTCCTCAACCTGGTCCCTACTCTCACTACATATCACAATGTCATCTGCAAACATCATAGTCCATGGGGCCTCCTGTCTGATCTCATCTGTCAACCTGTCCATCACCACTGCAAATAAGAAAGGGCTCAGAGCTGATCCTTGATGTAATCCCACCTCCACCTTAAACGTATCTGTCACTCCCACCACAGTCCTCACCAATGTCACACTACTCTTGTACATATCCTGTACCACTCTTACATACCTCTCTGCTACTCCCGACTTCCTCATACAATACCACAACTCCTCTCTAGGCACCCTGTCATATGCTTTCTCTAAGTCCACAAAGACACAATGCAACTCCTTCTGACCTTCTCTGTATTTCTCCAACAACACTCTCAGAGCAAATATTGCATCTGTAGTGCTCTTTCCTGGCATGAAACCATACTGCTGATCACTAATCATCACCTCCCTTCTTAACCTAGCTTCCACTACTCTTTCCCATAACTTCAAGCTGTGACTGATCAATTTTATCCCACTGTAGTTACTACAGCTCTGCACATCACCCTTATTCTTAAAGATAGGTACCAAAACAATTTTTCTTCACTCCTCAGGCATCCTCTGACTTTCCAAAATTTCATTAAACAATCTGGTTAAAAATTCCACTGCCATTTCTCTTAAGCACCTCCATGCTTCCACTGGTATGTCTTCTGGGCCAACAGCCTTTCCATTCTTCATCCTCTTCATAGCTGTCCTTACTTCCTCCTTGCTAATCTGCTTCACTTCCTGATTCACTATCCCCACATCATCCAACCTTCTCTCTCTCTCTCTCATTCTCTTCATTAACTTGGTCTCAGTTAAAAATGTAAAAATAGTTTATGAAAATAAGTTTCCTTCTGATGTGGACACAATGCTGGTGGATGCTACTGAAAATATTGCTCTTTTAAATCACTGAATATGTTGCTATCCTTTTAAATTGTGTGTCTGCATTATTCTTGATGCCTCATAGATACACAGAGAAGGACAAGCTCATTTATTGAATACAGTGTCTAAAATGTCTCCTACTTCATGCATACTTATGATGTACCGTTTCTTGCCTGAGATCTTTGGTTTTGGCACTTATATTTAAAAGGCACACATAAGTAAAGGAGTAACTTTTCCAAGACAGTACTGACAAAAGTTAAAATTCTTCCATTTCTTTATTACAGCTTCGGATACTTGCCATGGATTTCCAAAAGGAGGGAAGAGGAAGAACGCAAACCATAGTTCAGTTTAATGAATTACTCACCATAACAGTAGATGGTATTTTTTCTTTCTTTTTTTAATGTTAACTATTTCCTTCTTCATTTTACCCCCTTTTCTTCTTATTATAATCCTTTTGTAGTCTACTCCTAGGAGTCAAAGAAATTCTCAGTGATTGTGCTACTTGCCCAAAGCCAGTTTATCAGTTAGCACGATGGTGAAAAAAATGTGATTCAGAGAGACAGGTGTGAACAAAATGAGAAAGACCTTTAGTGACTAATCACCATGTCTCTGAATCAAACGTTGTCATACCTGACTGTGATAATGTTCTTCCTAGCAGTCTATGCATCGCATTAGCAAAGGCACCTGTTTACACGCACATGGACTCACATTCAGACATCTAGGCACATAGACACACACACACACACACACACACACACACACACACACACACACACACACACACACACACACACACACACACACACACACACACACACACACACAGCCTCATTCATACCTGTACAGACATGCACACAATAACATCCCCCACCCCCACCTCCACCTCCATGTCTTCCTTGAACTTACCAGCACCACAAGTACTCCCATAGGAGTGAATGGTGATCATTGTGTTTTTATGGTGACTTTTTCCTCCTAAAGTAAATTTTTTTTGCCCAACCATTTTCTGAATTATTCGGCCGAGTATATTGGGAGCCATGGACATTCCCTAAGAAAAGCACAAGGCTAATTAGCATTAGCAACTCTCCCAGACTGCCACATTAGCATGTAGCATCACCTACAAGATCAGTATCCATGCTCAGGTCCCCATGACGCATAAACCTCAGTTTTTGAATCAGAAAGGCTTAGTAAGATACAGAAACCTTCCACCCTTAGGCTTCTATATCACATTAAGCCTTTCTGAATCCCAGGACATGTCCCATTTGTTCTATTATATTTTGCTGAATTTGAAAATATTACAGTATGGCTGTTAAAATGATATACAGCTTTTTGAACCTGTAATGGTTAAGAGGAAACAGTGACTGGAGATGACTTTTATGCACAGTGTACTAGAATTTTGATTATTGCCACCACTTTGAACCAGTAACTAATATTTTTACTTCTTTGCATAATTCTGAATGAGGCAGCTTCTAAGTACCTTGGCAAGGATGTATTAGGGCTATATGAGAGATTCATTTGGTCACAATCCTAGATAGGTGCCATACTAAATAAACCAAACACAAAAGTCACTGATAAAAATACAATTGTGAGCCAGAACACAGAGCAACCAACGTTCTTTCCAAGTGGAAAAAATATTCAAAGGATAGCTGAGCCAGGAACAACCAGGTAGACAGAAAATAAATAAATCCAAGACCAAGTTTAATTTTGAAGCGCTTTTCGTTTGCTCAAATGGGCAAACTTCCTCAGAATGACCTACATTACAACAAGGGACCAGATTTTATACAATGATCCTAATTGATTCAGTGCAATTAAGCACTACAATGATAGTCACTTAACATTTAAAAATACAGGTTCTTAAAATCGTAAATATGCTGGGAAGTACCAGCTTTTACATACTGAACACTAGATAGCGTTTCAATAAATAAAAAGCCTATGCTATACAAAAAACCATGCATTAACAAAGTAAAGTTAAAAAAATTAGAAAATGTGAAGAATGAATATGCTTAAAATGAATATATAATTATTCCACAATGTGTTTTCAACTAAGAAGCATAAGCATAAAACTAAAAACATTATAAAACCACACATCAACAATATTCACAAATAAATGGTGGAAAACAGTAAATTCTATCTTTTAAGACTAAGAATACTTAACAGACAGGAAATAGAGCATGCTTCATTTAAACCAGGGGAATGATATGAATCCAACCTGATCTGCCACTGTAGTTCAAGTGCTAGCAAATTTAACGCAGAGGGACCCCCTCTAGTGTCACAAAGCACCTGATCAATCCCAATGAATTTGAACTGGTGAGTGGGATGATCTGAAATGTGTTTGGCAAGTGCATTGGTGACCTTTAGCTTTCTAATGGCGTACTGGTGCTCATAAATACGTTCTCTGAACCTTCGTTCAGTTTTCCCCACATAGTGGGCTGAGCAATTCTGACATTGTGCTAAATATACCAGCATCTTAGAGTTGCAAGTAAGCCTATGTTTAAGTTTAAATTCATGCTTACTAACTGTGAACCTATTGGATTCCATTACAAATTTGCAATAATTGCAGTTGTGACATTTGAACATCCCTGGACATCTAGCTGGAAGGGGTTTCATCTCAAACCATGCTTTGAGGTTCCTACCTTTCTTGTATGTCACTAACGGAGATGGTCCCAATTCCAGTGCTACTGCTGGATCTACAATGAACAAGTGCCAGTTTTTCTTAACAATAGACCACAAAGTAGCACTGTCCACTGCAAACGTAGTGATAAACCTAGGGATGTCTGACACATCTACTCTACTTACATTTCCATGAGCCTGACTGTTCAAATGGGTAATTGATGATTCAGAACCACCACTTTCTTTCACTTGCAGTAATGGTGT